>NW_024412416.1:2183758-2189558 GCF_014898765.1 Herpailurus yagouaroundi | reverse complement strand
AAAAAAAAAAAGGAAAAAAAATCAGATAATACGCCTTGCTGGCTTTGGTGACATTGACAGATGTCAGATGATTATTGATTAATCCAATCATTAACTTACAGGTGGAGCAGTGTAAATTTTGGTTTTGCGTCAGCTGCGTAGCAAAGGAGGGTTTTCTCCCTTCCTCCTTAGCGCCTGAGGGTATTCGCTTCATCACTGGAAAAGCGACGAGGCAAGAAGTGACCCCCGACACCGCGTGTGCAAAGCTCCAGGCTGAGACCGGGACGAAGCCAGAGACGCCTGCAGCGTCCCCTGTCCCCTTCAGCCGGCGGCCGCGACTCACCATTTTGTCTTCAAACCCTCCCGTGGTCGCGAGGCAGAAGTCCTGTCCGTATCTGAGGACTTGACCCGTGGCGTTTCCGTCTGCCCTGCGTGTCAAGAATAAGCATCGCGTCAAGTCTCTGCGGTACGATCCCTGCCACGTTCTAGTTCTGGTGCGTGCAACTCTGTTTATAGCCCACGTTCTCACTAATGCGTGTCCACACTTTCGACATGGCCGTTTCTGTTGGCCCTCAGATCCGGCTGGCACCCTGTCCCTGCGTCCCGCCACAGCCAGAACGCACAACGCCCCTTTATCTGTGGGCCCAGAGCACGTCACGCTGCCCTGCCCTGAGGTCAGGTGCGCGGACAACTTTAGAAAGATCCAGGGTGACACGTTGATTTGAACACACCTAACACAGCCTTCCCCCTCCACCCTCCGGGACGCGGAACTTGTGCTCGGCGTTTGGTTGTCTCAGCATGAATGAATTACCCGTATTCAAAAGAAATCTGAGGATTAAGAGGTCGGGCTACATTTTCGTAATAGAAACATCGCTATCCTTATTTCACGAGCAAAGTGAAAGCAAGGCTTTCCTACTATAATCACGGATCTGCTGTCTGAGGATTTAATCGCTCATTTTCAAAACCTCAGGCACATTTTTGGTAATCAGTTCATTAAAAAGAGCAACTCCCCTTGCACCGAGCTATCTAGTTTCGCTGTAAAAGCAACAGAGTGATTAAAAGCCACGGAAACACCCATAATGAGCTCCGAGCACCCCGAGAAGCTGTTAGCAAAACCCAGTCCAGGCGGAGTGTAAATTTAGTTCTCTGGATCCAATACCTCGGAAGGAAGCCTTTATAATCGAACACGAATTAGCAGTTGCCCTGAGGTTTAAGGTGAAGGGTGTGTAAAAAGGGCCCCAACGGCGTCCTCAGGGGGGGACGGCAAGGCGGGAATCCCAGAGACGGTTCCCACCGCCTTGGCCTCCAGGCACCCTGAAGCTCTGCGCGCAAACACATTTATGGCAAAAACGCGCGGACAAGGGGAGCGTCTCTACCTCAAAATGGTGAAAGTGTTTCTGCCAACCGGGATCCTGGTTTGAGCTGCGCTCAGGCCACACGGCACCTCTAACTCGTCGCTCAGATGCGCTTTAATTTCATCGGGAGTCGCGCACAGGCTCAGGTCCCCGCCCAGAAACAGGTGGGCCCCCACCTCCGCGTGGGCGGGGTTCACGAGCATCACCTTGTCGCCACAGTGAACGTACCCATCCTCCGACACGGAAAGCTGCGTCTACAACGGAAATGGAAGTTTTTCAGACTCACCTCACTGCCACGTGCCCCTTCCTCCCTTCACTGTCTGGGACCCATTTCGTTGGCGGTAATACCACACTCCACTCGGACCACTTGGGTAATAACCACTCTGGCTCCCTCGAGTTTTCCATTTCCTTCCTTTCCCTCCCAGGTCGCCAAAGTCCCCCCCCCCCCCCAAATCCCCAGTGAGGTAGAAAAAGCCGATGAACAACCACTCAGGCTGACTCCACCACTAATGGATTCAAACTCACTGGAAATGCCTTCAGCACCAACCAAAGGGTGTTTTACATATTCCTGCACTGATGCGTTCATTTCTTCACTCGGAAAACGAGGGAAAACATAATTAAGGGCAGCTTTCTCCTCTGTTCCTAAAATCTTAGGGAATTTTAAACATGGTGGTTTTCAGATCTAAAGGAAAAAACACCACCTGGTATTTTCCAAATGATAATTCATCTATGGAACGTTTGCTGGCCTGACTCACACTTAATTCAGTAGAATTCTGAAAACAGTGCTTGAGTTTAAAATTATCAGTCTCAGTAAGAGACTTTTTTTTAATTGTTTATTTGTGAGAGAGAGAGCGACAGAGTGCGAGTGGGGAAGGAGCAGACAGAGAAAGGGAGACACAGAATCCGAAGCAGGCGCCAGGCTCCAGGCTGTCAGCACAGAGCCCAACGCTGGGCTCGAACTCACAATCGGTGAGATCATGACCTGAGCCCAAGTGAGACGCTTAACTGATCAAGCCACCCAGGTGCCCCACCATCGTTTTGTTTTTTTTTTTAATGTTTTAATTATTTTAGAGAGAGAGAGAGACAGAACATAAAAGGGGGAGGTGCAGACGGAAAGGGAGACACAGAATCCAAAGCAGGCTCCAGGCTCCGAGCTGTCAGCACAGAGCCCGATGCGGGGCTTGAACTCACGATCGGTGAGATCATGACCTGAGCCGAAGTCTGACATTTAACCAACTAAGCCACCCAGGCGCCCCAATAAGAGACTCTTAAACACAGAGAACAAACTGAGGGCTGATTGGGGGCGGGGCAGGGAATATGGGGGATGGGCCTTGAGGAGGGCACCTGTTGGGATGAGCACTGGGTGTTTGTATGTAAGCGATGAGCCACAGGAATCTACCCCCAAAACCAAGAGCACACTTTATGCACTGTAGGCTAGCCGACCTGACAATAAATTATATTTTTAAAAAAGTTTTAATAAAATAAAATAAAATTACCGGTCTCAAGAGATTCTCTTTGAGTCTTCTGTTTCTCTGTATGAGGAGCTGTCCTTTACCTCTCTTCTCCAAGAAGTCCTTCATGAGCTCCTGGTGAAAGAGGGAGAGAACATGACCCAGAAGGACAACAGGCCTGAACGATACAGATGCTGGTGGCCGGTGGGTCAGAAGCACATCAAGTAGAAAGAGCAAAATTTGACCAAAAGAAATGTGAGCATAATGGGGAAGGGTGGAAATTCTCTTAGCATTTTTAAAATATTTTTGCTTCATTGTAGAAGGTTTGAAAAAAATGAGAAAAGCACAAAACAGAAAGAAAGAAAAGAAAAAGCAGCATCACCTTGGAGGACTCCAGCCAGAGACAGTCCTGAGTAACCTTTGGAGGCCATGTGTCCCCCGCTGAGGTCTCAGCAGGTTGGTCAGTGATTGTCGCTGAAAGCCTCCCCCCCCACCCCCCCCCCCCCCCCAAACACACAGCTAGATGGACACGTGATGGCCCAGGGCCTCTTCTGAGCCAGTGTCAGTGACAGGGACACCACGGGGACACCTAGGAGGCAGTGTGTGACGGGTGGGGGAGTGCCAGGGGGCAGTGCGTCCACGTAGAGCTCCCTCCCCGCCTGGACGGCGGCCTCTGGAGCCCCTGAGTCTGTAAGGACGGAGGGAGCGTGATGGGCTCTGGACTAACCCGGAGGCACCGAGTTCGGGACGTGTGACCGGGTCAGTGGGCGGCAGGTGAACTTTCTGGGCGTTCGGAGATGCGCGGGGTGAGGGGTACTGGGCGCCTGCGGGGTGAGGAAGGAGCCCGGGACGCTGGACTTGGGGCGGGGAGGGGGGTCCCCGGGACGTACCTCCTCCAGGTAGATGTCCTCGTTCCAGTTGCCCATCCGCACTCCAGGACCATACAGGTTCTGAGCCATGGCGCCCTCTCCTCTGTCGGCCCCTGACACCGGACACCAGCGGTGTTAGCGTGCCTCGTAGTCATGGCAACCGGACCCCCCGCGATTGGCCAGGCTCGGGGCCTGCTGGCCAATCAGTGACAGCACAGGAGCCAGGGGCGGGGAGGAGTGAG
The DNA here is from genome assembly GCF_014898765.1 of Herpailurus yagouaroundi. Classification (NCBI taxonomy): domain Eukaryota; kingdom Metazoa; phylum Chordata; class Mammalia; order Carnivora; family Felidae; genus Herpailurus; species Herpailurus yagouaroundi. The sequence goes on along the minus strand of NW_024412416.1, from coordinate 2,185,662 downwards.
GGTTGGAGGCGTGGGCAAAGGAAGGGTGGGGGTAGGTGAGGGTTGGAGGGGTCGCCCTCCCCACCCCCTGCGTCTTCCACCCCCCAGGAGAGATCTACCTGAGCTGGGCTGCAGAGCAGGGGGGAGGAGAAACTCCAGCGGGCAGGCCTCTTAAGAGTTAAACACGTCAAAACCTTTTCCTTCTGCGGCTCCGGGCGGGCTCAGTCCGGGAAGGGTGGGGCTCTTGATCTCAGGGTCGTGAGTTCCAGCCCCACCTTGGGCGTAGAGATCAAGATCTTGAAAATAAATACGAAACCATTTTCTGATATGGGGACCAAAGGCAGAAGGAAATGTAGATGAAATCAAATTGCCTTATAACCTGCAGCCCGCTGACAAATACTTGGGGCGGGCAGAGGAGGATTTTCCTTCTGGAACTCTCCGCTCTCCTAATGCTAATGCTTTGCCGGAGGGGAGAACAGCCTTAGCTTGACAATAGCCAGGCCTCCTGGACCCTGTGAGTCCTTCTTAGCATATGAAAGTGCTTCTGGACGCTTCACCCTGTGTTTACCTCCCCCAACTCCCAAGTATATAATCAGTCTCTCCTCAAGGCCCTGTCTGTCCCCTAGTCCTCTCCCTTCGATGAGGGAACAGACAGAAAGCTGACACCCCACCGCCCCCTCCTCAGGAGGGACATGTGTGACATTCCTCAGACACTCACGGATGCCCCAGGGCAAAGGAAAGGAAAAAAAAAAAAAAAAGCAAACAAAGGGTTAACTGATAGAGATCACAGCCCTGGGGAATCTGAGTCCCCATCAGTTTACATATGTCTTGGTAAATTACAAGAAAAAGGCAACTTTGCCCAAAGCCTAAGCTCCAGAAACCTATAGGCGGTTTCCTGGAGCCCAGACATCACCCTCCCCTCCACAGTGATGTGGGAACAGAGACCAGAAGGAAATGGCAGGTGACATTAAATTTCGTCAAAACCTGCAGGCCCCTGAGATACTTGAGGCAAATACATAGAACCTTCCCCACCCCACCCCCCCCAAGCCCCTGCGGTCCTAGTGTTAACTTCTCAAGAGAGGGAAACCAGCCTCAGCTTGACAACAGCAAGGCCCCTGGCATCTTCCCAGTCCTCGTTAGCACATCAAAGTCCTTCTGGAGGCTTCCCTTAGGCCTTCACCTCCCCAACTGCATAGTATGTGAGGAGCCACTCTTCACCACCCCAGTGCAGCTCTCCCGCCCGCCCGTCCTGTCCCCTTGCTTTCATAAAGTCGCCTTTTTGCACCAAAGACAGTTCAAGAATTCTTCCTTGGCCGTTGGCTCCAAACCCCCACCTTTTCCACATCATTTTCCTTTTCCTTTAACTTTTCGAATCTGAATGGAAAACACAGCGCAGGTAAAGGACCTGTCGCTCGTTGACACAAAGAGGAGCTTTTGGATGGAAACCCACCGCGCCCCCCCCCGCCCCCGCCGTGTGTCTTGTGGCGGCAGCAGCAGCAGAGTGACCTTGACCCTCAAAGGATGCATCCTCGGTGCAGAAATTTGGAACCCAAATAACATCGAAGGAAGCGGGAAGGCAGAATTACAATGTCACTGCCTCAGAAGTAGGAAATGTGTCATGTTAGCCTATTTCTGTTCACGCGGTTCTGAGGCAGGACACCGCTCCCTGGGCTTCACGGCATCCCTGCCTCCCCCCTCCCCAGTCTCCCGAGTGACCCGACAAGCCTGTGGTTTGCAAGAATTCCTGATAAAGCTAGAATAGGCCGGAGCCAACGTTTTCAAAGGTCGTGACCTGAGCCAAAGTCGGAGGCTCAACCAACTGAGCCACCCAGCCCCCGCGCGCCCCCGCCGGTCTCCGTGTAACTTAATGAAGTTGTAATGAGTCGCTTATTTGGTAAGAACTTACCCCAGTGCGGCTGCGCCCC
>NW_024412416.1:2145971-2183658 GCF_014898765.1 Herpailurus yagouaroundi | reverse complement strand
CCCGTCTCCGTGTAACTTAATGAAGTTGTAATGAGTCGGTTATTTGGTAAGAACTTACCCCAGTGCGGCTGCGCCCCCCCCACCCCCCGCCCCCCCGCCTCCGGGGGGCGGCTCTCGTCGAATATGCTGCGTCTCTGCACGTTATGGGCGTAACAATACGCTATGTACATCCTGTTTGTGAAACTGCTTTTTAAATGAGCCAGGAGGGGCGCCTGGGTCAGTTGAGCGTCCGACTTCGGCTCAGGTCATGGTCTCGCGGTCCGTGAGTTCGAGCCCCGCGTCGGGCTCTGGGCTGACGGCTCAGAGCCTGGAGCCTGTTTCAGATTCTGTGTCTCCCTCTCTCTGACCCTCCCGTTCCTGCTCTGTCTCTCCCTGTCTCAAAAATAAATAAATAAAACGTTAAAAAAAAAAAATTAAATGAGTCAGGAGAAGACCTGGGCCACGGACACAACTGGGTGATGATGGACGCAATCCTTGTCGCTGGTGCTCCCTGCTATCGCGCGTGGGTATAAAAGAGCGGACCTACCTCAGCCGACTCCATCTTGTCCCGTGTCCTCCACCTTGAGTGACTATGTCCCCGACTGGGCCCCTTTCCGAGAAAATCGCAGAAATCTCAGACCACGCCTCCTCCCCTTGAGTAACCTCCCGCTCACCGGATCAAACTTCCCAATCAAAACACGCCCGGCGACCTGCGTCACAGGACTCCGGCCCTTCCCCAGCCAATCAGCTGAGGCCACGACCCTTCCCCAGCCAATCGGCCAAGGCCACAACCCTTCCCCAGCCAATCGGCGGAGGCCACAGCCATTACCTCACCAACTGCCCCTAGACCCCTATAAAACCTTTGTGCGTTTGAAACTCGCTCTCTCTCCCGGCATCTCACCACTGCGCCGGTGCAGGTAGGGGACTGAGCTCGAGCTAGCTCGAATAAAGGCTCTTTTGCTTTTGCATGGGACTCGGCTCCCTGGTGGTCTTTGGGGATCGCGAATTCTGGGCATAACAGGTACAGGTCGCTGCCTGGCGTTGCTACTGCGACCTGATCATCCGCTGTGTTTCTTGTAAGGCGGGTCTGGCCACACGTTCTCTCAGCTTCTGCTCACCTCCTTAGGTTGCCCTCTGTGCTGTAAGGGAGCTGACCGGATGTGCGATCCATGGGAACGCTTTTGTCTTTCATTCACCGCCTGCTGACCTCCACTGTTTCCAACGGGAAGTCAGCCGTCAGTCTTCAGGCTGTCCCTGTGCCATCGCTAAGGTTGGTGTGCGGGCTCCTCTGCTTTCCAGATGCTCTCTGCGTCTTTGGCTTTCGTCACTGATTGAGGTCTGGGGGGGCGGATCTCCGGGCATTCGTCCCTCTTGGAACGCACTGAGCTGCCTGAGTGTGTAGACTGGTTTCTTTTTGAATCAGATGTGGGATTTGCCATTATTTCTTTGAATTTCTGTCTCCTCCTTTTTACCTCTCCTCTTCTCCTGGGACTCCCATTACGCAATGTGGGTGCACTTCGTGAAGTCCTACATTTCTCTACGGCCACATTCATTGTTCTTCCTTCTTTTTCCTCTCTGGCCCTCAGATTGCATCATTTTCTATTGCTTGATCTCCAAGTCTGCTTACGTTCTCTTTTTCTTTTTTTTTAATTTATTTTTGAGAAAGAGAGTGTGTGAGTGGGTGAGGGACAGAAAGAAAGGGAGAAGACACAGAACCCAAAGCAGCGGAGCAGGCTCCAGGCTCTGAGCTGTCAGCACTGAGTCCAACACGGGGCTCGAACTCGTGAACCATGGGATCATGACCTGAGCTGAAGTCAGACACTCAAGCGACTAAGCCACCCAGGTGCCCCTCTGCTTACTTTTTCTTACGCCAGCTCAAATCTGCTGTTCCACCTGTCCAGTGAATTCATTTCGGTCACAATGTTTTTCAGTTCCAGAATTTCTGCCTGGTTCGTTCTTTTATCATTTCTTTATGAGTGTTATGGATTTGATGAGATATTGATGTCATACCTTCCTTAAATTCTATAATATGGTTTCCCTTAGTACTTTGAACATATTTTTTTTTAACGTTTATTTACTTCTGAGAGAGAGAGTGTGTGTATGAGCGAGTGCAAGTGGGGGAGGGGCAGAGAGAGAGGGAGACACAGAATCCCAAGCAGGCTCCAGGCTCTGAGCTGTTGGCATAGAGCCTGACACGGGGCTCAAACTCACAAACCGTGAGATCATGAGCTGAAGTCGGACGCTTAACCGACTGAGTCACCCAGGTGCCCCTAAACATATTCTTAATCACTTTGGAGAGTTTCCCTGATAAGTCCAACATCTGGGCCCTCTCAAAGCCTGTCTTTTCCCCCCAAATATGACTCACATTTTCCTCTGTGTTGGCAGGTTTCATAATCTTTTGTTGGAAGCTAGACATTTTCGGCAATGTGCGATAGCAATTCTGTGCATGACCCTCCACACTTGGTGCCTATTGTTTGGCGACCTTGGTTGGACTGGCTCATTGAGACCTGTCTCCCCTCCCCCTAGCAGTGTGCAACCCTCTGATGTCACCATTCAGGGGTACCATTCAGGAGGGCACTGACTCCCCCCCCCCCCCAATGATTCTTAATATGATAAACAAAGTACCATAACAGGGCATCTCACAACTTACAACAGATGGATTTAAAGGTCAGATAATAATAACAAAATGCTAAGGAGCCTGGGTGGCTCAGTCAGGAAAACGTCTGACTTCAGCTCAGGTCATGCTCTCGCAGTTCATGAGTTCGAGCTCCGTGCTGGGCTCTGTGCTGACAGCTCGGCTTTGGATTCTGTGTCTCCCTCTCCCTCTGCCCCTCCCCCACACTTGCACTCTGTCTTCCTCTCTCTCAAAAATAAACATTTAAAAAATAATAACAAAATGCTAAACAAACATGCAAGTTTTTTTCTTACTTTTCCAAATGTTTACTTTCATTTTTGAAACATTAGAAAATGCTTATTTTCTACATAATTATTTAACGTTTTTCATTCGTAACCCTCCAAAACCCTCAAAGCTAAGGTTAAAACAGAGATACACTCATGCCTTTCTGGCCACTATAAAATTGGCTCAGTTCTTATTTAGCCATAAATATCTCCTTGAAATCAGGCCATCACTCCTTCCCCTTTCCAGTTACTATGATTTTGACGTAGACCAGGTATATACCAGAAAACATATCTGCTATTTCTTTTCATGCTTTGGTGAGACCCTTGGAAAAATTTAATTGGAACCTTTTGTTACTTACTTGTGAAACATCTGGCGGGAAAAGAAAAGCCAAAGAAATACTTGGACGCAATCATGTTTAGAAAAGAGAAGTGGGACAAAGTTCAGCTATTAGGAAAGAGAACTGAGTTATAGTCTTAGGAGCCAGTAAGTACTGGGATCCCAAGGATAAGCTTTCGAGTCATCCCTGGATGACAAATATCAGAAGTCATCAAGGCATAGTAAAGAAAATCACGGGGTTGATGCACCTTTCACTCTGCTCGTGTGAGCATTTCTGTCTCGGAGCCTCGGTTCTTTCACCAATAAAAACAGGTTAAGGCTTACCTCCCCGATAACTCTCCAGGAAGCATTTCCCAGATCCTCTGCAGTGTGTTAATAGATCAGAGTGGGGAAGAGCTCTGTTGTCAGTATGTTTAGGAAATGCGGGTCAGAGGGGTATCCTCATAATAGCCTGCCTTGGAACCTCAGACATCATGGTGTCATAAACCCACAAAGATGTGATGACACACAGTATTGCCCCAGCTGAATTCAACGTGGAAGACTTTTTAAAATATTTTTAACGTGTATTTATTTTTGAGAGACAGCATGAGCAGGGGGAGGGGCAGAGAGAGAGGGAGACACAGAATCTGAAGCAGGCTCCAGGCTCCGAGCTGTCAGCACAGAGCCCAATGCAGGGCTCGAACCCACAAACTGTGAGATCATGACCTGAGCAGAAGTGGGACGCTCAATCGACTGAGCCCCCCAGGTGCCCCTGCAAACATGGAAGCCTTTTAAAAGAATCAGCTGGTAAGACCAATACTTTAAGACAGACTCAGAGATTTTGTGAGGCTCAAATGGCATAATAATATGAAAAACAGGTAGGATTTGGCCATGCTCTTGAAAGAACCAAGGAAAGGTTGGGATGGGGGGAGAATGAGGGGAGGGGGGAGGGGAGGGGGGTGGGGGTGGGGGCTGGGGAGGCAGCAGGATGAAGCCAGCACAGAAACAGGGACTCAGGGAACATCTAAAGGACCAGAGAGGACCATGAGGCAATGAAGGTGGACAGAGGGAGATGGTGAGGGGCCCCCGGCACCACCATGGGGGACAGGGATTTTCTTGCGTAAGTGGCAGAGAGCCACCGCAAGGTCCTGAAGTCAAAGCCACCACCGGCAGAGGCCAGGCACACCTCAGAGACATGTAGAGTCCCTTCCAGAACACTGCAATAAAGCGAATGTTGCAATAAAGTGAGTCACAAGAATTTTTTGGTTTCCCAGGGCATATAAAAGTCACATTCACACCACACTGTGGCCTATCAATCACGCAACAGCATGGTGTCTAAGAAAAACAACACGCCGACCTTAATTTAAAAATACTTTATTGCTAAAAAATGCTAACCATCATCTGAGCTTTCAGTGAGTCACAATTACTGAGCACAGACCACCATAACCAATATAAGAATGATGTCAAGAGAACGTTGGAAATAGGGCGAGAGTTACCAAAATGAAACACAGAGACACAAAGCGAGCAGACACCGCTGGAAAATGCAGCCCTTGGACTTGCCTGACACAGCGTGGCCACAAAGCTTCAGTTCGTAAGAAATGCGAGATCTGCGCGGTGCGGGAGAGTGAGGTGTGCCCGTCGAGCTGGTGGGGGGTTTGCTGGGGCCACAGGCTGTTGCACGGACTTGGGGCCAACAGGCCGGGCAGCGGGCAGGAGGCCCAGCCGGGAAACAGCGTCGTGATGAGCGCATGTAAGTGTGGTGGCGGCAGCGAGAACAGAGGCAGAACCGAACGAGGAAAGAGCCCACGTGGCTATCGTCACCTCTCGGAAAATGCGCGTTGGGGAATCCGTTCAGTTCATCCGACCCAGATGCGTCGCGTGCCGAGCTCCGTGCTCAGCATTTGGGACACGGGGATAACGGAGACGCTCCTGCTAATGTGGCTATTGAGTCAGAGGAGACGACTCTGACCAAGTGCACACGTGTGAGGCATGCTGCCGAAGGCCCGGTGAGAGCAGACTCCTCGAAGGGGTACCGGCAGGTGTTTTCCCGCTGAACAACATCCTTCCGTGAGCTAGGCAGGGCGACTGCGCAATCACTTTCTGATGCCTCGTCTTATCAGGCATCTCCAGTCCTGTCCCAAGAGCGTAAGGTAGTGTCTGACCAGAAAGAGGTCTTCTGGTCTTTTTGTCTCCATCTGCTTTCCTCCTGGGTGCGCCAGACCCCTGCGGAAAAGACCCCCCACCAGCGCCCCTCTAACTCTCCCCAGCCGGACGTGAGCACAGAGCCCGGCATTTGGCACAGGGAAGGATCCGAGGGACTCCTTCTTCTCGTCTTCTCCTCGTCACCCCTGTGCCAAAGGCCAGTGCCCCTCCATTCAAGCTACCTCTTGGGTGATAGACTTGCGTGTAATCTGAAGTCCGGACAGCAGAAGAAATTTCCTTCCGTGTACGATCCCGGCTTCTGTAGAGGGCGGACCCTGTTGGGAGGAAACCCTTCCGTTCCACGCAGCACGCTGGTGGGGTTGGAAGTACCAAGGTGGACCCAGGGCTGGGTGTGACAGCAGGGGAGGGAAGGAGCCAAGTGGTCCTGCCTAGAAGAACAGGAAGAAAGCAAGTTTCCCAACGGGGTGGAACATTCTGGAAAAGCAGCTCGCGCCAGAGGGAGAAGTCCCCTGAGACCCATGAAGTCTGGGGAAGACTTTGGGCTTCCCAGGGGCATGAAGGGGGACGTCGAGCCACCTGTTCCACATCTCAAAGAGCGGGGATGCCTCTGATATTTAGGTTACAAGAGCATTCCTCTCTTAAAGTCACCAGAAATTTATGTCAAACTTTCTTCCCCTTTTTAAAAAAAAAAAATGTTTATATATTCCTGAGACAGAGACCATGAGCGAGGGAGGGGCAGGGGGGGATGGGGGACAGAGGATCTGAAGTAGGCTCCTCACTGACAGCAGCGAGCCCCATGGGGGCTTAAACTCTTCGCAGCCCTCAGCGCCCCGCCCACGGGACCACTCGCCTGTGCCCCCCTGCCCCTCGGCCTGCCTTCCTCGTCAAAAGAGGGGACCTTTGCAAGCCAAAAGCCAGTCATTCTGGAGGCATTGCAACCATTCCAACACTTTGGGCACAGAAAATGAGCTGGTTCCAGGAAATCCTCCAAGATACCGGGTAAACGCGCCCAGGAGGGAATCAGGACAAATGCACGTTTGCCCAGAACGGCGGCTTTTCCAGTGTCGTTCATCCGATGGGGAAAGACAGGGTGTGTCCTTTCACAAACAAGGAAACAGAAGTGCAGAGAGGTTGTGGGAAATTCCCAAGTTCGCATCAGAGCTGGAACTGAAACCCACCACAGAATGCAGGGAGAGAGGCGGAGGGGAGAACGGAGAGAAGACAGAACGTATGGCCCCAGCGTAAGCTCACGGCGACGACAGGTCCTACACCGCTTCTATTCACACATCATTTCGTTCCGGCTTTGCCCTTACAAGGGCTTGGAAGATAATTCTAGGTTCTGGGGCCAGCTCTGTGATTTCAGACACAGGCTGCGGAGTCAGACATTCTCAGTTCAGGTCCCAGAGCCAACCCCTCACGGGCTGTGTGACTGTCGGGCCGAGTCACGACCTCTCTGTGACTCAGTCTCCCCGCCTGTAGTATGAGGAAATCGTAATGCCCATCTCGCATGGTTCCGGTGATGCATGAGAAGATGCGTGAAACCTGGTAGATACTGCCGCTTACCCTTTTGCAAACACTGCCTTCTGGAGGGGCGCAACCGAGCAGTTTTCTGTTTGCCAGACTTGCAGTTTTCAAGTTCAAGGGAAACTTCATTTGGCTCATGGGAAAACAAAGACCCAGCCAGGGGAAGATAAGTGTCTAAGGTCACAGCTAGTGTTGTCAGAGCAGGCGCCAAGACCCAGAACTCGTCGTTTCTTCCATTAGACTATAAAGGTTCCAACTAAGATGCTGAAAGCTGAAGCGTGTCCTCGATACAAAATTCACAAATAGTAATGGCAGCGACACTGAGTACGAGGGCTCTATGCCCTCGAAGCACGAAGAAAAACTGCAGCACGAAGAAAAAATCCCGCGGGGAGTTCATGCTCTACAAAGGGATCATCGTCCTGGCTCTTGGGGTGATATCTGTGGCTCAGTGGGGAGACCTGAACTTCTCGAAAGCATAAAGCCAGTGCCAGGCTATAGCGTGGCTCGAACCCCAAGACGCTCGGACCCCAAGTCCAGGGCTCCCTGAATCCTCCAACCGTTAGAGCCCCAAGTTACAGGCACGGCCCTCCTTGAGTTCCTGAGGCTCACCTTCAAATACCCACCCAAGGATTACTGGCAACTCCACGCCCCAGTGACTTCAGCCAGGACAGGGATCTTCTGTTTATCAGTATCTGACAAATACCCTGAGAATATCCGGGAAGCCCTTTTATCTGCAGCTGTTGAGACAGGAAACCACGGTAATGATTCCGGAAGGCAGTTTTGCATTATGATATCAAACACCTTAAAATTAAGTGCCTGTATCTCTCAATTCCACTTCAACCATATGAAACCAAGGAGATGTGTCCTTTAATAGAAAAAACAATTTGCAAAAAAACACAACCCAAATATCCAATACTAATGGGTTGTTTCAGTAAATTGTGGAGCATTTATGTTTTGGAAAGTTATGCAGCTATTAAAAATCATGATATAAGAACATTATTGGGGCACCCAGGTGGCTCAGCCGGTTAAGTGACTGAGTTCAGCTCAGGTCATGATCTCGCAATTTGTGAGTTCAAGCCCCGCGTCGGGCTCTATGCTGACAGCTCAGAGCCTGGAGCCTGTTTCAGATTCTGTGTCTCCCTCTCCTCTTCAGGCTCTCTCTCTCTCTCTCTCTCTCTCTCTCAAAAATAAATAAACGTTAAAAAAAATTTTTTTAAAGAATACTATTTAACGATCTGGGGACTTTTCACCATATATTAGACAAAAACAGGATTGCAAAATAGTTTATAATGTAAGACGTCTATTTTGTAAAAATGTGTATCCTAGGGAAAAACCTATATAGTTTATGAATTTGTGTGTGTATCATGTGTGTGTACATTTAGATGTGTAACATGCGTGTGTGTTATATAATATAATATCTAATATTATATGGAATCATATGCGTGTATAATCTATAAGTATATAATCTATATACATTTAGGATCCTGATACATGTAGCTGGTGGGGAGGGGACATCAGGCGTTCTGTATGAGCCTGCATTTTGTTGTAATCATAAACAAAGAAAACACTCTGAGAGCACTGGCCCGGTGCTAGTCCACACCTACCTAAACGGAAGCTCTGATCTGTATCACAGTGGCAGGAATCATAGACAGAATGTTTCAGGGGGGTGGAGACACTAGGACTGATAATGGGAGCCAGTTTTCCGCCCAAATTCCTCCAAGCACCTCACTCAGCAGATGTCGGTGGCTTTAATAGAATCAGGTGGGACAGTTTCATGCACTCCTTGGTCACTGTCATGGGGAAGAAGAGCTTTTGAGGACAAGGTCTCTCCTGACCTTTCTTGGGGGGACTTTGAGTCCATCGTGGGGCAATTGTGCCCTCGTGTGGCTGGTCTTGAGTACAGCTTTCTGTCTGTACCAATGACACCAGGGTGAGAGAGTCTATGGGCTCGGACAGGAGACCTGGTTTACAAATGTTCCCAAAGGGAGATGTTGAGCAGGGCTTCTAGAAATTATAATGCATCTTCCCTCCAAATGACGAACACTGACGTTGAGAGCCAGCCACATGTCAAAAGCCTCATGAGCCATTATCCACTGCAACAGTCTTGTGGTAACACGTTTCCTATTAGATTCCAAGAGTGTCCGAATATTTGAGGTCCCCAGCACAACGCTTTTCCGGCTTTGATGTTTCCTCGACTTGGATGTCCTTACTCAAGATGCACCTTCTCTGTGCAGTATCTACCCATTCATCAAGACTGACCCCAAGGCCACCTCCCCGACAGCATCCCCAGACTGCATTAAGCCAGGTCCCCACCTTGGGCTCTCATGGAACTTTGTATTTTCTCTACAGTCCCAAATGTACGCAAGTTTTCTTAGCAACGAGCGATTTGGACGAATGTGAGCCCCGGGGGGACAGCGGTCTTTGTTTCCGTGGCACGTCCTTAGCACAGTGCCTGACAGAGCAGGTGCTCAGAATACACATTACATCAGTGAGCGGCTTCGTAATATTCTTCCTTTCCAGCTCTCTTGGGACCAGACATGGCCCGGTCCTGTACCGGCATCTTGCCCCAGTCATGGACAGAAATGTTAGTCCCTGAAAATACCCAGCTGCTGAGTAAACACTGAGAGTGTCTGCACGGGGACTCGACAACTTCCCATCTGCTGACAGCCTTTGAACACCTGTCCACTCGGGGCTCACGTGGACGCTTCAGCATTAGGCAAGGCTCAGTTTCCCCACACCGTGGGGGAAGGATGCTATTTTCTTCCTCTCGTACTCAGAGCGCGATCTGAACCCAGGGCGGGCAGAAAACCCTCTCCGGCTTGTCCCAGGCGAACTGCTGTTCTACTTCCGTCCCCAAGCTTCTGGAGTGACGTTCCTACGCGCGGCTGCCTTCTGAGCTCCCCGGGCTCACGCACCCCCTCCACCCGTGCCCGCAAACCGAGGCTCACTCCCTCCCCCTGGGTCTGGGAGCAGAAGGTGACCGGGTTTTGTCTGATAAGCAGATTCCTCTGTTCCCGTAAGATGGGTGGGTGCCTCGGGGCAGGGATCGTGACCCCATCCGGTCTGAAAGCCGCGCAGAGCCCTCGATGGGTGTCGGCCGCTGCCGTCCTGGTCCGACCCCAGGCTTGTGAACCAACGTCACAGCACAGCCTACTGCCAGAGCTGTTCCCTTGACCAGACATTCGTGCAGACGGTGGTTACGGGCCCCACCACGACAGTGCCAGAACAGACCGCCGAAGCACCTGCTCCCCAACCCCAGCCCCCATGCATTTGGCATCCGAGGAAGAATCACTGCGGAACACGCAGAAATCTCCTCTCTCTGCTCAGTGTGGCACTCAAATAAACTATTTGTTTTTTGCTGGGGAAAGAACGCTGTTTTCATAAACACCCATATTCACTTGATAAAACTCTTTCAATGCCTGCCACGCGTCAGATCCAGAAGTCTCCTGTGGCCTTGAAATGGGCTTCCGGTGAGGCTCTGGAAATCCTCGGGAAACTATCCCAGTTGGTGTGTAACAGAAGAACCCCTTGCAGACTCTGACCCCACTCAGCCGTTGCTGGGACCATCCTCCTTGGGGGTCAACAGACGTCAAGATAATAAAAGTCCAAGCCCTTTGGATCACCAACCCTATTGGTAGTTTTTCTCTAAGAATACACAATCATAAAGTCCAAGTACAAGGGTGTATATCACACAGATGCTAAAAAATAGCCCAAAGATAAAATAAAATAATCTAGATGTAAATCCATAGAGATTATAATATAGCTCTCCCAAGAAATATTATCCTGCCCTTTAAAAAAATGGGTGTCTACATGTATTTACATAAAGAGATGGCCAGGTGTACTGGATGGAAAGCCATCCCCCCCCCCCAAAAAAAACACACGTTTACCTGGTTTCTATGAGTGTGACATTGTTTACATATAGGGTCTCTGGAGATGTAATCAAGTTAAAGTGAGGTCATATGGGATTAGGGAGGGTCCTAATCCAATGACTTGTGTCCCTATAAGAAAAGGGAAATTCAGCTACGAACACACAGGGAATATGCCACGCGAGGAGGGAGACAGAGTTCTCCGTGCAGGGACACAGAGGATTGTCAGAAACCTCTAGAAGCTGAGACAGAGGAGTGAAGCATACCTGCCTCCGAGCCTCCAGGACGAACCCGCCCTTTAAGACCTTGACCTCAGACCTGCAGCCTCAGCCGTGTGAGAGCGAACTCCCCTGGTCGTTCCCCGGCTGGCGGTACTTTGTTTCACTGGGATGTGATCCCTGTAAAATGTTATGCAAATTGATACCCATGTATGGAAGCCCAGAAGGATGCCTGGGCAAATGTCTGGCAAATCCATCTTGGTGATAGTCTCTGGGTAGTGGAATCCGGAATGGTTTCTCCTTAGTGTGCCTTTGTTTCATGCCACTTAAATTTTTTGCAACACTTCTTTTTTGAAAACAATAAAGCTGTGTTCGTAAGACAAATATAGAAACTTACCTACTAGCTTGGGCTGCTATCACAAAGTAGCATGGGTCAAGCAACTGAAATTAATTTCTCATAGTTCTTGCGCCTGGGAAGTTCAAGATCAAGATGCAGACAGGTTTGGTTCCTGGTGAGAGCCCTCCTCCCGACTTGGAGACGGCTGTCCCCTTGCTATGTCCTCACGTGGCAGGGAGGGGAACCTCTGGTGTCTCTTCTTCTAAGGACACTAATCCTATGTTGGAGCTCCACCCTCGTGGCCTCGTGCATAGCTAATTATCTCCGCAAGACCCCACCTCCGAGTCCCATCCCACTGGGGTTAGGGCTTCAGCATATGAATTTTGAGGGGACATAGACACTCAGTCTGTGACAACCTATGTGTCCAGCGGTGGGTGGCCGGAAGGCACGAAGATAATCTGGTGATTCTCCGATGCAGGAAAGAAATCCTACAGTTTATTCTATCCATATTCTTCAAGCCACGACAGCCGTCTGCAGAAGACAGAGCAGCAAGGAGTGGGTGAGCTGAAGGGCTCTGCAGGTAAATGGAGCTGGGTTCCAATCCCAGCGCACTGTGAGCGTAAGCCACTTCCGTCTCAAAGCTTCAGCACCCTCCTCTGCAAAATTATGAGATAAACATCAGTCTCCCAAGGATGTCGTAGCGGTCCAGTAAGTCAATACCGAGAAGACTTTGCCGCGGTCATGGGCAGAGAATAAAGTTCCGTGAAGGAACATTTACAGACACATTATTTATTTATAGTTCTTAGAGGGATCAGGCCCTAAGCAAAACTTCTGCATCTGGGTGTGACAATGCTTCTGGGTCCCTGACTCTGTTTTCTTGCTTCTGGGTTCCCGACTCTGTTTTCTCACTTCTGCCCTGCTTTGTCGGGGGAGGGGGGAGGGGGGTAAGGGGGTTGTGTAGATATATATACACATACATGTATCCATGATCAACACAAGCTGCCGCCATCTTGCTTAGACCTCCTATCACTCTTCCACACCCAACCCGACAGATAACCCATCTGGACCCCTCACGTAGGCTGGTGGACACCCCGGGTGCCACTGTTTTATTCATGGTGAGCAGCCGTCCAGCCGGTCCACAAACCCAAGCCACCTTGGAACTCAACATTTAATGACACCTTACACCTGACACTGAGAACCACCGACCCCTTGTGACTTGGGGACACAGAGAACTCTAGAGTTCGTAGTGAATCCTCTCAGTAGGTTTTGACTTTTCCAGACTTCCAGATCGGAAGAGTGTTAAGATTTAGGTATAAAGACATTTTGAAAGACTTCTTTTTGATGGTTCCTCAGTGTGTGATCTCCAAACGCAATCATTCTAGAACATTCCACAGACGATTAGACTCGTGCCTTGTAACTCAACGGGTGCTGCGTCCCTTTGGCACAGCGTAAGGTCCACTCGTGGGAGAGGACACCTCCCTTGTGGCTGCTAGCTTCCCTTTGTGTGTCTCCTACATCTTGAGACTTCCCAGATGAGGGCTATCTAGCCTCATTTCCTCACCCCACCCTCGCGGGAGACAGACAACCGGTTCCCATCGTCCTCGGCCCCTATCTGACCTCAAGAGCTGGTCGGCGCATGAAGCAGGAGTAGGGAGCAGGGCTGAACTCAACTCCCAGCCTCTTGGCAACAGCATGTCTGAAATTCCGGCACAGTCTGGACTCAGCGACTCCTACCAGACCTTATACAACCGTGCCCACTATTTGCCTCTCACACCTTGTCCAGAAACTCCAGCTTCCCCAACATGCACCTGCCCTGTAAGTTCTGTCCAGGATCATGGCCCAGTCGCCTGTTGCAGGATAAGGTGGAAATGACCTCCTGCCCAAGTCTGCCTGGCAAGTGTCTCCACCCCTTCTGTTCTTGGGCCTTTGCCGGTGGCCTTGCCAACCCCAGTGGAAAGGGCTCCGCATTCGGGACAGCTGCTCGGTGGGAGGAATCTAGAGCAGCTGCACAGGACTGGCCCTGATGGGGTGAGACTCGAGCCAGCCAGAGCCCTTGATCTGCAACGCTTTTCTAAACGACACGACCGACCTACCCCGAGGACGGGCCCTCTGAGGAAGAGTTCCAGTTTGCCATGTGGTGCCCGTCTCTCCACACTTACTGTGGCGAGACCTTGAACTTCATCTCAACCTACCTCCTCCACCAGGCAGTCCTGGGTCCCCACTGTCTCTCAAGTAGGGGCTGGCACTTCTGCCCACCTCTGTCCCGTTAGGCCTGCGTCAGCCAGCAAGGCTTGCTAGGGGTCTCGGAGCAGAGCCCCCGCCAGCCCCCGGCCTGCTGCCGTGCCTTTCCGGATGCCACCCCAGCTTCTTTGCATTCGTGGAAAGTGAAAAACTGGGCGAGGGAGTTGGCTAAAATCTCCTGCCTGTGGACGCCTCCTGGCAGTGTTCGACCGAACCAGTTCCCGTTCCTCGTGCTGAAATCTGCTATTTTCCCTGTGTCGCGGAAGAATCCTGACTTCTGGGACTCTGTTGGGAGTCTGCTGGCTCGCTCTCCACCTGCGGGAAAGAACCTGATTCCACCGTGCGCTTGCTGTGTGTTTTGAACAGGTTTTTGCTCTTCTCTGTGCCTCGCTTTTCTCGTCTATAAAATGGGGATGGTGATACCACCAGCTTTGTTCCCTTGCTGCAGCAAGTATGTGGGCGCGTGGATTTTCATGGCGTCAGGCTCCTTGCACTAGGTGCTCAATAGATGTCATCTGTCATCAGCACCGTCGTCATCGTCACCATCACGACAGGCTTCCTCCGTCCTTCCTTCCTCCGGCTGCCGGGCCCGCAATGGCCTGCAATACTTAGCCTTGCAGCCCAGGCACCTCCCTAAGGGTCTGTCCGGCGCCCCCTCAATACCCTCCTTTATTCCCACCCCTTGGGATGCTCCATGCCCGTAGCATGAACCTCTTGCGGTCAATCCCATCGATCAAGTTCTTGCCTTCTAAACTAATACCCAGGGTAACGACCCAACGCCATCTGTGTTTCTTGCCCCGTCACCTGCCCTGGCCCATCGGCCCTGGGTCTCAAGGTTATCTTCAAGCTAAGCCGGTCTTCCTTTGGGTTTGCCTGCCAAATACAGCAGCCGCTCTCTCCAGAAGCAATCCAAATGTCTACATGATTGTGAGCCAGTTCTGCACTGCACTCTCCAGACCATTGCCTCCCATGTTCCCCGAAGGAGGCCTTGCCCGGGAGCTGGCCGAGAGAACCTGGCCGTGGCCTAGTCCTACCCCCTTTCCAGACCCAATCTCACCCCACGCCTCAGGCGCCAAGATCACGGCCACTGTTTTCCTGACCGCCCCCCCCCCCGACCCCGACCCCGTGCAAGAATATTCTAAGTACCGTCGCTGTTTGTGCCGATGGATCTGTACATCTTGGCTCTGTTCTCCTAACAGTTTGGCTGCCATGTGATAGAGCCGTTCTCTGGCTCGGTTCTAGGGGGTGATGAGATTTAGTAGCAGTTAAATGCCGATCTCGGTTCAATACGCATATGGTGGTTACCATCCCCCAGAGTACCCCCAGAGCTGTACCTTTCACCGGGGAGGGGGAGAGGAGGGAGCAACGTGCAGTGCTGTGGGGAGGGGAGTCCCTCAGGCACCTGCTGAGATGCCTGGAAAACGTGCTGTCACTGTCTGTCCTTCTCCTGGCTTTGAAGGACGCCATTGACGTTCAAGCGGCCTTGCAAAACATCCTTGCCAATTGGACCACGAGCAAGCAGACGTACTGATGGAGAACGTGGGGCACAGACCAGACGGATGGCCCCCGACGCTGGAGTCTGGACATGCACTGGCATGGCTATTCTGCCTGCATTGGACGATCGGCTTCTACACCGGTTACAAACACTGTGGCCCCCGAACTGCCTCAGTGTCCCTCTGCTACAATGGCTTCCCCAGTCCCTCCCTCTCAGGTCACCCAACATCATCCCCCTCCACCACCACCATTCCTCAACAACGAAGGATAAAGACTTGGCACAAGAGGGGGTCCCTAACACCTCTGCCCCCATAACGGCCTCTGCTTCTTTCTGATTGGCTGGGACAGGTGGTTAAATGTCACGGCTGCCAATGCCAGCTGGACCTATTCACAAAAGGAAAGCCAACTTGATCAGAAATTTGATCATGGAATGCTTGCCCCGGTCAAGTAGCATCATGAAAAACAAAACACACAGACCTAGGGATTTTCTGGACTCCTTCCTCAAGCCAACCAAGATGGTAGCCAGATCCCTGAGGTGTGAGCACAGACGTGACAGCCAGCCCTCAACCCCGGGGGGAGGGAAAGAAGGCACTACCCACCTCCAGGACCTCCCAAGGAGATCTCGCATGAATGTTTCGGGGGTAGTTATCTGGCCAGGTCAAACCTGTTTTTGTTAAGAGTGAGAACTTTTAAGAGCTAAAAAGTGGAGACATATCTTTTTAATCTCAAGGATAAAGGGAGACGCCTACCCTCATCCAGGCATATAAACATCAGGGGCGAGAGAAAAGCAATGAAACCACCCTCAAGGAAACTCTGAGGGGCGAGGTCGGCAAAGCGAGACTTCAGAGCCCAGCAAGTTGGTGTTTGTGGTTCAAGCAGTAGAAAGACATTCTAAGGCATAAGTCAGCGCAGAACATGCCTCTTAGGTAACTTTCCTTGACAGTATTGGGCAAATGGGCTGTAAACCAAGTTAAAGCACTCAGTAATAGGGAGACTGAATTGTGGAAGGACTTGCTCTGTATAAATGTGGAAAATACGTATATTGCAGAAGCGTGGGAATACTTTGGGCACAGAATCAGACATAATAATCCCAGGGACAGACACTGACAAAATCACCCACTTCAATAACTCTTGAAGAAAAAAGGACTTATTGGGGCGCCTGGGTGGCGCAGTCGGTGAAGCGTCCGACTTCAGCCAGGTCACGATCTCGCGGTCCGTGAGTTCGAGCCCCGCGTCAGGCTCTGGGCTGATGGCTCGGAGCCTGGAGCCTGTTTCCGATTCTGTGTCTCCCTCTCTCTCTGCCCCTCCCCTGTTCATGCTCTGTCTCTCTCTGTCCCAAAAATAAATAAACGTTGAAAAAAAAAAAAAAAGAAAAAAGGACTTATTAATAATGAGCATTATTAAACCTCGTCCAAAAAAAAAAAAAAAAAAAAAAACACCCAGACTTATACCCAAAACCTGGAAAGCCGGCTGAGGTGGAAGAATTTAAAATGGGAGATTTTCTCCCCCCTCACGACAGCTTCTCTCAAATGTTTGCAAAGTGCTTTCCACCCCACACTCCCACTGCTGTAGGTACTTGAATCCTGCACTCGTCCGCGGCCAAGATCACCCCCACTTCCTAAGTGACAAAATGGGTGCGGAGAAGTCAATTACTTGTGCAAATAAAAGGAAAAACCCTTTAGAAATATGACAGGCCAAGGAGGATGAGGGCAGCACAGGGAAATAAAGTAGGATTTAGAAACATTGACACGACACGATGGATAAGCTTGACTGAGTATCTATTTTGTCTCTCCGTCTTCGAGTCCCTTATCTGTAAAAGGGGCAGGGGTCCTTCCTGCTGCAATGTTCTGAGTGCGCTAAGAGGATGCCTCCTCTCAACAAACAGCCCGCAGGTTGGGGCCACTGGGGGAGCTTTCTGAATCTCCGGAGCCTGGTTTCCAAGAGCTGAGATGATCACCCAGGGATCCGGGACCCAGTCGGAAGAAAGGACCCAGATTCCCCTGTCCTCTCAATTACAGAAGTTAACTTCGCTTCTCCGGCTGGAACACGCTGGAGGTCCTGGGAGGAGCTGCTGGGATCCCTCGGAGGGTCCCCAGGTCCCGGGAGAGTCTGGCAGGGAGAAGCCCTCCTCCTGCACAAAGGAGAGCAGGCTCTCCTGGCCGGTCCTCAGCTGGTCCCTCCCCTGGCCAACTCGTTCCCTCTGGGGTAAAGGATTGGGCAGGGCCCCTCTCTGGTCATCTGCTTCTGGAGATAAGTCCTTGATGACTCTCTGCAGAACCCCAGTCGGGAGATACATTTCCTATTTGGGAGGAAATCACACCCCCTCTTCCCCAGGGGGGCTGCCGCAGGTCCGCCTTGGCAATGGTGGGAAGTGACCACACCCACCCTTCCCAACCCGGGGGATTCCAGCATTTGAAAGTTCAGAGCTGGAACGCTAAACATCACTGCTCACCCCTCACTTCCTCATTGTTCCTCTTTTGCAGCAGAAAAGGAACAGAGAAGCCGGCCGCGCAGAGATCCACCCGTGTGCGGGCGTTCTTAGGGGACCTGAGCTGCGACTGCACCCGGGGGCTCCTCCCTTCGATTCTCGCCAGCACCCCGCCCGCCCCTGAAGGAAACGCAAAGCAAACCTCTGAATCTCATCTCCGAGGTGGGCCCCCCTAGCCCGACCCCGCGAACCCCTTCCTCCGGCGTTTTCCAGAGATGGAACAAGGCGGGGAAACCAGAGCCAGGTTTGGGTGTGGGGCCCCGGGTTTCTCGCTTCCGCGGGGTCTCTGCGAACAAGTGATTTAACGGGTCCGTAGCCCCAGCCCCTGACCCCAATGGGGCACAATCAGTTTTGCTCTGCCTGCTTCATAGGGTGGCTGGGCGAA
Source organism: Herpailurus yagouaroundi (assembly GCF_014898765.1). Classification (NCBI taxonomy): domain Eukaryota; kingdom Metazoa; phylum Chordata; class Mammalia; order Carnivora; family Felidae; genus Herpailurus; species Herpailurus yagouaroundi. The sequence continues at coordinate 2,165,749 of NW_024412416.1, read as the reverse complement.
AGGATAGATCGGGCCCGATCCCGCTTCCAAATTGCAGAGCACAAGAACGTTATCCTCAGCTCCCGGTGCCTCCGCCACGTGTCTGACCTGCCAGCTGAACTAGGTTCCCAATGTTTTTGCCAAACGCGCAGGGCAGTGTACTTTTCCCTTCACAAGCCTTTGTGCAAACTGTTCCCCCGTCAGCAGTGTTCCTCCTCCGTTTCTGCCTTCGAAATCTGTCCCGCCCTTCCCCGCGAGCCTCCCTTTCTTCCAAGAAGTCTTCCCCGTGCTGACGTCCCACGTCTACTTCTGAACGCTGCCAGCCTCTCCCCCCGCCGCCTGGTTTCGGCGCGGACCCAGCTGTCCCGCACCTTCAGGTCCGTTCTCCGTCGGCCCATCTGCCCCGTCGGCCAACCGCAAGCCGCTCAGGGCAGCATGGCCACCTGGTGCGCAGCCCGGACCGGGGACGTGGCGGGGGTGACGGTAAGAAGTGGGGACGTCTGTGCCTTGCACATGTGCGTGTGTGCATTGAGTGTCTCTGGGGGGAGGTGCATCTCACTCTTTCCCAAAACGTCCCAAAACTTCTAAGGAAATTTGACCAGCTGAACAAAACTCACAGAAGGACAAGGGAGGGTAAGAGAGAAACACTAGGTCTCGAGCCACCTGCGATGAGCTGTTTACTACAGCCGAACGCTGGATTTATCTCTGAATTTCCTGGATGAAGGGGAAACAGGCTGGCTCATGTACTTCTCGTTGGACAATGACTTTGGAATCAGATTGGAAAGAGAAATTTTTCCTGGCACCGTGTTCAAGGAGAAATTTATCAAGCGAGCCCTTACATAACAGACATGAGGTAACACAGCAGCATCTCCAACGAGCTTTTTGCAAAAGCACCCAGATGTCTTCAGAAGGGCAATTCTTGTGTTCGACCACGGCTTGGAGACCAGGGATTTCTGCAAGGAAATGAGACCACGTGGCCCATATCCAGGGCTTTCTCCACAGCTGTAGAGACCTTGAGAACATCGGAGGAAGAAACGTTGGTGTGAGTCTGTTTAATATCAGATCCCAAAGACCACATCTAGGTTCATCCCGGAGATGGTGGTGGCCAGCGTGCCCCAGCGAGGGGTGTCCTGGAGCTGGGACAAGGGTCACCCTTCAAGGGGCAGACCGCAGAGGGGCTGGTACCCACTGAGGCAAGCAGGGCTCTGTGTTCAAGTACAACCAGTGTCTGTCCCCCATGGGACCCCATGCTGAATGATGTCAAGGGATCCATTGCTCATCAGACTCGGAAGAGGTGTGGGAGCCTCACAGATGTCATGATGGGCAATGAAAAAGACTTGAGGAAAGACAGTTAGTTCGTGAGAGAAACACCAGGCCCCAGGTCTGGCTCACGACCGAGTGCTGGGACAACCAAGGTGGCGGACGAAGACGTCTAGTCCCACAGGTGGGGCTGAACCGGAATATGGGAGCCCTGGGCTGTCCAACTGTGAGCTCCACAGGCAGGAGAGAGGTGGCCACTGACCATCTCAACTGACCTCCTTACCTACACTGGGAAGCACGGAGGCCCAGGGACAGAAACCCGAGCGTAAGCGCTCTCTTCCGTGCCTACCACTGAGGAGATCCAGCGGGTCACTCGTCTCCACGGAAAAGACCCCTGTGGGGCCTCAAACGTGCCCGAGGAACAGCCATGCCCCCCATGAGTCAACCGCTGAGCTCCCTCCAGGGTTCTCAGCCTCAGATTTTTATGTCCAGAAGGAACCGTCTCTGTCTTTTCTCTCTTTCCTTTTCGTGCCTTTTGCCACTACAGCAGCTCCTGAAATGCCAGCTCATCCCTGTCACTCACCCGACTCCAGAGGCCCGTCCCCTTCTCTCCAGGTTGGGAGAGACCCCAGAATGGAGGTCCCGGTGCCCACCCCAGGCCTGCACACATCCGGCAAGATTGGCAGAGAGCCACTTCCCGCTGTCCTCAGCGGCAGGTGGCCACGGGAAAGGAGAGGTCAGGCGGAAGGAGGGACAGCCGGGATGGCCGGAGGGAAACGTCGCTCTGTACCCGCTCCCCATGCGCAGGCTGTCGCTCCGTCCGGGGCGGCCCCGGTGTGGACTCGGTGCAGCCCGGCAGGGCGGTTCTGTGCAGCGCATTCCCTGAATCTTGCTCAACAGGATCCAGTTGATGACTGAGTCTCGTCCCGTAGGACACGAGAGCCCTGCCGGCGCCTCAGCGTCTCATCCCCGCCCCTGCCGCTGTCGTCACTACTGCTGACAGCGACGACAAGAATGGCCTCGTGGGGAGGAGCGGCCGGGCCCCCGGGCGCCGAACCGTGTTGTCCCCCAAAGAAAGTACGCACGTTTTCGTTCAGCTGGAAAGCCCACAGCCTCAAAGGAACGAATTGGCCGATCGAGTGACTTTTTAGAAATTCTTCATCACCCACCGGAGCGCACAAGGACCGTCTTGGGCGCCTACTGCGCGCCCACCCGGCGTCAGGCGCTGTGCCTTCGTGCCGCACGGGGCCACGGCGCTCGGGCAGGTCCGCCCCTCGCGGTGGAAGACACGGCTTCGACAGCGGGGATACCGAGGCAGGGCGGCTCCCAGGGAGCTACTGTCGCCTTTCCGTGGTGGCCCAGAAAGGGGAGGCACGGGCCAGACGCCCTCTCCGCGCGCTGGCCCAGAGGAAGGAAGCGGGAGACCCCCAGCGGTGCAAGATCCCTGAGGCAGGCCCCACAGACACCCGCGGACCCCGAAATCGTCTACACGTGTCCAGTGAGACCTGGGTCAGGCAGCCTGCTCGGGCTCCTCCGAGGGGCCCTCCTGCATGCCCCCCCGCCCCCCCCCCCCCACGGTCCCCGCATCCTCCCGGCACCCCACACGTTATCTCTGTTCTGCTGATAAGGGAGAAGAGGCACCGGCCCTCAGGTGAGTCACTCAGGATCCTGGTCACTCGGCGACAGAGTTGGGACCCCGGCTCTCTCCTGGCGGGCACGGGGGTCTCGGCCATTACTGCAAGACGACACCTGTGGAGAACTCACTTCCCTCTTTCGGGAGTGTCCTCTAAAAGTGGAATGGACGGCTGTCTTCAGGGGACAGCAGTAAGGCGCTGATGACGGACCCGGTAGACCTGGGCAGCCCTTCTACCTCCCCGTCCTGCCCCGTTCCAGGCCCAGGGCTGCGTTCCTTGTCCTCTTGCCTGCTTCCTTCCTTCCTGTTCCTTTCACCTGCTCTCCGGCTCCGTGTCTGAAAGGGTCCCCACGAGACCAGACACCCCCTTCCCCCCTTTCTGCCTTCGGTCCCCGGCCCGGGGTCATCTGGCGCTCACGTGACACGGGCCGCTGTAATCGTGAGCGTTTGCAGGGCGCCGGGCAGAGGGAAAAGTCAGCTCACGGAGAGGCCCGGGCGAGGAATGACCTTGATGTAAGCTGCAGCCTGCTTCTAATTTTAGCACCAGCGAAGCTGAACTTCCTGGAGGTTTCGGATTGCCCGGCCCTCCCCTCCCCGCGCCCGGCTGACACCACACATGTGGAAGAGATTCAGATCAGAAGAATCCCCAGATCAGGCCACACCCAGGGCTCATCCGGTCAGCCCCTGTCTCGGAAAGCGGGGACAGAGAGTCTCCGATCACCAGAGTGTAGCCGCCTCCTTGTAAAACTCCTTTAGTCTACAGACTAGGCCAGAGGTACAGAGAGCGAGAGACGGTGGTTGATAACGAGTGGCCTGCACGCCCGGGTCTCGAATCTGGGTCTTCTGGCATTTTCTGCCAGTTACCTGTCAGGTCTCCCTGTCCAGGTTGGCACTGTAGCCTGAGGACATACTGTTTCCTTTTTGAAGTATGGACCATGCAGGAATATTTCTTTTTCTTTTTCTTTTTCTTTTTTAATGTTTCTTCACTTTGAGAGAGAGAGAGAGCAGGGGAGGAACAGAGGGAAAGGGAGAGACAGAATCCCAAGCAGGTTCCGCACGGTCAACGCAGAGCCCAAGGCAGGGCTCGAACTCACAAACCATGAGGTCAAGACCCGAGCTGAAACCAAGAGTCGGACACTTAACCGACTGAACCACCCAGGCGCCCCCACGCAGGAATATTTCTAAATAATCTCCCCCACCGTTTCCTTGTTTTTAAATATCTATTTAAAACTTCCCTCACGTATCTTACGTGCACGCCTGATGAATTTGGAAAGCACACACACCCCCGTCAGGGTAGGGAACTCTCCCGCGGCCCCGGAGAATTTCCCAATGCTGCTCTCCCGGTCAGTCCCCAGTCTGTGCCCCCGGCAACCACAGCTCCGATGGTTTTTCTGGTTCTTAACTTCCCTGTTTGAAGTGGGGTCCCTCCCTGGCTGGTTCCATCTGTCCTGTGGGAGCCCCTTCTCCCTGGGCTGAGCGGGAAGGACCCTCGGCTCTGGGTGTCCATCCCACGAGCCCACAATGTGGAAAAGGGACTCAAAAAAGAGGTCGTGTTGTCAGGTTACCGGTCACTCGTTCAGGCTGGCTCCCTGCCCCGGGTGGGACGTGCGTGTCAGGGGCTCCTGGATCCCATCCTTCCCGATCTCCAGGGACAGACCCTGCCAACCTTGGACCACTTCGGTGACGACCTCACCCTGCAGCCAGCCTGAACGGTTTTCTCATCGCAGCGCGTGTCTGTCCGGGGTCTCCTCCCCAGGGAAGGGGTCAGTCAGTAGACAGTTACTCGGTGAGAACGCTCCCTCAGTTGAGTGCCGGGCACCCGCCGGGCAGGGGTTTCCCGTCTCCTTTCTGAAACATTTAGCACTGAACGCGCTGGGTCTTATTGCCTACGGAGCCTGGCGCACAGCTCCGCCCGTGACCGCCCCGTTCTTGAGACTCGTCACCGTGTGTCCTTAGCAGCCTGGTTTTCCTCAGCGGAGAACGTGTGTGCATAAGCGAGTGGTACCTCCTTGACGGCCTCTCTCACCCGGCCTCTCCGGGGGTCTCCTGTGCTGTCTCCCCCCCATGTCCCTCACGCCCGGGTGCTCCCTTCCTGAAGGTGCTGACCCTCAGAAGACCCAGGACCCACCTGTCAGGCGATCGTGACTCTGTGCTCCTGGAGTCCCCTTTTACAACCTCCTCCTTTGTCTCTGTCACAGGCTTGGCTTGGGTACCCAGCTCGCCGGGCGGTACTCACCACAAAACAAAGGAAGAGGCAGGTCCTTAAAGAAAGTTTTCCATGGTCTTTATGCTGTTTTCTGGAACTGTGATCCATCCGCAAAACACCCTGTTCCGTCCATCGCAGGCTTTGCTGAACCCCCATCTTCCCCAACATCTTCGACGCTTTTCGCCTGGGCTCCCCAAATCTGGGCGAACGGTCCTCTCCGTTGCCTCGAGTAGGAGAAGGAGAAGGCTCCTTTCCTCGCCTGCGTCCTGAAGTCTGGCCCTACATCACCAGAGCCCTCAGTGGTTCCACGAACATGAGCTTTTCATCCACAAGCAGAGCCTGAGTCCTGTGCGTTCGCTCTGTGCTCAGACGCCAAAACGAATAACCACCCCTTGTAGGGAAACTGCGCCCTGGAGCCCGGGGCTCCAGGAGGCAGGAGCTCAAGCTCCTGACTCTGCTGCCCCGAGAGCATCTGAGCCCCTCCCTGGGCAGCAGCAGCCATCACATGGCACAGTGCTGCGATGGATCCCAAAATAGAACTAATGAGAAGGATTCATGGGTCACGAGTGATGGAACCAGAGCCAGGAGGGATCTTACAAATCTCCTGGCTCAACTCTTTCAAGATTGTAAAGGAAAAAGACTGAGGCGTAGTGATTTGCCCGGGTCACCCAGCAAGGAAGCGCCCAGACGCCCATCAGGTGGATTTTACTCCAGCCACTGGGGACTGTCCTGGGTCTTCCGAGGGTCAGCACCGTCAGGAAGGGAGCACCCGGGCGTGAGGGACATTGTGGGGGGGGGGGGAGAGACACGCGGTGATGCCACTAGGCATGCTTGGTACCTTTCTGCTTAACCTGAAGCGACGAACGGAATCTTCCGGAAACTTAGAGATGGGAAAAGGCAGCTCTAGTGTATACAGACGCTCGGTGGCCGACGAGGCAGAGGTTCCCGGGGGAGCCAGTGTGGAAGTAGGTGCTGCACTGGACAAGGGCGTCCTGCGTCAACGTCCTGGGAAGGCCTGGCCTGGGCGATGCCCAGAAGGGCACAATTCGGCTCAGGCCAGAAAACTCAGCTTTGGCAGGGTTGGCGGGTGGGTGGAAAGGGTTAGGGCTGTCCCCGCCTCTCGTTCTGGAGCAAACGCTGTGGATGCCAGTGGCTGGGAGAACAGAGGTGCTAGGAGGTGCACGTGAGCGGGCGTGCGTTTGGGTGTGCGTGAGCGTGCGCAAACGTGTGCGTGTGACAGTGTGCGTGTGAGCGCGTGCTCCTGCGTGCGTGGGTTGGGACGTCAGAATGGGCGGGGGGAAAGAAGGAAGTGAGCTGGGAGGTCCCAGACAGCGGACGCCCAAAGCAGGCAGAGTCTCTTTCCTTTGGGAGCAAATGCGAAGTCAGCCTATGGCAGCACTGAAGAGAAAGGAAAAAGAGAGAGCAAAACCCCGTTCCCACCCTGCGTGTAGCAACCCTCCTGCCGCCTTTCAGGCATTGTCCAAAGGCGGACGTGTTTGCACGTTGCTGCTCCCGTGCACGCATCGTTTTGTGATCGGAGATTGGTCAGCATGGCGCTCTGAGCGCTTTTCCTGCCGACGGACACACTGAGGACTGGCGCACCGTCGCGCTCTGACTGTGTCCTGAGGCCTGGCCGTCTGAGCTGCCCCACAGATGCTACGTAGTAAAGCCATCGGGAAGGTCCAGCTGCTGCTTCTTAGGAATTAGCTGACTAGGACAAATTCCCAAGAGTCGGGATCAAGATGGCTCTTGATGTATGGCCTCAAAAGAGTCAAACGCAGAGAGTCCGGCCGGGGACACCCTCACCCGCGTTGAGGACAGACCCGGAGCCCTGTGGTTTCAACAAGGCTGTAAAACCTCGAGGATCCAGGAGGGTGGAGTCCAGCCCCACCAGCACGGCCTTGCAACAGCCAACAGCAGATGACCAAGGGTCATCTGCCAACAGCAGATGAGCCAGGCTTGTGATGCCACAGCTTCAGCCAATTAAGACACTGTCTTTAAGAGAAAGGAACACGGAGGCGCCTGGGTGGCTCAGTCGGTGAGCCTCCGACTTCGGCTCAGGTCACGATCTCACGGTTGGTGGGTTCAAGCCCCGCGTCGGGCTCTGTGCTGACGGCTCGGAGCCTGGAGCCTGCTTCGGATTCCGTGTCTCCCTCTCTCTCTGCCCCTCCCCTGCTCACACTCTGTCTCTCCCTCTCTCAAAAATAAATAAACTTTAAAAAAAAATCTTTTTTAAAGAGAAAAGAATACGACGTCACTAAATAAGAACTAAGTATGAAAGTGAGCTTTTCGAACGAGGGAGGAGAAAAATTCAAAACGGATCGCAAAAGTTTAAAAGACGTCAATGCCACAAATTCGCAAAATTGAACAGATAATTTTCACTAATGAACGGACGCCCCTCTGTAATACTTTTTCCTACCTCTTCGGTTCCATACTTTGCGATGTCCTGTTCACGTGATGGCCGTGTTCAGTATCATCGTATGTGGCAACAAGAGAAATTTAACTCCGTCTTTCCTCTGGCATGGCCAACCCAAATTGCTTATTACTATGAACAGGTTAAAAATTTCCTTCCAGCTCCACAACTCATCGTTAGCAGAATCACATAGTTTTACAACTGCTATACAGTTTGGGAACAGCTCCGTCAGGTGTCTTTCGTATATAAAAGCAATTCGTCTTCCTAAGTTGATAACTGCGTTTATCATAAATTTATTTATTTATTCTTTATTTAATATCATTAGAGAGAGAGAGAGTGGGTGTGTGCACACGAGTGGGGAAGGAGCAGAGAGAGAGAGAGAGAGAGAATCCCGAGCAGGGTCCACACTCAGTGCAGAGCAGGACGTGGGACTCCAGCCCATGACCTTGGGATCATGACCTGAGCCGAAATCCAGAGCTCGATGCTAAACCCACTGAGCCACTTGGTGCCCGTCTCATAAATTTAAACCAGAACTGGTTTTCCTAATCTGGGTGGATCCCTTGGAATCTACTTTATGTTACGGTTGGATATAGACAACCATCTAGGCTGAGTCGGAATATTTTTCAAACCTTGTTTCTCTACCAATACCACGCACTTCCCGTGCTGGCCGTGCTCTGTGTCCCTACGGGTGGTGACAACACAGCACCGATGAGTCTTCCTGAAGGCCGTTCCTATACGGATATGGGGAAGGACAGTTTCACTGGACGTGGAAGTGACTGTGAATCATGTAAATAGGTCCCACCAAACCCAAAATAGATGTATCCCTCAGCCTATTCCAGACCCAAATATACCTGCAGCCACTCCTATGCCCGCTGACACAAAACGGAAATGAGCAGAGGGGAAGTCCGAGTGGAAAGACACCGTGGTCTTAACCAAATGTGGTTAAAAATACCTTGTTTGTTCACATTGTAAAACAGCTTATGACCATGGAACGCGTTTGGAGGGCCCCTCCCAGGGCCTTGGGAGGGGTCCACGCAGGAGAGGCCCCGACGAGCTCTAAATTAATTCAGTCTAAATTAATTCAGACCTTGGTTTGATCCCGTGAGAATCTTTCATCACCTGAATCGCAGCAGGGTGTTGCGTGGGGCTTTTCCACCTGTAATGGGTGGTCCCAGATACCCGGTCACAGGGAGCGGGGAGCTGGAAAGAACGGGAAACGGGCATCTTACTTCCGGTTACATGGCTGCTTGCACGGAGTAAGCAGTGACACGCCTCCAGCCTATGGCAGGGCAGGGGGGAGAGAACTGGGGAGAAAGAACGGTGGAAAGTGGGGTCACAGGGTCTGAATTTCCCAGTTTGGAGAGTCAAGGCCGCGTGAATTTCCCATGGGGAGGCGAACACCACAACAGTAGCCAGGACTGAGCCTTCTTACCCATAAGCCTCTCAGAAGGGATGGCAAGCAGGTGAGGAAGCCTCTCCCGTGGGAAGCTCTGGAGCAGACCATCCAAGCGGGAGCTTCTGGGAATCACAAGAGGTCACCCCGGGCAAGAATGGATCTCCTACATCGGAGGAGTGTGCTGGGCAGAGGCCCCTTCCAAGAGGGCCCTCCTTCCACAGGACTCACGCGTGGACCCCACCGAGGAGGCTCCGCCCGAGCACCTGCTACCCAGATGGCCGCGATGGAGACAGAGCAACAGAGGAGGGGCTGTATCAGCATCAACGCCCAGCGCGCCCGGAGGAGAGGGTGACCCCGGGGAGGGAGAGCAGGGCTGTAAAAGGCAGGCCAGACCCGGATGCAGTGAGCACTGAACTCAACATCATCACCAAGTTTTATTATTTTCTCAGTTTTTTTTTTTTTTTTGAGGGGGACATAAGTGAGCGATGGGACAGAGAGAAAGAGAAGAGGAGCTCACCGGGGCTCGTGCTCACCCGACACGGGGCTTGAGCTCACGAACCACGAGATCGTGACCTGAGCCGAAGTCAGATGCCTCCCCACCAAGCCACCCGGGCGCCCCATCACGACTCTGCCTGAGACGCCTCGAAGGGGGAAAGACAGGAGACTCAGCACAGAACAGTCGCGGGAAGAGTGTAGAGGTTTTAAAAAAAACTTCGTCTCTGCAACAAGTTCAAGCTGTTCCATAAATTATTCGTGAGCTTGAAGAATTAGGAAACTAGATTAGGAAACCTGCATCGTCGCCACGGGCTCCTCCGTCCCCTGCCTCATCCTGCGACGCGCTGGCCCAAAGCTGCCTCTATCACCCGTCCTCTAATGAGTTCCCCAGTCGGTGGAAAATGTTTCTCTCCAAATCTCTGCTTTCTTCATCAGAGGGACAGTCGTGAAACATAATGCTCGTGAAAGTGGGTGCTTTTAAATGCGTCGTGTAGAAGCCTTCCAAGAAGAAAGGAAGCTCAAATTTGCAATGATTTTCTTGCTGCACTTTGGGGATCCTCTGGGCCTTCTCCCTGGCGAGAGGCCGTAGGAGGTCCCAAAGAAAGGGACATCAAGCCGGACATTGGCACTCCTGGCCCCAAGTCCCACCCTGCCCACTGTCAGGTGTAGACGTTGGCCTCTCCCGGGAACCTGCCCCAGCCTTTCAGGACCCCCCTGGGGTTTCTGAATTAGCGACGAGGAGACCGAGGTCTCAAACCTGGGTCTTTTGCCTCCAGATTGACTTTGCACATACACTCATTCAGACCCCAAACCACTGTGTGGGTCTGTCCTTTCCCATTCCGTGGGCTCTGAGGGATGGTGGCAGCATCTGTATCCCCAGCACCTGTCAGTGTCCTCGGCATCGAGGAGACACTCGGAAAACGTTAAAGAAATGAATGTAAAAGCCACGTACTGTGAAATGGAAACCGCGGGCCCCAGGGTTCTCTTAAGCGTCCCCTGTGATACGCAGTGATGAGCCCCACTTAACCTTCTAAGTAAGAGAAAGAGAGAGAAGGAAGGAAGGAACAGAGAGAGAGAGAGAGAGAGAGACAAAGGAAGAGGGAAAGTAAAGGGAAAGAGAAAAGGCAGAATGTGAGGCACAGGGTCTCTCGTGGCGCGTGTGACCAGGGACAGCAAGAGAGTCGTTGACAAAACTGTACCCACCACTGGTAGCAGGGAAGGAAAAGTTTGCTCCAAAAGCTGGCTGCAGCTTGAGCCATTTCTGTATGTTTGTTAAGGAGCCGATGACCGTGTGTGTGTGCGTGCGTGTGTGTGTGTGTGTGTGTGCGTGTGCATGTGTGCGTGCGCACGTGTGTGTGAGAAAACACCGATGGGACTCCCTCTGTGGGGAGAGGTGGCCTGGGTAGGAAACCAGCAGGGATTTGGACTTGTCCCCTCGCCGATGGCAGAAACGGGCGCAGGGTCCCCCCAGCCTTGGAGAAGAGGGGAGATGGGAGAAAGGTCTCCTGCACAGCCTGGGTCCCAGCTAGGAGGCAGCGATCCAGAACCTAGAAAAAAACCTAACACCATAATCAAACCGGCGCGGGGGGGGGGGGGGGGCAGTTATTGGCTCTCCTGAGTGTTTCCAGTTCGCATCCGATGTCCCCAAATCTCTCCGCACACGAGGGACATCAGTGCTTCAGGAGGTGTGAGGGGAGAAGCCGTGCCACTGTTCGGACAGAGCAGCGACAACCCCCCGGGGAGAGCCGTTGGGGGGGGGGGGGTTGCATTTCGCCAGAGAGAAAAAAAGCAGGGAAAGGAAGGGGTGCAAGGGGGGGACCCTGCAGGGCGGGCCCTGGGGAAGGGGCTCCTCTGGAGGCAGGCGGGTGGGACAGGCACCGGCTCGGATGGAGAGGGGTTCCGGGCTCTCAGTGCACGGCTTCGATTTCCTCGGTAAGTGGGGGGGCGGCGGGCCGCGCCTCAAAAGGGGAAGGTCCCACGGGGGACGCGCTGGATGGCGGGTGGCCACAGGACTGCGTCCGGCCCCGAGGCGCATCCAGCCACGGCCGTGGACTTGAGCGGTTGGTCCTGTAACCTTAGGTGGCCGGAGGCTGGTACAGGGAACACGGTGGTTAGAGAACCAGAGAGGCTGGACGGGAAGGCAATAGGTTCCCCCACGGGGGGGCTTTCCACTTGTGGTGCAGCCCGCTTGGTCCTTCTGCCCACTGCCCCTCCAGGCCCCCAAGGACAGAGACGAGCACGAAGAGGTCTCCAGAGACTCTTGGGATCTCGCGCCGGAGGAACAGAAAGGGCCAGGCTGGGTGGGCCTTGTTCTCCAGCCCCCGCGGCCAGCACGCAAACCGTCGTGGATAAAAACATCCCGACTCCGTCTGGCTTCTTCTAGAGGATGCCTCAGGGGTCCCGCAGAGGCAAGAAAGGATGCCCTAGGTCACCCGCAAATGGGCAGCTACTGCGACCCACGCACACCCGCGCGGGGTACTCCGAATCTTTTTTGCTGCGGATGCAGAGTGTGAGAAGGGTTTGCTGCATCATCAGGCTGCCCGGCTGTCATCGGGACGTCCCCCAGCCATCCGGCTTTGCGGGGTTACGCCATCATGGAACATCCGTCTTAGTTTGGGCTCCCCCGGAAGGAGGTCCTGCCACAAGGATTGTGTGCAGATGTTTTACAGGGGAGGTGAAGAGAGGGCCTGGGGGGCGAGGCCACAAAGGGCGGGAGCCTGCCCAAGGTGCTTTCTCAGGCCAGCGGTCACAGACAGTGGCCAGAGCTGGGGCCGGCAGGGCACTCCCCGAAGCCAGTGCGGGAACACCTCTCCCTCCGCGAGGGGCTGGGCCCCGGGTGCTCTCCGCTCAGCAGAAGGACGGGGCTCCACTGACTTCCTCGGCCACTTAACCGGCTCTCTGTCTGGGGCCTTCTGACCCCAAACCGGTGCCCGTCGGAGCTGCCTTCCCCGGGGAAGAAGCTGGCTGGAGACGGGTGGGACCACCGTGCCAATCGGCGTCCCACACTGCGCTCCTTGCAACGTCTGGGGCGTCCCTCCGAGCAGCCGAGCCGACTTCTTCATCGCGGCTAACTCTGGCTCCTTCTGTTCCGTACCCACGGCCGCAGCGAATGCGCTCCTTGAGGGGCCCACGGATCCCCTTCTCCCGGAAACGCAGACATCGGAAGGCACGATGCACCTTTGCTCTTGGCGCTCGGGAGACTCCGGAGGTCCGGGGACCTGTGAGCCACGAGCACTGGGCCAAGACCCAACGTGGATCTCTTAGGGGAGCCCCGCAGGGTCACAGAACCACACAGAGGAAGTAACTCGCCCAGGGCCGAGCGGCGAGATGGGGCGCAGCTCAGACAAGGAGGCGGGGCTCCTGCTTCCCATCCCAGGGCTTTTGTCCCCGAGACGACCCCCCCTCCCCCCCCCGGTTCCAGAAGGAGCTCGATCTCCTCCTTAGAGAGCAGAGGTTCAATCGGTAGTCGCTTGGGGACCCAGCACATCTATTCGCATGTCCTTGTACTCATAAAGTGAGACCATAACCCAAAAAGAAGTGCTCAGCGCCTAGGAAGGGGCAGAGGCGACCCCCCCATGTAACGCGCAAGCAGGACAAAACTCAGGTCAGGGCAGCTAATGCTGCTACCCAAACCTCTTAACTTTAGACGGATCAGTTAACACTCCTACAACAGTCTACTGAGCATCTATTCTGCACCAGGGGCTCTGCAGGCAGAGGACAAGATCAACACAGGGACCGGAAGGTGCCCCTAAGCCCCCCGACTTCGTCCCTTTCTGGGGTCACCTCACGTCTCTCCCACAGGGTCACGTGGAGGAATTCTGGGGTCCCCTCAGCTCACCCGCCAGCCAGCCGGTGGTCGGATGGCGTTGCCTTTCCCCAGGTCGCCTCAGCAAGGCACTTCCCCGACAAGAAACGACCACTTCTCGTGACAAACGCCCCTCTCCGAGAAGGCGGCACGAGTGCAGACCGTTTCTGTCTCAAGTGGAAACGGACGTTGCCCCATCTACCTGGGATTGGAGCAGCCCCGAGGGGAGGGGAGGAGAGCACTTTGCTGAGCGTCACCACAATGGGAAGGAGCGCGTGTGGAGACAGAGGCTTCCCGTCACTTTCCCAGAGTCCCATGGCGTGACTCTCCCGGGCCCTGGTGCCGCTAGGTTGCCATCTTGTACCCGGGGTTCCGTGGAGTCTGACCAGCCAGAATGAATGGAACCCTAGGGCGCCTCGCTCTGCAAAGAAGGCCTGGAGGACGATCTGGGGACCCATGACTCCTGGCCCCACAGGCTACCGATGTCAGCCAGACAGCAAGAAACAAACTCCTCCAGGCCCCGCGGGGGCCAGCTCCGCGTCCGACGAGAACAGAGGTTCTCACACCCAAGTGCTGCAAAGAGAAGGGTGGCCATTCTTTCCTTCCAAGGCAGCCCTGCCTGCCGCTCGCCTTCATCCACAGCACAGAGTTTCCACCGTGACTCAAAAAGGCAGAGACCAGAGAGAACTCGGGGGGGGGGGGGCTGCCTTGGCTTTGGACCTCACTCGACAGCTCTGACTTCTTCCCTCTTGGCTTAAGCAGATAACAGTATTGCCAATCAATAACAGCCCGGTGCGCCCTCTGCCGAAAGCTGGATTAGACGGGGTTTTAATAAAGTCCAAAATTATGTTCAGGGAAAGGACATCTTACGTTTCACATAAAATGAGAATCCACCGAGGGCAGGAAGCTGGGCCTCCAGCCAGGAGGCAGGGCAAGAGGGACACAACAGAGTAACTGAGCAGAATCGTTCCCGGCCGCGGAAAGCAGCCTTCGGCGAGCGAGAGGACAGAGCAGCCTTCGGCGAGCGAGAGGACGGAGCAGCGCTCCGGATGCCACCGCGGCCATCGCTGGCTGAGGGAGCGGCCCTGGAGCCCCCCACCTCTAGAGAAGAGTCCTCCAGGGTCTGCAGACGGGAGGCCTCCTTTCCTCCAGACAAGTGATCCTGTTCGTCGCAATCGCCCGTAACGGCGTCTGCCAAGACCGAGGTCTGAGGTTAGGTGTTGATTTCCCTGCCTCCCGAATTCCAGTGGGGATGGCCCAACCCCCACTTCCACCTGGGAAACGCCACGCACGTGAGCGGTAGCAGCCGGGACAGGTGAGCTCTCAGCGGCACCCACCCCGCCGATCACGGCCGGTCGCTGGAACGCGGTCTCCACGCGCCTTCCGCGGGCAGCTGGCCGGCCGTCCTCCCCCTCCCGGCTCCCAGCTGGCCTCACCCTCTCTCTGACCTCCACCGGCTGGAGGGCCATGGGACTCCGTCCTGGGACGTCTTCCCCGTCGATAGTCACTCGCTAGTGGACCTTGTCCAGTCCGGGGGCTGGATATGACCTGTCCATTCTCCCAGAGCGAGCCCTGTCTTCCTGGACTCCTGCAGGAATCCTCCCGCTTCCGTTCTTGTCCCCCGAATCTCCACCCCTCACCCAGCTTCTAGAGTGCTCCTTTTCACCCTCACCCAGGTTATCCCACTGGCCCCTTCAGACCGTACAGTGGCTCTCATCCTAATCAGGGCCAAAGACAAAACTTCTCCGGATGGTCCACGGGGCCTCGCCTGGTCAGACCTGGCTCCCTCTGTAAGCGTCTGCTGTGCCTCCCTCCCTCACCCCAGTCCAGCCACACCGACCTTCCAGAGGATTCTTGAACTTGCTGGGCTTTCTTCTGCCTCAGGACCTTTGCATATGCTGTACCTCTGCCTCGAACACCCTCATCCCAAACACTTACACTTAACCACCCCTTCATTTCCTTCCAGTTTCTGCTTAAGTGTCACTTTATCAGAAAGGCTCTCCCAGGTCCCTGTTTGAACTGACGTAGGCCTTCTTTCCCAACTCTCTACCCCTTTAACCTGACGTGATTTTTTTCCCCCACTTAATGGGTTCCCACCCGTCATGACATCATGCACGTGCGCGTGTGCGTGTGTGTGTTACTTTGCTGTCTGAACACTGTGTCTACAACCGCCGGACCCACGCCCGGGGACACTGAGGCACTCAACAAACACGCGTGAGCGAACACGAGTCGGTTCATCTACATGCCAATAACTACAGGCAGTTTTTCTCCTTGCGACACAGAATACAGACAGGACCAAACCGGGTGGAACATGTGAGGGAAAAGCACGCCTAGCGGCAACGGACGGCACCTGCTGCGGACTTCGAAGCCCTCCACGTTTGCTCGCCAGGGGCTGCGGGACAGTCTGTGGCTCCGTGGCTCTTGGAGAGCCCCTCCCTCGGGACCGTTGCAGAGAACGCCTGATTCTCAAGGCGGAGAAGTGACGAGACAAGGGCAGCGGACGCCGAGATGCGCTGCCCACGTCCCCCTTCCGGGCGGAAGGACCGAGCCCCCAGCTGCCGGGCATGCCGTCCGTGCTCAGCCCTCTTCTGAACGAGGCTGGGCTGAAGCCAGCCACTGTGCCCAAGGCCACGGTGCCGGCCAGGGTGGTGCACATGGAGTGTTGTTAGATGCGGGGGCGGGGGAGGCTCTGATGCCCACGCCAACTCCCAGCAAGTCGGGAGGTCCTCCTTGCTTTGGACGCCTCCGGGGGGCCGCAGGGGCTTCCTGAGACCGAAACAACGCCCGGTTTTCCCCCGTCCACCTGCTTCCTTCCCTTCTCTTCCACCAGTGTCTTACCCCCCAGTCCCCTCCTGCCCGCTGGTCTCCTTCTCAGAGATCTCACCTTTGAAGACAAGCCCTCAGAGGCCCCGCCGTGTGTAGGCCGGGCTGGAGGCCAGCGGCTGGAGGTGCCCAGGTGCTCCCCTGGGCACAGAGTAGGGGACAGGGTAGACTCACGCGCCTGCCCGGCACGCCGAATCCCATAAGCTACAGCTAAGTATCCCAGTGGATAAATCCCAAAAGCAGGATCTTGGGTTACAAAAAGAAAAGTTGCAGAATATATCCATATAATAGGATTTTTTCATCTTTTCTTTTTTAACTTGTTTAAATGTTTTTATTTATTTTTGAGAGAGACAGAGAGAGAGAGCATAAGTGGAGGAAGGGCAGAGAGAGAGGGAGACCCAGCATCCGAAGCGGGCTCCAGACCCTGGGCTGTCAGCACAGAGCCCAACAGGGGGCTCGAACTCACGAACTGTGAGATCATGACCTGAGCTGAAGTCAGATGTTTAACCGACTGAGCCCCCCAGGCGCCCCTTATTCATCTCTTCTTTTTAATACATGAAATAATATTCTATACTGTTTTCAGGATGTAAAATAAAATAAAAGCATAGAAACACGGCCCGGGGGTGGGGGGATATCCACAGATTTCATGGTGGGTTCGCTCTGAGGAGACTAAGGCAGAACAGAAAGGGGGTTTCAGGGACTTTTGACTTCTGACATGGTAAAAATCGAAAGAGAATGTGCCCAGATGACAAAATCTGTTCAATTCCAGTAGCAGGCTATACGAGTATGCGTTAAATTAGTCTCTGCACTTGCTCTGTTTCTAATTTTGTTGTCAAGATTACAAAAAAAAAATTTTTTTTCAGAATCAAAAATGTTAAAAAAAATGAAATCATGAGATAATCAAAATACCATATAAGTAAAGTTTAATTCACATAAGAGCTTTCTGAGAATAAACGCAATGAAACAAAATCACAGCAAAAGATCAATTTTGACTTTAAAACAGTCTGAGGGTAGGGGCACCTGGGTGGCTCAGGCAGTGAAGCGTCCGACTTCAGCCAGGTCACGATCTCGCGGTCCGTGAGTTCGAGCCCCGCGTCGGGCTCTGGGCTGATGGCTCAGAGCCTGGAGCCTGTTTCCGATTCTGTGTCTCCCTCTCTGCCCCTCCCCCGTTCATGCTCTGTCTCTCACTGTCCCAAAAATAAGTAAACGTTGAAAAAAAAAATTAAAAAAAAAAAAAAAAGAATAAATACGTTTAAAAAATCAACCCCCACTACTAATCCAACAAATGCCAGTTAAAATATCTTTTGTTAATCCATCAAATTGGCAAATATTTTCTTTCTTTTTAAATATAAGTTATTGTCAGGTCGGCTTACATACAACACCCAGTGCTCATCCCAACAAGTGCCCTCCTCAACGCCCATCACCCATTCTCTCCACTCCCTTCTGGCCAGAGTTGGAGGGTTCAATCGGTAAAGGTACAAGGGAAATTATCATTCACTCAGGGCAAGAGTATAAAATGGGTGAATCTTTCTGGAAAACAATCTGTCCATGTGTAATAAGAGCCCAAAATCTGTGTGTCCTCCTTGAACTACCTCTAGAAATCTAGCCTAAGGAAATAATAGGACACGAAGCAAAGACTCACTCAAGGATACACGGAACCTTGTGCCATACTCGCTGCCATGGAACATTTAATGTCACGAATTAGAGAGGGTTGAATGCCCACTGCTGAAACAGATAGTTTTTGTTTGCGTCCACACGTAGCAATGTTGTACGACACTGAAGGTATATTTCCAGAAGCTACAATAACGACATGTATGAGTTGCGCACAATGAAACGGAGGGCGCAACGCGGCTACGTGTATCGCGTGCTTCTAACGTCGTGCGCATCTATGTGCACATTTTATGCTCAGAAAGCATACACATGAGAGAAATCAGGTTGCCAAATAAAACCGTGCAATCCCGGTTTTCAAAAGATACGTGCATTTAATAACCTGGAAAATTGTAATTAAATCATGTGCATCCTGTCTGGACTTTTTCCCCCTTCTCTATCTACCCTACACTTTTATGAAGTCTAAAACTGAGTTGTAGGGGGAGAAACATGAATGTAACAATTTCCAGAAACCCAAGGCTCCCCTGTGAGTCAGAGGAAAACAAGGAATCAAGGTCCAGAGATTGGGGAACCCAAGCTCTTCCTTGTTAAAGCTCTACCATGGCATGGGCACCCACTTCTGGACAGATTCAAGATGGCACCCGATAGACCTCTCTAAGCTATTCCACGTTCACGACTGGAAGGAAGGCAGCATCTGCACAACCTGCGGGTCCTCACATGGGGGCTTCCTCCTCAGAGCCCCCAGCCAGCCGCCCAACCGACCATCAGCCTCTCTGCTCCTGGGCCTGTGCTGTCCTCCTCCTCGGCATCCAGAAGTTCAGGGGTCCCCTGCTCTCCCGTCACCTGTGCCGCTGTCTTCCTGAACGAGATCACATCTCAAAGGCTCTGCATCTCCAACCTGCCTGAGGATCCTTCTGTTCACCCACTTACATGGCAAACGTTTGATCTTGGGTTCTGGAATCTTACCATGCATTTCAACTTCTCTTTTTAGCTACTGCTGGGTCAAACAAAAACAAAAACAAAAACAAGAACTCAGCACACCCACTGTGACAAACCTCCAATCACAGAGCCTAACTGAATCTTGAGCCCTGAGAATTTTTCACAAAAGCAACAAACCAGAGACAGCGTGTCCAAGTTCACCTGAGCTTTCTGGTTTGGGCACCGAAAATCCCACCTCTCGGGAACCCCTTCTTTTCCTGAAAAACCAGGGCAGGTAGGTGGTCGCCTTGGGAAGGGTCCGAAATCCTTCGGCAGAAACTCAGGGCATCATCTCTGATACTCAGAAGAAAATCTCTGGATCCCCCACGGCTCTCCCTGGTCACAGCCCCTGACCTCACTGCCACATCACGTCCATGGGACTCAGAAAGAATCCTTCCTTCTTCTGATCCCTTGTTCTCTCAAGCTTCTACCTTTATAACCCTTGTTTGGTGCAAATATCCAAAATAAAAACCATGCTCACTAAAGCACTAGGAATCACACCGAGATTCTAACAGAGAATCTGCTCTGACATCTCCCGTGACAAATCAATGGCTGTCATTCTTCAGGAATTGGAGGTATGGAGCCAATGTGAGAGTCGTGATTCCCCGCAGCCCCTAGCTCCTGCCCCCGCAGGGGCGTCCATTAGTCAGGAGCCTGTACATTCTCCAAACCCAATCCGAGGGAGCTCGGTCAGGTTGGTATGATCAAGTGCACAGCCAGATGGTGGCAAGGCGGCTTCGGAGATGACCGGAGCCTCAAGTCTCTCCCTCTTGGGCCCCTTGTGTTGGTTTTACTCCCTGCACACTCACTTGTCACGGCCACGGCACTCTGACACTGGGAGAAGCAGCCTGTCTGTCCCAGACCCCATCTGAAAAATCCCACTAGAGGACTTTCTGATTCTGGCTGAGATCATGTGTCCATCCTTCTGGCCAAGAGGTCAGGTTCTTTTGCCGGATGGCAGACAAAAGGACTGAGCAGATGGAAGCAATAGGTTCCCACAACAGCCCCCTCAATGATAGCACGTGTTCGTGCCCATCCTGAGAAGCTGGCCTCAAACCTCACTTTCTGGACACAGAAGCACCAGATCTGATTCGATCCGGTAAACACCCGAGGTTCCGAGCTCTGATTCGGTCTTGTGAACACCCAAGGTTCCAAGCTCTGATTCGATCTGGTAAACACCCG
>NW_024412416.1:2110911-2145961 GCF_014898765.1 Herpailurus yagouaroundi | reverse complement strand
ACCCGAGGTTCCGAGGTCTGATTCGGTCTCGTGAACATCCGAGGTTCCGTCGTCTCTGTTCCACCCTCAGACACTCACACGTCCTTTCTCAACAAGGAGTAAAATCTACACAGCGGAATCAGTTTTCACAAAGTCCTTTGTCTAGAGGGCTGAGTATTTATCTAAATACAGAGTTAGTTGTAGGGTACCCAGAAGTTGTGTCGCAGATCATGCAACACACTCACCTTCCTTCCCTGGTTCCTGACCAACGGGGGCAGCATCCCCACCCTGAAAAGCATTTATGGTCATTTATTGCTTTCCTGCCTGCCTCCACAAACTTCCAAAAATGACGACAAATTGTAACGACAGAAGATGCCAGAGCGGGGTGACCGGAATCCCGGCTCCGCTCCTCCGCCCTCCAGGCCGGTGAGAGAGAGAGAGGAAGCCGAGTGAGGTGGGAAGAAGCCTGAGACTCTGGAGTGACGTTGACCCCCGTGGGTCACTGCACAGCCGGCGCAAGTGCATAGAGAAAGCCCTCGCTGCCTGGGCATCCAGTGGAAAGGAGAGGACGTCGGAGGGCCGTCAGATCAGCGTCCAGGGCCCTGCACTGAATTGGGGGAGGGGCTGGAGGTCAGAGATGGGTCTCTACCTCCCAGAAAACAGATGCACACCCCCGCTTGGGAAGTGAGCCCGGCAGCGGTCCGGGAAACTATTTCAGATCAAAGGCAAGGCGCCCACGCGCTCTCTGATGTGTCCTCTCCCCACGCAGTGTCCTCGGGCCCCAGGAAGGCCGGGGGACGCTGGAGCCATTCTTTCTCAGACTGCAGCTGGGACGGGAGGCCCACAGGCTCAGATGAGCCGGGAAGGGAAGCAAGTTTGGGGAAAAAAATGGAAGAGCCACTGCAAACAAGCACCAAGGCCCGGGACTTGCACAGGTAATTCCTGCAGCCTTCCAGAGAGAGCGCCATTCCGTGCGGGAGCCACGGTCACCTGAACACAAGGCACCAGAAGGGACAACTGGAGGCATCACAGCCTCGAATGACCTCACAGGCCGGACAGTGACTAAAACGTGTGACGCTGACCAACCAAGACGACGGGAGTGCACATTTGTGGGTGCCGGTCCCAAGGGGGGCCTCGGGCGCGGCCGGTGCAGAGGTGACGGCCATCCACCCCAGACCGTCTGCCACGCGGACACTCAGCCCCACTGAAACGACAGACTTTTCAAGAAAAGCTCAAGGGAGGGCGCCTGGGGCCTCAGTAGGTTTAGTGTCCGATCTTGACCTTGGCTCGGGTCTTGATCTCACGGTTCGTGGGTTTGAGCCCCCACATTGGACTCTACGCTGACAGTGCAGGGCCTGCTTGGTATTCTCTTTCTTCTTCTCTCTCTCCTTGTCTCCCTCCCTTTCTCCCTCTCTCTCGGTCCCTCCCCTTCCTTGAAAATAAATGAATAAACATTTAAAAAAAAAAAAAAAGGAGAAAAGCTGAATTGTATGTTTGACCTCCCAGTTCTGAAACACCGACGGGCCAAGCAAACTTCGTCAGCTGCCTGGACGTGTATCACAACCCAGTGGTTTCGGACCCCTCCCCGTTGAGCCTGTACTTACAAATGTTGGCCCAAAATCTTTTCTACAAGGCAGCAAAAATGTTTTCTTCGTGACCGAGTGGGCCCCATCATTGGAATAAAAATGTGGTTCGATATTTGGAAACCTATCAACACGCTATACCAACAGCTCAAAGGAGAGAAAGCGTAAGAATACGTTGCCTTCTAATAGGGAGCCTTGAGTTTTGAAACAAAAGTAGCGCTTCGTAGAACAGACATGGCTCACGTCTTGCACGCTGCCGAGGACTTTTGGTTGTCAGAGATAAAGCTCGACTCAAGAAACATACGAGGAGTTTTGTTTTGTTTTGCTTTGCTTTGTTTCGTGAGTTGCGCGTCTGAAAAGTCCAGACGCCACTCCACTGTAGGTCTGGCTGGAAACCAGAGCGTAACACAGGTCAGTCCTGACCAGTTTGCCACGACTCACCTTGGCCTCTCTTTTCACGCCGGCTCCGTTCTGTCCCGCTCCAGGTGGCTTTTTCCGTGTGGCCGGGAAAGACGAGTGCAGGGGGCTCTGGTTGAGTCCGGGCTTAAAGTGAACGTGGAGGCAGCCTGTGGGAGCCAGAAAATCAAACAAGGCGTCTGCCCACAACACGAGCCGCGAAGTCCCCAAGTGGTCTCCAATCTGCTCGGCGAGGGACACGTGTGTCAGGGGCTGGCACCCACAATATGTACACACCTCTTGAACTCCATAATAAAATGACATGATAAAAACTAAGCAAATGATCTGAATAGACATTCCTCCAAAGGAGATATGCAAATCGCAAATAAGCCGTTTAAAAGATGTTCCGCGTCATTAGTCACTGGGGACACGAGAACCAAAACCAAAGTCAGAAAGGGCGCCCGGGGGGGCTCAGTCGGTTGAGCGACCCACTTCAGCTCAGGTCAGGATCTCACGGTTCGTGGGTTCGAGCCCCGCGTCGGGCTCTGTGCTGACAGCTCGGAGCCTGGAGCCCGCTTCGGATTCTGTGTCTCCCTCTCTCTGCCCCTCCCCTGCTCATGCTCTGCCTCTCTCTCAAAAGTAGATAAACATTAAAAAACTTAAAAAAAAAAAAAGACAGGAGATTGGTGCGTGGGTCCCCAGGATGGAGGGCATGGGGAGACAAAAGAATTTGACTTTTTGTCGTAAGCCATTCTGTATTTTTAATTTTGCAAACTTAGCCAGGAGCGTGTATTACTTTTATGATTTATCAAAGTGGCTCGATATTGTTAACTCTCTGTCCTGACACGTCCTTTCTCTGGGGCCTTCCACGCTGGAGAAACGGAGTCTGGTGCATCTGGAATGGGACGGCTGGGTGGGGGCCACCCTCCCACCTGGGACGTCCCCACCCCGGGAATGGTGGGTGTGTGGCTAAGGCCGGCTGCCCCCACCTCAGGAAGAAATGAAACGCTCTCTTCCCGTTCACGAGATTGTCCCGCGTGTCCTGCCTTGCCTCTTCTTGCCGTCGGATGTCAAGGGCCAAGAGAGGGTGTGGGCCGTGGGGAAGGGGCCAGGGACGCTGCTCAGCCTTTGTTTCGTCCTGGCTGGGACAGGAGTTGCGGGAGAGTCCTGTGGCTCAGGTGTGGGCCAGGGGGCCCACAGGGAGGTCTGGGCCCCAGATCTGCGCTGAAAATAAAGGTGACGATGCCTGGCCTCGTCATCTCTGTCCTAGAGGACTGCGTGTCACGGTAGATGGCACAGCTGACTGCCCAGTCCAAGTAAATGTGCCAAACACCTGCTGACCCTCGGATCCCCCCACCCTCCCCCACCCTCCCCTGTGCCCAGGGGCCTCGCCGCGCCCACAAGACCCGGGACAGCCCATTTTTGCTGCGGGGAACTGGTCACGGGCTTCTCGTCCTGACGCCTGCACGGTTCCACGTGCCTTCTTGTTCACTTTTTTAATTTTTTTTTAATGTTTATTTATTTTTGAAGGAGAGAGAGAGAGAGAGAGCGTGAGTAGGGGAGGTGCAGAGAGAGAGGGAGGCCCAGAATCTGTGCCGTCAGCACAGAGCCCGACGCGGGGCTCGAACCCACGAGCCGCGAGATCGTGACCCGAGCCGAGGTCGGACGCTCAACCGACTGAGCCACCCGGGCGCCCCTCACTGTGCCTTCTTCAACTCAACCGACCTTTCCCCTGTTCGATGCTCGGTCCCTCCAGCCTGAGCCCCATCGGCGAAGCCTGAGCACGGCTGTAAGGCCAGGACAGGCACTTTCCCCACCTGCTGACAAGGTGGCCTCCTAGCAGGCGAGCTCGCTGACGGGGGTCCCCGCTCAGCAGCACGTCCTAGGTCACACGGGTGAATACCTCCAGCTGGAACTGCTCCAAGAAGCCCAGGGCCGTGCTCTCCTTCGATGCCCCAGGAAAGAGGTTGGTCTAAATTCCCTCCGGATGCTGGGAGCGCCTGCAGCCTTGTAGACGAGCCCCAAAATCCACATAAGAAGTTTGCAAGACAGCGCTCGAAGAAAGGGATTCAAAATGCTCATCCTTCTGAGGGACAGAGTCCTGAAAATGAGGAAACCCGAATTCATTATTCACCTTTTCAGACCCCAGCGGTCCCGGTTTGTAAGATGGGGACGATCGGACAAGAATGTCCCTTGACTCTCCCACACTTATTACTAAGAGATGGGCTGTGATTACTAGGGAGGACTAGACTCTTCCCTTTGAGGAGTCTCAGATTATCTGGTGGCATCTGTCCCCGGGGCCCTCACGTCTGCCCTGAGACGGCGGGGTGGGCCACGTGGTCAGAAAAGTTCTTCTCTATCCTTCAGCCTCACGGCCGTCTTTCCCAAATCGTCATGGGACTCAGGCCCACAGACTTCCCCCGGCCCCCAGCATCTGCTCGTTGGGACTTGACCTTCCAAAAAGGTGTGACCTTCTCGACCCGCCTTTTCGCCGTCAAAGCCACCTGTGAACGGCATGCAGATGAGAGTACGAGCCAGTGACGGTGTTCTGCGTAGACGCGGGAAAGCCCCTCCGAGTGAATCTGCTACTCAGGATGCCGGGCCGGACGGCAAAGGGAAGAGAGGCCCGTCTTCCAGCCGGAGGCTGCTGGGCGGCGGGGCTCCGAGAGGGCCGTGCAGGGGCGGGGACCGGCCACTTGCCTCCTTCCACCGGAAATGGGTGAAGCCGGCTCAAAATCATTACTCAGACGCTCTGTGCCGTGAAGGAAATGTCTTCTGATAGCACAGAGCTATTGGTTTCCTGTTGTGAGCGGAGGGTTCTGGCTTGCCCGAGAACGTGCAGGAAGGGGGAGGGTGGCTGTCCCTGGAAGCCTGTTCCATGAAAACGCCAGCTCAGGGGCCTCGGGGACACTCCACGGGCTGGCGAGAGGCTGGCTGACGGGCGGGGGAGGGCAGGCCGGTCGGGGAGGCCGGGTGGAGGGAGCACCGGGGCGCAGACGGCTGTCACCCAATCTCTGCGCTGTGCGTCGTGCCACGTGCGCGAGGCGCGGGCGGCCCGGGACCTCCAGGTGACAGTCCCGGCTGCAAACGGGCACCAAAGTCGTGTGTGCGCGGTGCAGTGAGGGGCAGCCTGGAGCCGTGCCCGCGTGCCGGCAATCTACGGCCGAAGCCCGGACCAGACTAGACCCCTTTCGGGCTTCTACCTCCGGGACAAGGGGTAGAGTTTTCTACGTGTTTCCACATAGTCATACCTACTGGGCACGCGGCATATTCCGGGTGTTCCCCAAGCATTTTCTCATCCACCTTCGCGATGACCCGTGGCAGGGTGTTTAGAAGGGACAGCAACTTGGGGACGGTCCCGGTGAGTAAGTGGCAGGGCGGGGCTCCAGCCCTCCTCCCCCCACGCTCACCTGCCATGCTAGACGCCCCTTCTTCCGTGAACGTGGGGTCGGCAGGGCTCGCCACAAGCCCGGGTCTGGGCCCGAGTCGCCCTCCGGCAGGTGCGCTCGACTGGTCACCGCGGTCCCCTGTGGGTGCTGCAGCCGCCTACCCGATCTGCCCCGCGGGTCCAGCCCCCCCTGGTCCATGCAGCATTGTTCCTGCCTCGCCGGCCCCTGGAAGGTGACGGGGGGAAGCTCAGAGTCCCTCGGGGACCTAGCCCGGAGCCCCCCAACGCCACCTCGGAAGGCTGGCTGTGTGAGGGTCATGCTATTGGACATCTGGGGAATTAAGACGTAGAAGGAACTCCAACGCTTCATGACATAGGAACGGTCCCCCCCCCCCCGCCATCCCAAAGAAAACAGTCTCTCCTAAAAAGTTACAGACCAGCGGGAAGTGATGGGCTGGCAGGTACCCCCATTCCTAGGTTTGACCCACTGAGTTCACCCCTCTCCTGTCCCTGCACACTGCCGTCCTCACACTCGAAGGCACAGCGACCTACCTACAGGGAGCAGGTCTGAGGCTCCCAGTCCTGTGCACGTATCCACTCCGGCGTGCGTGCGATTTCGCACAGCGGTCAGCGACGGGCCAGATACTGCTCTAGACGCTAGGGATTCAGGACAAACGTTCACGGACCGTTCCTGTCTTGAGGAAGTGGCTCTCAGTAAGGGGACACTGTTTGCAGCTGATGCTGTGGATGGGCTCGCTGAGCACCTAATTCCAACTCCCTTCTCCCAGAGGCTGGAGAACTAAATGCTTGCTCGTCGGCCCTCCCTTCTGGAACACAGTGCAGGTCGGGGAAACATAAACAGAAGCCTATGGAAGGGTGTTCTGGAAAAGCTTTTGCTGTCGCGTGAGAAGAGGGACGGACAGAGACATGACTTTCTTTGCTTCCCGCTTGAAGGCAGACGTGATGCCGCAGCCACCCCGTGACGAAGAGGTGACAAGACGACCCCGTGATGGCGGAGGAGCCTAGAAAGTCCCCGCGTCCCCAAGGACCCTGTCACGTGCACTTGGCATTTCTCACCGTGAGGAAAACAGCCCCCACAAGTCTAAAGTTTATTTATTGTAGAGAGAGCACAAGTGAGGCAGAGGGGCAGACAGAGGGAGGGAGAGAGAGTCCCAAGCAGACTCCGTGCTGTCAGCACAGAGCCGGATGCGGGGCTCGAACCCATGAACTGTGAGACTGCGACGGGGGCCGGAATCGAGAGTCGGTCCCCAACCGACTGAGTCCCTCGGGCGCCCCCAGCCCCCCCGCGAGTTTAAAACACCGTCAGCAGTCCGGGCTCTGTTGCGTGCCTACGTCCCTAACACGATCCTACATGAGGAATCACATCTATGCGAGACGCTCCGTCGTGAGAGGCGAGAAAACCGAGTTCTGGAAGCACCGGAGAGACGCCCCCAGGAGCAGGGGGCGTCGGAGCGAGCCGCCAAGACGCACAGAGGCAGGAAGGGCGCCCGCAGCACGGCCACGCAGGGGCGGCAGGTGCACAGTCCCGGTGAGGACGCCACCAGGGAGCGAGGAGGCCGGAGTGCGGGCTGAGGGACGGAGACGGGGGGTCCAGGAGGAAAACACGGGGCCGAAGCAGAAGCCGGGTTAGACTTTAGACGTGGGGCCCTAGAGGCGCCCCTGAAAGCTGTGAAGCCAGACGACGCCCCAGGGTTTATTCTTGGTGCCCAGGGCACTGGGGTCTCACACGGAGGGACACCAAAACCGGCACCGAGGCGGTGGCCGCAGGGCGCAAGGAAGGGAGGGATTTTTAAAGCACCGGCACTTAATCCCCACCTGCAGACACACACACACACACACACACACACACACAAGCGTATGAGACTGGTGGAAAACTGCATAGGGTCTGGAGCCCAGTTAACAGGACCCGTGTCGCCGTCCCGATTTCCATGCTGTGCTCCGGTTACGTAAGGCGTCACGGCCGTGGGGGGCTGGGGGAAGGGCACACCGCTCCTTAGGCACGGTGTTAGCAACTCCCTGTGAATCTATAATTCGTTCAAAACGAAACGTTTAGCAGCCTCTCGTTTCTTCAAAAATTCTACAAGAATCTAGGCTTTTCTTTTAGAAGGAGACACGTTTTGTAGAGAGGAAAGTCACGGAGCCAGGTGCCAAGGTGGCATCTACGAACTTCTAAGGATGAATCAAAATAGGGATCTCGAGGGGCGCCTGGGGGCTCAGTAGGCTGAGCGTCCAACTTTGGCTCAGGTCACGATCTCGCGGTTCGTGGGTTCGAGCCCCACGTGGGGCACTGTGCTGACAGTTCGGAGCCTGGCGCCTGCTTCGGATTCTGGGTCTCCCTCTCTCTGCCCCTCCCCCCCCACCTCTCAAGAATAAATAGACATTTAAAAAAAATGTTTTTAAATAGGGACCTCAAGAATGGGGAAGACATAGTTTAAAATACTAAAAGTCAGGAGTGACATCATTTCAACGTGGAGTAGTCTTTTGAGATTGATTTCGATTTTCCAAACGCGTGTTGGGTTCTTTCTATCTCGTTCTTCTGACTCCTTGGCCCACCTTCACCCCCTTGGGCTGGTGGTCTCTGCATTTCTTTTTCTTTTTTTTTTTTTAATTTTTTTTTAACGTTTATTTATTTTGAGACAGAGCATGAATGGGGGAGAGTCAGAGAGAGGGAGACACAGAATCTGAAACAGGTTCCAGGCTCTGAGCCGTCAGCACAGAGCCTGACGCGGGGCTCCAACTCACGAACTATGAGATCGTGACCTGAGCCGAAGTCGGACACTCAACCGACTGAGCCACCCAGGCACCCCTGCATTTCTTTTTCAAGCATGTACATTCTCTTTGGCCACCGGCCTCCAGGGGCAGGTCCCAGGTCACCTGGCCTGCACCCGAAGCCACTGGGGTCACGGTCCCTTGGTCCCCACCTCAGGTGTCTAAAAGATCCTATGAATGGGCTCAGAGCTGCCCCTGGGAGCCAGGGAGGCATCGTCTGATGGCTTTGCCCTCAGTGACCAGTAGCCACACTGGCCTCCGGCGTCCCTGTGTGTCCTCCTCCTGCTAACCCGGCCCACATCCCTTAGCCGTCCTGACCCTCTGGGGTTTGATCTTGCGTCACCCCTGCCCTCCGAATAAATGATCTCTCCTTCAGCAGGAGGAGCGACGGGAGGGGCGATTTATCCCACCCTGTTGATTCCAGATGGGAAGGAGTGATTTCAGGACAGCAATCCCCAAACTGCGTCCTGGAACATACCAGCATCCCGGGAGATAGCCATAGGCAGTGTGGGGCAAGTTCAGTCGGACGACCGTTACTGTAAATCATCTCAGACTTTTTCAACGCGCGATGTCATTGTAAATATGATGCTGCAAACGAATTTGAGGACCCTTATTTGTGGAAAACCTAATTTCGCTGCTCAGAACGCCAGACGTTTATAGAGCTACAGTTTGGGGACATGCTGCTCGGGGGAAGGTGTCCCCAAGGAGCAACGGACCCCTTCGTGCCATCCCGCTCCCGAGCTGGTCTGCCAAGGGGACATGGCCCATCCCAGGGTCGGGAGCCAAGTTCCTTCTGTGCGAGGAAAGGGGCAGGAAGGCACCCAGGCCCCGGAGGGCGGGCCCCGAGACGGAGACGGGGAGCTGCAGGGTCCTGGGCCGCGCGACCTCCACTCCGCTGCCCTGCGGCACAAAACCCGCGGGGAGAAGCGTCTTCTCGCCCGGTTGCTGGTATTTCCAGGCAAAGAGCGAAGTAGGTGGGAGGGAGAGAAAACCGTGGAAGGAGGGCAGGAGGGGGACACAGGGATAAATATAGTCTCTTCATTCTGGATGCTCCCCTATGTCAGTCCCCTGCCGACTCGCTCTCTCCTCTCTCTTGCTCTGTCTCTCACTCTCTCTCCCTCCCTTCCTCTCCCTCTCTCCTCTCTCCCTCTCCCTCCCTCTCCCTGTCTGCTCCCCCATCACCCTAACGCCATTTGATTCTAATTCCTGCGTGAACCGTCTTCTTAAAACCAACAAAACCTCACTCATCCCACATTTAGGATTTGCCTCGAGACATCTGAGAGAAAAAAGAGAGAGAAACAGAAGACAGAAAACAGGTGAGGGTGGGTGACTGGGGTTCACTGTGTGACTCGTGGTATTTATTACAGTTTCATGATGAAGTAAATAAAGTGATGCACCCGTCAGGTTCTTGGCCCCACGGCAGGCGTGGCCTCGCCAACACTCGGAGTTTGTACAAGATGCCACGCGGCAAACGGAATTCATAAAACGAAGAGGAACCAAGAAAGAAAGACAAAGAAACAAGAGACCCGAACAGGCAGGAGACCTGGGCACTGATTACACAATTGCGACATCTAAGCCCTGAGCAGCCGCTGAGGAACAGCCCTTGTCTCACACCCAGCACCCAGCACCCAGCACCTAGCACCCAGGATAAGACACCCACCACCTTAGTACCCTCAGTACTCAGCACCCACCACCCACCACCCAGCATGAAGCACCCAACAGCCAGCCTCCTGTGGCCATGCCCCGGGCTGAGCCTGGGAAGTATAAGTAAATGCTACAAACCTACCCGAGAAATCATTTGAATTTTTAACTATTCACGTTTCTGTCAGACCTGTTTGGTTTTGTGAATTTGGAACAATAATTGTTTAATCTTTTGTTGTGGTCCATGCTAACTATCCACAGTAGAGACCAATCTTTTATTTTTTTTTAATGTTTATTTATTTTTGAGAGGGAGAGAGTGCAAACAGGGGAGGGGCAGAGAAAGAGGGAGACACAGAATCGGAAGCAGGCTCCAGGCTCCGAGCCGTCAGCACAGAGCCCGACGCGGGGCTCGAACCCACGAACCGCGAGATCACGACCTGAGCCGAAGTCGGAGGCTTAACCGACCGAGCCACCCAGGTGTCCCAAGAGGGACCGATCAGTTTTGTCTCTAATTTCCAATTCAGAAATGCAGTGAGTATAAGTGACACTGAAAACCTTACATTTTAGAGTGACCTCTTTTGTAAGCTTGGTTTAACTTGCACTTCTGGAGTTAGAGCTCGGAACCGCATGAAGGCTTCTTTCTCTGGAACACTGTGCCATACAGTCTGAGTATGGCCCGATGTACGTGTGTGATTAGTATGTTGCTGGTGGACCCTGGAAGGCTTGGCATTCCTACAGGTCGTGCAGACACGGGATCCCCAAACCCCGGGCCGGCCTCTGCCTCTGCCATCCGCCCTCGAGGACTGGGTGTGTTTGTGACAAAAATGCAAACATCATCCTGTTTTGCCCATATTTCTCTCCTCTGACACCAAAGGGCTTTCCACACTCAGTCTCCGCCCGACCGTGACTTCCCACCCTTCCTTCCCGGCCCCAAGAACTGTTGGGTGTCTGTCCTCTCCCTCCGAGGGGCAAAGAAGCCGTGGAGTCTTGCCTTCGTGGTAGAAAGCCTACGGGGCAGGAAAACACACAACAGTCCACAAGAGGGAAACCGGCCGTGTGATGTGGACGTGTTTCCCGTGTGACGTGGACGTGTTTCCCTTGTCCCCCCTCACAGGGGCCGCCTTCGGGCCGGAGGACAGCGCCTTCATGCTCGGAAACCCCTCTGGGCCAAGACGGCTGCTGGAGGTGGGCTGACTCCTCTCCGATTCGGCAGGCTGAGCCCAGTGGCCACACGTGGTCGGGGAGGGGGGCTCCGCCCCCCTGGCCCCCGGCCCCTCGCCAGCCGGGGAGCCCCGGAAAACCAGGGGAGTGTGGACGTGTGAACAGGGGCCTGGTCGGGTGAAAAGCGCGGTCTCCGGGGTTCGCGCGGGCCGCGGACCCGACCCTGTGACCCGCGTCCCCGGCGGTACAATGGTCACCAAGGGGCCGTCGTCGCCCGGTCACGACGCGCATGGGCTGAGACCATCCGCAGAGCGCCTGGACCGGCACACGGCAAGCCCACGATAAAAACGAGCTGTTCTCATCTCCCGGTACGGGTAGCCCTCGATGATACCTGTTTCGGTTCCCAGGTGTTCATCAGCCACGGACTGTACAGACCCTTCCAGAAACGCGCGGGAAGTTAACATCGACCTGCCGTTGGGGAGTTTCGGGATTCCCCCTTCCGTTTCCCCTCAGCAAAAAAGACTCGGAGAAGCATGGACCGTTTCCGATTTCTAACGTGACCCCTCCCTCTCACGGTGCCCTCGGTTTCTGGAAGATTCCTAACACGGCTTCTGCTCTCACAGCTACGCTTCCCCTCGGGTCTTGCGGTATAATTCAGGTGGACCCGACGACTCGAATCCAGTTAACGCGGCCACCCCCCCTCCCCCTCCGCCTCCCCCTCCCCCTCCCCCTCACGTACCTGGGTTCACTCATTCAGCAAATACTCCCGAGCGGAGCCCTGTGTCAGGGCCGGGTCAGTTACACGCTGGCAGGACCCAGCTTGCAGTCTAACATCCAAAACATCAGCTCCCTGTGCGTGCCATTTGCCCCATCCTTTTGCCATTAAAGCTAATTCCCTGGCCACAGAAAAGGGAATCAAAGTAGGGGCTGAGCCACTCTGCTTCCTCTTGGTCCCCTGGTAATTTTACGTCATCTCCTCCGAGCCAGGGGCCTTTCCTGTCCTGTTCTTCTCCATCCGAAGCCTTAGAAGTCCCTTCTGATGAGTTCCGCCTTTCCTCCACCCCTCTGCTTCTCCCCACTCCGTCCCTGCATGTAGCCCTCTTTCCACCTTTTACATACGACCTAAATCTGTGCCTGGGGAGAGATCGGCTGGGTCCTCCGGGCCCCTCTCCCTGTCCTCTCTCCCTGTGAACGGTATCAGTCAGGACAAGTCAGTTTTTGCTGCGGTAACAAGTACCACCCAGGTCTTAAAGCCACAACAAGCATCAGTTTAGTTCTGGCCCGGTCGGCCGGCGAGAGGCAGCAAAACGGGCTGACGGAGGCTCGGCGTCTTATACCGCACCACGGGAACGGGTGGCCTTCTGGCCAACGGGGCAGGACGGAGAGGACTCGAGGGTCTCCCACCAGTGAGTGAGGGCGGCCGCAGGGACTGATGCGCACCGCTGCCACTCACACACCACCGGCCAGGACGCGGCCCCCCGCTCCATCCGCCTGCCCGAGGGGAGGGGGGCGCTGGGGAAGTGGCCCAGGCAGGAGAAGAGCAGAAACGGGGGAGCACAAGCTCCCGCCCCGGGCTGCGCCACAATAACACAACCACTCATCTTCCAGGCCCTCCTGGTCCTTAAGCATCACGGAGCCTTGGCGATGCTCTCACCCAGCCTAGGGTCACTCCCATCCCCGGCTGACCCTCCTTTTCGAAAATCCGCTTCACGTCCGACTGCTCCCAGCCTGTCCCTGCTTCGCTCCCGACGCCCACGAGCAAGATTCCTCCGGAGAGACTCCGGCCCATCTGACTTAATTCCTGAATAGCTTTTTGGGCAACCGGAGGGAAATCTGACTCGAGCCAGACGGCCCTGCCGGGGGACAACCGTAAGACAAGCGCGCGCGGGCCAGAGAGAGGAGAGAGGCAGAGGGCAGAGAGGAGCCCGCGACTCCCGTAGGGTTGGGGGACGTGAGGCAGACAGAGGCAAGGAGGGTGTCACCGGGAGCTCATCCAGCCTCTCGGAGCACGGCCCCCGTGCCCGCTGCCCCGGCGCCACCTGACCCCCAGCCCCACCCCAGACCTGCCTCCCGGCGGGAATCTGCACTTTAACCAGATCCGAGGATCCTCACGCACACGGTACAAGTCTGGGAGGCCCTGTGTCAGAGCACTGAGAACGCACCTGTCGGGACGGACGACCTGGCTAGGTCTCTGGAGCCCAGCGAGAGCTGGCAGACGGAATTCGGCAACCGCGTATCTCAAAAACAGAGGCATGAGACAGTCACGTACAGGGTGTGGGCACATGCCAGTGGTGGTGACAGGATACGTGTTCTTTCGGCAGCAAGACGCAATGGGTTTATGAGCGTGTTGTTCAAACCAAAGAGGAAGGAGATTCTGCAAAGCCTTTACCGAGTAAGGAATAATAAACGAGAATTACTTACGTGACGTTTACCGTCGTTGATGGGAGGTGTGCTAAATGTTATTGGTAGCCTCTGAATTTAGTATTTTATTTCAGGAGAGCGCAGATATCAGCAGGGCTTTGGCGCAGGGTCCCCCGGCACCCTCAGCCCCGCCAAGCTCTTTTTCTGTATCAATTCCCGTTGGTGGTCCAGGATCACAAACCACCCGCCTCGCCACCCCCCCGCCTTCGCCTGAAGAAGACGCGGTCAGGACATCTGATTTGGTCACTTCAAATTCTCGACGTTCTTACCGCCCACGCCCCGAGCCTCCCCCCTCCAGCCCTTCTTATCTCTGCACCGTTGCCCTTATCCGTCCTGAGCGGTCACAACCTCCAAGTTTACAGGCCCCATTCTTCACCTTTCGTGGGCTTGGTTACGTCCTCAATGGCCTGGAGAGAGGCATCTGGGCCACAGGCCACTTGGGAACAAATCCCGGACGAAAAGACGAAACGCAGACTGATTTCACGCAAAGGAAGGCTATTCCTTGCACCTGCTGATAAACCAGGCTCGTTTCACTCTTTTTAAGGAACTTTTTATATCGCCATCGCTCCACATAGCTATAGATAGAGACGTAGGCGTATGTATTCATTTATTCATGCACGGGTTTGGGATCTATGCTCCAGCCACGCACACCGTAAGCGGTTATAAGGCTTCTCTCCTCTTGGGAAAAGCCAGTGTCAGTGAGAGCAAAGCCAGCACACCAAAGGCCGCAGGTGGGAACATGGACAGCACATCCCCCATGCGTTCAAGGCTCCAACATTCGATCATTCCGGAGTCCTACTATCCCCCCTGCTTTTTGACTCAACTCATTCTCAACCGTGAGCCAATCCCCTTCGGTGCCAAGTAGCTCAAGCTAGGTTTCTGTTGAGGTGGGACCAAGAGACCAAAGTCATTCTCTAAGGCCTTACCTTCTCCACCTGATGCACCCAGGCAAGCTGACAGGGGACGCGGGAGGCAGTGAGCAGCACTGAATGTCCGTCACCATCTCCAGGATGACCTGAACGCACGCCCTGCTGAAGTCAGGCAAGAGGGCATCTCTGAGATCACATGCCAAGGCATGTCCACTAGAAGATTTGCCATACGGGAGGACGGGTGCATCCCACTGGTCCTGGGGCTGGCTGAGTCCGGAAAGAAAGGGAATGTGTGTTTTTGAAGAATCTACACGTACCAGGCTTGGTGCATTTCCTCAGTCGACAATCTGTGGGCTTACGTGCGCCGTGGCATTGGGACGGCGATCGTCATTTTACAGAGGAGGAAACTGAGGCTCAAGGTCGCCAGCTAGTGAACAGTAGAGGAAGGATTTGAACCCAGCTCTGCTAGACTCTAGAACCCCTTCTGTCCCGTCGCTGTGCTCCTGACTGTACCGTGCACACAGCTCCCCGGGGACCTCGTGGACCGCAGTTTCCGACTCATAGGTCTAGACTTGAGGGTTGGAACTGAGAGTCCACATTTCTAGCAAGTTCCCAGGTGATGTCGGTGGACCCACTTCGGAGAGCAAAACTGCGGAAGGCAACATGCCCCCGAGGGCTTACGCTGAGAATTCTCAAGGGCCCTTGGGAAGTAGGAGCAATCTTGGGGAAGGACTCTGACGTTCCCAGCCCATGGAATCGGGAAAGGTTTGAGCTAATTTTGCACAGCTCTTGTGGGGTAGGGAGGCCTCCAGCTAACATCTGGGCTACATAAGTATTTAGTTTTACAGAACACAACTTCCTTTTTTCTAACATGCAAAGGAGTTTGCAATTCCTTTTTTGGTCTGCGGGACCCTGCTTCTTCCAGACCTCGTTCTTCACCGGCCCCGTTCAGCATCCCCCCACGCCCTGGGAGCGGAGAGCACCACCGCCGGCCGGCCATCAGCCCCCACCTCCCTGCGTCCCTACCCCAGAGTTCGCTGTCCAAAATATTAAAATGACAGTAATTATGCGAATTGCTTTGACAGATGAGCTGGAGACATGGATTAGTACAATGGAGCCTGCGTCGTCAATCCAGGGGGAGGAAGGGCAGAGAAAACTGGCGTAGGGATCCTTCTAGCCCGGAGTCTGGGCAACCCAAAGAGCGTGCCGGCGGTGCTTGGCCGTGAAGACAGCCCCAAATGCGCTCCGGGACCGGAGGTGCGCGCCAGGACGGAGGTGCGCTCCAGGACCAGGGTGAAGGCGCGCTTCAGGACAAGGGCGCGCTCCAGGACAAATGCAAAGGCGCGCTCCAGGACGAATGCGCGAGTGCGCGCGCGAGGACAAAGGCGCGCTCTATGACGAATGTGCCGCCCGCGCCCCCCACCCAGGACAAAGGCACATTCCAGGACGAGCGCCAAGGCGCGCTCCAGGACAAAGTCGCCGGGAGCCATGTCTCACAAGCAAGTCAGACGCCGCCAAGGCCTTTTCTCACGGGACTGTGAGCTCCGCGTGTGATCCATCAACAGCCGCAGCTTGACGCACACCCGCCGGCCTCGTTCACAAAACCCAACCTACCAAACCGGAAGCTCGTGTGCCGCAGCACCCGCCTCCCCGGAGACCCTGCGTCCGGTCCCGGGTGCAACCCTCAGGACAGGTGTGTTCGCGTGGGCCTCGGAGACCCGGCCAGGGGCCCTGATGCCGCCGGGTCTGCACCGGGAGCCCCTCGGTGTCCGCCAGTAACGGAGGAGGCGAGGGAACCGTGCTGTATTTGTACAGCAGAGCGTGGGGAGCGCGCGAAGCGGACCAACAATTCGCGGGGATTTCACAGCACGCTGAATGGAAGACAAAAGTCATCTGCGGTTTTGGGAGTCAGATGGCGGCATCCTTGGCAGAAGGGGGGAGGGGAAAGGGGGACACGGGGAAGGGGGCCTGGGGCGCTGGCTGGGCCCAGTCTCCCCATGGGGGTGCCGGTTACGCCCGTGTTCACCCTGCGAGGAGTCATCAAGGGGTAGGTATCCTCACCGTTTGCGTGCTTGTCATGGATATATGTGACACTTGAGAAGTTTACTAAAAAAGGAAAGCCTTACAGTCCCCTCTAAATCAAAACCTTCTTTCTTTGAATGACTTCAAAGGAGCACGCTGGAAGGTGCCCTAGTCCCCCCTCCCACACCAGCCTCCACCACAGCCTGGCTTTGTGGGGCCCCTAAGCCACCGGCGACTGTCCCCTCCCTCCCCACGTCCTCACCAGGCTCTCAGGCCCTGAGCCCCGTGGTGAGGTCGCTGCCTCGCTAGGCTCCCTGCCTCCTGTCTCCCCCAGCCAACCCCTTCCAACCTGGCTCTCCTCACTGCTGCTTTCCTCGTGACCTCCCTCCTCAGCCCTGGCACCCTAGGCAAAGAGAAAGCCTGGGTCCCCTCTCTCTGGCTCCTTCCTCCCAGAAGGAGGGATTTCCTCAGCCTTCCCGGGGCAAAAGTCGGCCTTAGCCTCACCGCCTGGCGCCGGCCGTCCCTGCTCACTTGCCCAAAGCACGCAGGGTGCGCCCCTTGCAAAAAGCGGGAGAGAAAACTTCCTAAATTTTTTCTTCCCCCCCCATACCCGATCCGGTCCCCAAACTTCACAATCCGCAGAAAGTCGGCTCAGCGGGGAGAACGCTGCCCACAGGCTACCAACGATGACAGAGCGTGAGCGTTTCCTCCGGCTACGGGGGAAGCCTCCCTGAGAAAACCCTGCTTTTGCAGAGAATCAAAGCTGGAGTCACGGCCCAGGCAGTTCCTGGCCTGCCGGGCTGGGCCGGGTACTTCTCGGCCCTTCCCCGGGGTCAGGCCGCAGGAAGGCCGGGGACAGAGTGAGGCAATCCTGGCCGGGCAGCTGCCGCGCGGGCCGGCAAAGCCCCGCGGGCCGCAGCGGAGAGGAAGCGGAGCAGAGGCGGCCTGTCAGTCTTCCGCGGCCAAAGACTACCAGTCCAAACTGGATTTCTGACCCAGCCCAGACGATCCCCCTGGGAACGTCGGCACGGCCGTCATCGGCGGGCCAGGGAAAAGCCAACGGAGCTGCTAGGAATGCACACACAGGCGGTCCCGGCGATTCCGGGTCCGCAGTGCGGTGACACCGCGCGCCGTGTGGCCTCGGACCAGGTGCCTGAAGCCTCCGCGACGCCCCTGCCCGTCTGCAAGTTGTGATGACAACATGCGTGCTTCCTGGCGGTGTCGTATGAGATGGGGGCGTACCTTAGGGGCTCTGTCCCTTCGCACGCCCTCACGATCGGGATTCTACCAATATCCTGGGCGTCCAGCATCCTCTTTCCAAAGAGAAGCCCTTCCGTGCAGAGGAAGTGTGTGTTTTAGTCATTCCCATACTAGCGATGAATTAGCACTCTGCTCCTGCGAGGCACTCGGGGCTCTGACTGGGCGGTGGGGGATGCAGTTAATGCAGGAGCACAGAGCACTCCGAGGGTTAGGCCCGGGCCCCCTGGTCCCACCACCCCGCCCCACGCAGAGGCTCTGGGTAGCAGTGTTGTTCAGAGCACGGATTCTGGAACCCCCCTGTCCAGGCTCAAATCCTGTATTTCATCATTTAGCGGCCGTGACCTTGGGAAAGCTTCTGCACCTCTTCAGGCCTCGGTTTCCTCACCTATAAAATGGGGATGGTGATCCTGAGGTTATATGAGGAACATGAAGTCAGTTGTGTGTACGTGCTTGGAACCGCACCTGGAACACAGGGAGTATCATATGCGCACGTGTTGGTTATTATTAAGAAGTTAGAACCTGGGGCCCGGATCCTGAATTACCAGGAAGATGATGTCAAGGACACATTGCCGCCATTTCCAAACTCAAGGCCCGGCCAGAGTCACTGTTCCTCCCCGCATCCGGGCCATCCCATAGTCCTTTGCTGCCGACACAGGGAAAGGTCCGTCCACCCCGTCTGGGGGAACGGGAGTGTGGGGGCCGCTGAGGACGCCAGGCAGCAGAGTTGGCACATTTTCCTCGGCGAAATGCACCTAGGCTCCAAACCACCAGGTTTTACCAACGGTTTTGTGGGTCCAGGCCTCACCTGGCTCATCCTAGAGCACCGTGTGTGTGAACACGGGGACCTGCAACCTGGAGAAGACTCCAGTTTGTCCGGGCAGAAGCGCCCTGGGGTTGAGATGGGTGAGAGCAAGCTGTCTCCCCACAAACGTGGCACCCAAGTGGCACCCAAGACGAGAAGCTCCTCTGGTCGCAATTGTCTTTCTAGAGAAATCTCACAAAATGCCCTTATCAGACCTTGACCTCAGCCTTCAGACTCAAAAGACAAGAATTAGCTTCTTTTGCTCTTCTGTGCATTTGGCGATGACCTCACTTTCCTTTCCCTGGGACAACACCCTGCCGCAGCCCTTGTCCCCTCTTTGAACTTCCGGTTCCTCATCTGTACAAAGGGGATAAAAACCCAGACCTCCCAGGGCTTGAGAAGGTTTAAATGAAGTCAAGTACGCGCTGAGTTCGGAGATCCGGCCCGCGTGTAGCTGGTCCGTCACACGGTTCCCATTAGCATTTCTTTCTGAGCCAAACAAATCTCCTCGTTGCAAGGTGCCTCTTTCCAGAAGCTTTTCATTTCTCAGCTCCTCTTTGCTCCAAGCCTGGACCCTGTTCCTCCATCAATAATTTGGTTTGTACGAAGGTGTCGTCTTGGGGTCCTAGGGCAGAAACAAATGGGGCTACCTCGCTGCCTCCCGGCGAGTCCCACAGAAACTGTCCCAGATTGCTGGACGTAATTAGACACTTAAAAAAGGAAAGTTTGCACTCATGCTCACCCACAGCCTCCAACTATTTAAGGGGCACAGAATGGCACCATTCGAAACGACCTAATCCAATGACCTCGTTTAAAGATGAGAAGACCAAGGCCACACGAGGACAACTTGTCGCAGGTCACAGAGGAGGGTGAAGGCAGGCTCGGGTCAGAATCCTTCAGCCCTGAGTCCCAGGGAGCGCTCAGTTCTCCTCCTGGGAGTTCGGGCCCCAAACACAGGAAGGCATGTTGGAACGCGTGTACAGAGATGACCGTAAGTCTCTCTCTTTGGGGTCAGTCCTATTTGCACTCCTACCATACTCCCCGACTAGACTCGAAGGGCAGGAACCAAGTTCAAGAATTTCTTCACCAATGCCCTGTACTCACTAAATGTGTGTGGCTAAGCCTAGAGACACTTTCTGTACAATGAGAGAGCTCAAACTCGAGCTGTTCACACGGTTTCTACAAATCCATCGTAGAAAGTGATCACAAATGTGGAGGGGAAAAACTCATTCATAAAGATGCCCATGCAAATATGACTTGTAAAAGCAAACGACTGACAGAAAACAACTAAAATGTCTGTGATGAATGACCCATTATACTGTAGTATACTTATATAATAATATTGAATTGTATTTTAACGACATTTTAATTCACTTAATTTCTACACAATGGGGGAATGTTGATTTTATGAAATTTTTTTTAGTGTTTATTTATTCCCGAGAGATAGAGAGACACAGAGCACGAGCAGGGGAGGGGTAGAGAGAGAGGGAGACACAGAATCTGAAGCAGGCTCCAGGCTCTGAGCTGTCGGCACAGAGCCCGACGCGGGGCTCCAACTCAGGAACCGTGAGATCGTGACCCGAGCCAAAGTCGGACACCTAACCGGCTGAGCCACCCAGGCGCCCCAGGAATGTTAATTTTAAAAAGCAGGTTACAAAATAATTTTTGTAGACAATGAGCTTTGTTAAAGAATATGTACAGGAAAAAAACTTGGAGAGATGCACACCAGAAGTTAAAGAGTGGTTACCCCTGGGGCGTGGGTATCGGGGAACTTCTTTTCCTTAGAACCTTTTGGTGTTTTCTAAATTGTCTACAGTGGGTAAGCATTTTATGACAGAAAAAAAATCACTATAAAAGTAACACTTGAGAAGCTTATTTTTAGAAGGGTATGTGCTTGGGTCCCTAGAACTCGGGGTACCAGGGAAGCCTGCAACAGAGAAATGTACTGCTTCCCGAGTGCTACATGCCCGTTTATCCCCAGCTCTGCTACAAGTAGGGCACGTGATTACTTCTGACCAATCACCTATGACACAGAGCACTGGACGTCACTTCTAGGCTGAATGAATCATTGAAACCACTGGCCTGGTTCTCTCGGCCTTGAGTAATACACTCATATTAACTCAAGTGCTTTTTTTTTTTTTTAATTTTTTTTATCGTTTATTTATTATTGAGAGACAGAGAGAGACAGAGCATGAGCATGGGAGGGACAGAGAGAGGGGGAGACACGGAATCCGAAGCAGGCTCCAGGCCCTGAGCGGTCAGCACAGAGCCCGACGCGGGGCTCGAACCCACGAACCGCGAGATCATGACCTGAGCCGACGTCGGACGCTCAACCGACTGAGCCACCCAGGCGCCCTTTAACTCAAGTGCTTAACTGAAGGTGGACTTATTAATAAGATTATAAAAAGACAGGTCCCAGCTCCTCAGAAATGCCTCTTTGCCTGGATTCACCTTTGAAAGAATTTTGACACAGTCTTTTCCAAAAGCGACTGCATTAACTCAGGCTCGTGGCAAAGGAAAAGCCATCGGACTCAAAATGCTTCACGGGCCCTTCCATTCGCCGCCCTTCCGTTTCACTGTCTCCTTTTTCCCTTTTGCTCAGACGGGTGAGATCTCCGTCACCGACAGGCTCTGGTCCTCAGCCAGCCTCATGGAGCCACTGATGTAGGGGACAATTAGGGCCAGCTCTCTATTCCCCAGGACATTACGTAATATCCAAAGCCTCCCCAGAGGCACCAGAAGTGGACCCTTCTAAGCACTGTTGTGATCTTCAGGACCAAGTTGTCACAACTCACCAATCATCCCACCTCTCCAGAGGCTTGGCTTCTGCACGTCTACAGCGTCATTCACGTATTTCCCCAATCTTCTGTCCTCAACACAATGACGGGCCAGAGCATGTTGTTAAGAATGTCCCTACACAAGGGGCGCCTGGGGGGCTCAGTCATTAGAGCATGCGACTCTTGATCTCAGGGTCATGAATTCAAGCCCCACGCTGGGTGTAGAACTTACTTAAAAAAAAAAAAAAAAAAAAAAAGGAGTACCAGGGCACCTGGGGGGCTCAGTTGGTGACACGTCCGACTTCGGCTCAGGTCATGATCTCACGGTTTGTGAGTTCGAGCCCCGCGTCGGGCTCTGTGCCGACAGCTCAGAGCCTGGAGCCTGCTTCGGATTCTGTGTCTCTGTCTCTCTCTCTCTCTCTCTGCCTTTCCCCAACTTGTGTGCTCCACCCCTCTCTCTCTGTCTCTCTCTCTCTCTCTCAAAAATAAACATTAAAAAGAAAAGAATGTCCGTCTGTAAGCCCCACTTACAAAGACACAAGTCCTGCCCAGCCTGACACACCCTTCCCTCAGTACAACCCTCCCCCAACACCACTCAAAGCTTCTCTCCTAAGAGACAAGTGACCAAGTACTATCTCCGTAATTTTTTGTCACATTCAGTTATGAGTTGGCGGCTTGCCTGGAACCAGCTAGGACATCCTCCCTTTGGGGGAGGGCGAGGCCTGAAATCAGTGCTCCCGGACGAGGTTATTAGTACAAAGGCCAGAGCGATGCCAGTTAAGCAATCCGAGTCCAGATTTCTGCCCAGTATGTTTTGCCCCAGAAAACACCGCCTCAGATGTATTCCCCGGAGCCTTGCAGGACGGGCCTGCCGAAATCAAGCGTGTTCTAAGAGCAGAGTCATTCTTAGAGCATCGAGAGCGGGCCTCACTTGTGTTTCATGGATGCCTGGCGGCCGAGCAGGCTTACAGGAGCAGGGGCGTGGCTCCGGGCACTTCTGGGGGATGCACTTGATAGGAAGTCTGCTGTGTGATAGGAAGCCAGGCAGTGAGCGGGGGAAAGCGCTCCCCTGGGGGACATTAAAGGCGGGGTTGTTCTGAGAAGGTCGGTGAACTGCCTCCAGCTGCTATGAGCTAATCTCTTAAGGGTTCGGATGCAGGCATCCTCGGACAGGAAGTACTTCGGGGAGTATTTGGGGAGAGGGCAGGGAGGCGCGAAGACAAGATGCCAGACTGCGCCTCTCACACCTGCCCTTGGACCCCGTGGGTGGGGATTCCTCCCCGTGCCAGGGGAACGCGACCTCAGACTGGGCTCCCGAGCCCCATGGCAAGCTTTCGCGTGTGCCGAGAGGTGCCGCTGAAATCCGCAGTGTCTTCATCTGACATTTCCTTCGAAGTTGAAAAGCACAGTGTGCAGCAGCAGGGCCACTTGGAGACCGTCAGGCCGTGGCCCACGCAAGGGGCCCGGCCCCGCCCCGGTGCCCCCGGCCGGCCAACGCTCTTCGGGTCCCTGTCACCTCAGCAGAAGGGAACGCGAATAACTCATTGTGGCTTTTATGCAGAGTGTTATGGCAACGCACCGTGGCCATGGTAACTCTATCTGCCTGTTACTCCCCTGAAACCGGAAAGTCGGCACTGGAAGGAAAGTTAAATGATTAAGTA
This sequence comes from Herpailurus yagouaroundi, assembly GCF_014898765.1. NCBI lineage: Eukaryota > Metazoa > Chordata > Mammalia > Carnivora > Felidae > Herpailurus > Herpailurus yagouaroundi. The sequence goes on along the minus strand of NW_024412416.1, from coordinate 2,123,211 downwards.
GATAGAATGCTTTCGTTTAAAACAGTCCCTTTAATTCGATGAGATAAGCATCATCTTTTATTTTTAGGTAGTGTCCACAGCCACAGGCAAGAGAAAAGAAAGAAAAACCGGTTGGATGAACTACTCCACTGCAGGGATGAAATGGAAGTGAAGCCCGAAGGCCCAAGTGCCAGTTTGCCGGACGCCTTCAGAGGCCTCTCGCTCTGCCCGCTGCCGGGGGTTCGGGCAGAGCGCCCCGCCTTCTTCCCCGAGGCTTCGGCTTCTTCCCTCCGCTCACAGGAGCCCGGGCTCAGCCCAGAGCCCGGCTCAAGCACGGTGTTACAACCCAAACCTGACTACGGAAAGTCGTGAGTAATTTTTGCACTGACAACAATTACGGGATCGAAAGCCAGGACTCACCCCCTCGGTCAATTCTCACGCCGGCTTCAAGGGCTCCCCGGGGAATGTGGCTCTAAGTCAGCTTGTGGGAAAAAGCGTCCCTTCCCGGGGTAGCGAGCGGTTTCCACATCCCCGCTGGGCCCCGCACCACCCCGAGGAGGCCAAGGAGAACGACCACCAAGCTGCCCTCCAGTCCCACAGCCGAGGCCCCGACGAACCCCGACCGGCTGAGACCAGAAAGTTTGGTCCGTCCAGGGCCTCTCAAACACCCCCCTGGAACCCACCCAAAGCTCTGGAAGGTCTTCAAAGGACCAGACGTGTCAGAGCAGCTCCGTCCCGCAGCACTGAGAGCCCCAGTCTTCGGACCCGGGGAGCTGTCTGGGCTCAAGGGGTTAGCAGCTGTTTGGACGGATGGGAAGGACATTCACGTAGAGGCCAACAAAAGCCAAGTGCAGAGCCGGGAGGTCCGCCGTGCAGGAGGCAGTGGGAGGTGAAGGCCACAGCCGGATCGGGGCCGTGTGCCCAGTCCAGAGGCGTGCCGTCCGGACTCCATTAACGTATCGAAATACCGACCGTGCGAAGCGGCAGTGAGGGTCTAACTTTGCTGCACTCGAGGTAAGGCGGGGGAAGGCGAGAGCAGGCCTGACCTGGGCGAGTGACCCAGGCTGCAGCCGGGGTGCCTCACTCTGGACCGCTGTCCCGGCGAAGGCCAGCGAGGAGCCGGGCGAGGGTCCGGGCCGCGCAGTCCGGGGTAAAGGATGTCCGTGCAGAAATGTTTATTGGGGCCCCGGTGCGCAAGGCAACTGCACTGGTCGCTGCAGATGAAAAGATCACTCTGTCACCTGACTGATGACACGGGCTGGGGGCGTGGTGGGTAAACAGTGTATGACGCGGTAAGTTCTAATAAAGGGGAAATACTAGGGACCCTAGGGACCCGCGGGAGGCTGCCACCAGGCTGAGGAGTAGGGGGCAGGGGAGAAGCAGTGTGCGGGACGAACGGCCCAAGCGACCTCCGGGCAAGAGCTCAGCAGTCAAATGAGAGTGCGGCCGGGGAGGGAAGTCACAAGCGTTACTTCGCAGGGAGTCGGCCGGGAGCTGTGAGACACCGGGCTGGTTGGAAACATCTCCATCGGGAGTTTGCCTCCCACCCTACAGTCAGCGGAGCCGCCACGGAGGTCGCTAACTGGGCAAGTAAGAGAGAAGTCTGCACGCTAGAAATCCACATGCAGGTTATGGGACAAAGCCGGGGTCGATCTTCCTCAAGCATCCTCAGGAGACGAGGACCACGCAGCAGGTAGAGAGCCACTGGTCCAGGCGATCAGCGCTGCGGGAGACTTTACGAGGGAAGGGAGGGCAGCCTGGGCCCTCCCTCCGCAGAGGGTCCAGGAGGGGCTCCGTCCAAAGGCTCATGGGAGGCTCGGAAGGAAACCCACAAAAACGGCCGCGGGTAAGGTTAAAAAATAGCAGGCGTGGGGAGCATTTCAGCCTCGGAGGGCAGAACTCCATCCCAGAAATCCATTCCTTCGTTCACGGTGGTCAGGTGACTGAGGACGCTGGGCTCCATCACCGAGACCTTGATCCTCGTCTGCACCCCACCGCTCGCCGGCTTTGTGACCCAGGGCGCACGCTTTCCGCTCCGCGCCCTCCTCTAGAAGATGAGAACAACTCTTCATACCTCGAGCGGTTGCCCTAAGGACTCGGACACAACGTAACCCGTCTACCATACGTAGTAGGAGCCCCCCAGATGTCAGCTGTTGCTTTTCTCCCATTAAACATTTACTGAGCACGCTGGCCACCTGCTCGGGATGACAAGAATGAAAAAAAGAATAATTAAAAAAGCAAAACGCAAAAAACGGTTCTTGCCTTGGAAGGCTCCCAGTCTATCGGCCAGCCCACACCCCTGCCGCACACTTCTTCAGGTGCCCCAGCTCCGCTCCGGGTGACCCCACGGGATGCCAGGCAGCCCGGCCCAGGTCCCGTCTGCAGGTAAACTGGTCTCACCGGCCCCACCGAGAGGGTTCCCGATCCAAGGCCAGGCCAGCAACCTGGGAGAGGCGGGGACCTGTTCTGCTTCCTGTAGGGCAGACCCTGCCCAGTAACAGCCCTGCACTCTGCATCGACACTACTCAAAATCAACGAGTGAAAAGAAAATGATCCCCAGGCCTTGGAGTAAAGCCCATTCTTTAAGGCACCTACAACCCCTAACTGAAAACAAAAAAATAAGTTCAGTGAAAGTCTCCCTTAAATGCCATGCAGTCGCCTGGCACCAAAGGTAGGAAAGACCGGCTCTGATACCGGGGACATCCTTCCCCGGTCACCAAAATAGCATCAATCTGATCAAATCCAGGGACCTCCAAGTTCCCGAGCAGCCAGAGACCCAGGCTCGAAGGTCCTCGTGAACTCTACGGCGTTCATTCTCGTCTCGCGTCCTGTGCTCTCCCTCCTATCATCTGCACGACACCCGAAGTATGTCAGAATCAGCCTGATCGGAGACCGCTGGAAAATCCAGGGTGAGGCTCCCGCTATCTCGACATCCCCAGGAGGCGTCAAGTGACGTCCTGCACTCTGCGTGGTGTTTGTGACCCATTCTTTTCTCAGCCAGAAGGAAAAAAATGAGCCGGAACACGGTAGGAGGAACCATTTAGTTTAGGGAATTAGGAACTCCTTCCAAAAGTCTAAATGAACTCACAACAGACACTGTCGAATTCACTTCTCCACCCATCAAGAGGGTAGAAACATCTAGTCTCTCAGGCCTCGGATCCATACAAGCTGATGCCATATGGAATTTCCCGGATACACCTACACGGGAAAGATCAAACAGACTCTCACTTGTAATATATATTTAAGCCCTTTTCCTGTGGCACTTCAAGTGAATAATCCTCGTACGTCCGAGAAGGAATCGGCCCCCGTGCTACTAAAACCACTTATCGTATCTAAAAGGGAAGAAGCCGTGGGGAGTCCTGACGGTTCCCACTCATTTCTCCCCGGTCATTCGGTGAGTTCTCTGAAAGCCACGCTTTCCCAGACCTGCGGCTTTTGCAAAATTAAACGGGTGGAACGCTAAAGGACGGCGTGCCCAGAAGACATCTCCATCGGAAGATAAAGCATCTCGAGTCGATTTTGAGGGCGACAAAGGAGGGGGCTTCTGGGACTGTTGCTAAGAATAGCCGTGCGGCTTCGTCATTCTTCTCAAACGAGCTGATATAAAGAACATGGCGACCATCAGGCTTGCTAAACCTGACCCTGTTCTAGACCCGACTAATAATAATAAAGTGTCATGATCAGCAGCCTGACCCTATGGGACACTGGTGTCACACCTCATCTGGTGTGGCTCTCTCCCATCTTCTCTGGCTGCCCAGGATGAAGCGGCCCCAGTGAAGTCAAAAACTGCCAGTGTTTCCAGAAACTCTAGTGGACAAGAAGCGTTGGGTTGAGTTGCAGAGGAGAATGTCAGGACTGCACTAGAATACTCGAATGACTATTGACATTATTTCACATCGTTGGACACCACAGTTCCACTTTAGTTATGGTGGGAAAAGTCCTGTTTTTGTCCTAAGTTGTCAGAGTCATGGTGGCTGAGCCACATTGGATTTAAAGCCATCTTCTGGGACTCCCCCTGGTCACTAGCACGTCTGTCTGATGCCCATGGCACGACTCCACTGAGAGATGCTCTCATGGAAAATCAAGACGGGTGAACTGCCAGATGATGCCCGCCCTTGTCATTTCAACAGACGACCGTCCTACCGTCACTAACACAAAATGCCCACACACCTTAGAAATGAAATTCCGAGTGGCAAAACCAGAACTATGCTTACACTTTCAGAAACACCTTTATCAGGGAACTTATAAGGGAAAGAATGTCCAAGTAAAATCTAGCCTCCAAGGAAGCTTTTAGGGCAATCGTGCCAAAATCCTACCTAAGGGGTGGTGCTCGAATGACGCGCCAGTTAATTTTAAACAAAAAGTGAAGTTGAAGCCGGAAAGGCACCAGTAAGCACTGGATGGACGAGGTTCCCTGCAGCGGTTCTGGAATTTCTGGAGGTTTGGCATCCATCTGGGTCTCCTGAGAAGTCGCCGAGTAGGAGTGTCTGGCTGGTTCGGTTGGCAGAGTCTGCGACTTGATCTCGGGCTCCTGAGTTCGAGCCCCATGTTGGGTGTAGAGTTTACTTACGATAAAAAGCTCTTAAAATTTTTTTTCAACGTTTATTTATTTTTGACAGAAAGAGAGAGACAGAGCACGAGAAAGGGAGGGGCAGAGAGGGAGACCCAGAATCCGAAGCAGGCTCCAGGCTCCGAGCTGTCGGCACAGAGCCCGACGCGGGGCTCGAACTCACGGACCGTGAGATCGTGACCTGAGCCGAAGCCGGACGCTCAACCGAGTGAGCCCCCCAGGCGCCCCACCAATAAAAAGCTCTTTAAAAAAGTGACTGATAATATAGCCAAGGCGATTAACCAGTGATTTCTCATTCGATTGGTATCTTGAGTGCCATCTGAAATACAGGCAAAATGGGACAAAGTCAGAAGCTATGAACTCTTAGTTGAGGCCCTGAGATTTCTGAAGTGTTTCAGGGCACGATGCTCGGTAACCTTGAATGCACAGCCCATCCGTTTCTCTTCCTGAAACACAGGATTTTGAAAGTTCTCTGTGTGCCCCACTTCTGCATCACCTGGATACATGTAGTTATTAATACAAGCAAGTGGATTCATTTTTAAATTAGGCTAGCAAATCTCAATTAGCATTCAACCTCCTCCGTGAAGTCTGAAATGTCTGACTGACACTGCGGTTTGAAGAACTTAAGACCAGGGGCGCCTGGGCGGCTCAGTCAGTTAAGCGTCCGACTTCGGCTCCGGTCCCCATCTCGCGGTTCGTGGGTTCAAGCCCCGCATCAGGCTCTGTGCCGACAGCTCGGAGCCTGCAGCCTGCTTCATTTTCTGTCTCCCTCTTTCTCTATCCCTTCCCCATTCACCCTCTGTCTGTCTGTCTGCCTGTCTCAAAAATAAACATTAAAAAATTTTAAAAATTTAAATAAAGACAAGCAATGTTTCAAGGTGCCTGGGCAGGCGTGGGCAGACGGACGAAGAGGCAGGGCTATGCTCCCTATCTGGGATGTCCTTGAGCATAGCACAACATATCAGCTGTGTCAAATTGAGTGAAGGTGAAGGAAGGAATACTAAGGGAAACAGACTTGCACATAAATGTTTTAGATGATACTCCCAATGACCCGATGGAAGCAGAGTAAGGTCCACGGAGCTCATCACATGCCGACACTTCACGGCAATTCATCAGAAATATTTAACTCTTACAATGGGAATACAGAAGCACAAATGTTTAGATGACATGCCCAGCAAACACCTGCCTACCTTCCCAAGACCGCCGGAAGGACCCAGCGACATAGCATACGCAAACTTGTAAGTTGAAAAGAAGTAAAACACAGCAACTGCCTCAGCTCCCACAGCAAATAAGGCTGTAGTCCGGTCACGGTCACTACGTGCGTCTCCTAGAACAATGCTTCTCAAAGTTACCGTGTCCACAGATCACCCCGGAGTCCTTGCCAAAGAGCAGATTTCTCATCGGGTAGGTCTGGGGTGGGGGTGGGGGTGGGGAGATCCTGCTCCCCACCCAGTTCCTGGGCAAGGCAATGCCAGCCCCCTGGGACCACCCTCGTGAGGAGCGAGGCTCTGAGAGGTCACCCCGATTCTTGGTGCAGGACAGCTCTGGTAGGACACATTCCTGAGTGCACCGCAGGCGTGAGCGTCCCTCCCGTGGGCTTTGGAGAAAGTCGGCATGCTTCGTTTGGTTCTGAACAGAGTACTTTAAACTCAGTAGCAAAGTGTCCTTTCTCGGGCGGCCCAAGAGCTCAAGGGTTGATTTTTAATTACGGTGTCTGCCAGGCTCTAGTTTTCTAGGACGAGAGTCGGCAACAGGCAAAAACCCAGAAAGCTGATTTGCCAGTTTACTATTCTAGACTTCAGCTCCTCTCCAAGGGGGGTCGGAGGAAGGGAAGAACTCTGTCCTCGTAAACACACCCTGACACACACAGCAAAAGAAAACCCTGCCAGTTTGGAACTAAATTTGGACTAAATTGTCTTCTCTATCGGAAGAATCGGGCTCAAAATATCCAGGAGGGGGAAAAAAAAGAAAAAACACCTGAGCAAACAAGAAACTTGCAGAAATGCAGCTCCCTCCTGGTACAGAAGCACTCCGGTCTCACGGAGTCTGGCTGGGAATAAAAAGACGCCAGCAGGGTCTGCAGACCGGTGGTTGTCCAGGCTGCGTGTGCATCAGAATCATCTCGCTGGACAAAATTCAGACGCTCCACCCCCAGGGTTTCCGATCGATCGGGCCGGAGGGAGGGCGCAGAAAGGTGCTGATGAGGCCACTGCCGGGGTCCCCAGACATGGCCCGCAGCACAGGGTCTATGCAAGGGGGAGGCACCACGTCTCCCACACAGCCGCACCCCGGCGCCCAGCACCGGGCCCGGCACGCACCGCTCGCCCCCAACAAGTATTTGCCAAACCAATGCCTGTTCTGACTTTCACTTCCAGAAACATTTTCCTGCTCGCCTATATACACTTGCACTTTGAAAGCCAATTACACGTGTCCCAGGCATGACAGCCCGTGACCCGTAAACGGGGACCTGTAAACGAAATCCATCCCAATCACAGACACTAGTATCACTTTTCCCAGACACTCTCCAGACAGTCGGCCTCTGAGCCTTCTCCCGCTAAAGCGGAAACGCACACACAACTCACCGGGCCGGAGGACCCCAAAAAGAAGGACCCTACTCGGGTAAGACAGGTCAATTCATTTCACGCATGCTCGGGCAAAAATGAGATCTTTCGTCAAGACAAGAATTTGCTGGGAGAGCACACAAATATCTGCGTCCCCCTCGGAAACCCAGAGATGGTGCCGGACCCAAGATGCAGCCCCGCAGGACGAAGTGCAGGGTGGGGGGGGGGGGGGGGGGGGGGGGCGGCGTTGCGGATTAACTCCCTAACTCCGAGCTCTGCACAGAAGGGGCTGTGGCTGGTGCTCTTCAGATCCTCTGCCTGATCTGCACGTTACCATAGCCACCAACCTTCCGAAAAACAGGTGTTTCTGTTAAAATTAGCTGTTTCAAACTGTTCGGTGTTCTAGATCCCTAGATGCCAGCTTTAAAAAAAAAGTGTTCACGGGATAACCAATCGGAGGTCACCGATGCTTCTGGAATCATAGTCTTTAGATCTTCCTGAGAAACATCTCCCCTAAATTAGGAGAAAGGGGGCGGGGTGGGAGGAAAGAAACTGAAGTTGGGGGGAACACACACACCACACACACAATTTCTCTAGTTCCTCACATCGACCCGGAACGAATAACAGGACGAGGCCATGCTTAAACCAGCCAAGCAAAGACAGCTTTTTTTTCGGGTTAAGTCTTGTGTTTGAAAGCCTTTTGTCCCACTTATTTGCCTTGACTGTCATAAATAATGGCTTTTGTTCTAAGACTTTAGGCATAATGATTTCCTTCTCTCCCGAAGATCCAAAGGAAGGTTTTCAACATCCCCGGTCAGGATGGCCCCATTAATCCTGGGTAAGAAAACGTGCCCTTGGATGTCAAAACAGCCCAAGGATGAGGTCTTAAGTGAACTCTAATGTGGTTGAATTACAACAAAACAAAACAAAACAAAACCAGGCCACTCTGATTTGAGTCCTGGAACACCAGTGATCTCTGCTGACCTCGTTAAACCCAATGAACTAGGTCTGAGATGTTCCTTTTTTCAAAATCAGGGCTATTTTAAAAACAAGTTTAGCAAGCTGGTGCACTGAAAGCTGAGATGACAAGAGGCCCTCGCCTGCAGAAGCAGCACAGACACAGAGATGCACTGCGCTCCTTGTTCTGGTTTCCCGAGAACCTGCTGAACAAAATACAAGAATTCATTTCGAGCCACCTGCTGGAAGAAAAATCCCAAACTTATCTTAGAGAACAGGAGGGGAAGGGAGGACGTGAAGACACCAGTGAAACTTTTAACCACTTCAGAGGACAGAGATTTTGACTATTACAGGACACCTTTCATATACAGAAACGTAAAGGGACACCACCAGGTGGCTATGACAAAAAGCAGCTTTAAAATTGATTTGCTGGCAGGCTAGTTAACTTCATCCAAGTAGGCAGAGAAAGCGAGGGCTTTTTTGGCACGCGGTGTCCTGAAAAGTGCTTCTGTACGCAACGAGCCCAAGCAACAACTGGCAATTATCTTTGTCTGAATCAAACACCAAACTTAACGGGTTCCTGGCCCTAGTGTTGTTCTACCTTGCTCTTTTCAGTTTGCTCTCTGTGACCTGCATAGGCCAAAGGGAGCAGATAATTAGAGACTCTACAATAACTTCTGTACATAAATAAAAGTAGCCATTCCTAAATGCAAGCAGGATGGCCGTTGGCACACGGGTTAAGATTTCTCCCCGCAAATTCTTCCGGAACCTGACTGACCCAGACTTAAAGAAGGGGCAGGGGGACGGGAAAAAACCTTCCCAAGGTCACTTTCATTTTTTACACACTTTAAACGTCTAAATCTACCAAGACCCAGGAGAAAGCCAAGAGCGCCCTTGACGGTTTTTTAAGAAACGTGTACGTGTACTACCATTTTAAGACTTTTCCAAACATCGAATTCGGAGCAGTTACACGATCTAGTCTTACCCAACACGGGTTTACACGCCGAGCATGAGGTTCCAGTAACAAACACAGCTATTCAAGTTAAACAGTCATCAAAAGGACTTTCTAACATATTACGGTGAGAAAGTCTTTCTTCTCAGATCCGCGGGAACTACAAAGGTTTAGGCACAACAAACCCCAAGAAAAGTGTAAACGGAGCAAATTTAAAGCATGTATGACTTCTCCTCCGCGTGGCTCCCCAGGACAGGCGCTGCAAATAAACATGTTACACTTTCCGTGGGGAAATGTCCAAAACTTAACTAGGTTCAGCAAAACTGTAACACCCCTCCCTCCCCAATGTTTTCTTAGCGTGTCTGCAGAGAGGACAAACCACCTCAAAATAACTCCAAACTTCAACTGAGGCGATTCTTCCAACGCAGAATCAACAAGGGCGGATCTTGAGACAAGGTCACCAAAATCAGCCCTTGGCCCGCAACAATGCTGCGGCTCTAGAAAGTTCTCCACGCTTCCCCCCCCCCCCCCAACACCTCTCCCTCTATTACAGTCCAGATTCCTCTGTACTTTCTCCTGACATCACCGGATCTTGTCCGAATAGACCCGCCTACTTAAATGAGGCTCCACGCTCTCCTGGAAAGAACTTGGGTCTACTTCGACAGCTGCACTGCACGGACCCTCCGACCCGAGGAGGGTGGGGTACCACGCAGGATTAGGGAGACCCTTAATCTGAAAGAGACGGGCAGAATACCACTCAGACCAGGGTCAGCCTGAACCAGTGTTCATCAGGGCAGAAAGGGGTGGGAGACAAAGGGGGCTGACTTATGTTCCAGGAGAAACCAGAGGCAAGACAAAACCCCACCGACAGCCCAGCCCCCGCACCCACGCCCGTGACACGTGCTCTACATCGACAGTGTCACACCGTGCTCTCTTCTTGAATCCCAGGTTGCTCAAAGCGGTGACTCTCCAGGAAAAAGGAGACAGGGCTGACGACCGGAGGCACTGCTCCCGAAGCACAGGCTCCGGGGCGCCCTTCCAGAGAGCGCGTGCAGAGTGCAACGTCACAGCGATCGAACATCAACAATGAGTGCCAAAGGCCATCTGAGAAACATAACATTTTAATAGATGAAATAAATACTCCAGTACATGCACGGTAAAAACTTGACATTGGGGGGAGGGGGGAAGGAGGGGGGAAATCACTCTATAGTGTAAATTAAAAAATAAAACACACACTCACAGTAGCTTTCCCCCCCATTTGCAAATCACATGGCAATGTCATACTCTTTCCACACCAAGTATACGCCTAATCCAACACGATTTGCTTAAAAAAATAACAGCATACAAAAAAAAAAAAAAAAAAGATAGCTACATCCATGTCTAAGGAGTGAAACTGAGGTAACCTTTCTTTTAATTAGGAAAAATCAAAACAAAACGGGAAAAAAAAAAAAAAAAAAACGGGCCAAAAAAGAAACGAACCCATGACCTCCTTCCTGCCCGATTGGTTAGAAAATTGAGGGGCGGAGCTCCGGAACAGGAGCCGGGGGCGGGTGCGGGCGCGCCACCTCGCGGTCCCTGCTGCGTGCGCGCAGGTGGGCGCTGCGGCGGGAGGGGCCCCCAGCTCTCTGGAAGGTTCTTTCCGAGCGTCTGCCGTGGGGGAGGGGCTTCCCCTGGGATTTCTTTGGTATAAATGGAGAGGGGCGGAGAGTGAGTATCTTCCTCTAGTGGGGGGGGGGGCGGGAGGGCGAAGGGGCGCGGGGCGGGGGTGCTAATTCACAGAATTGGAATTCACTGGCGGTAAAGTCCTGGGCGAAGACCTCTCCCGTAAAGCCTGAGATAGCAGGGTGCAGCCTTCAGACACGGCGCAGGCCGAGTTCCTCAGCCTCTCCCTGTGGTCCGACATCTTGGCGCCCCCGTCGGGGTGCTGCGCCAGATCCCTGAGGCACTGGGTCAGGAGCACGCAGGCCGACACCACGCTCATGGCGCCGCCCAGGATGGCGGTCTGCACCGCCTTGCCCTCGGCGCTCACGGCCGCCGCGCGACCCAGGAACTGCGGCTCGGTGGCGAAGCCCACCAGGGCGCTCACGGCCTGCACCAGCGGCCCGCTGAAGAGCGCGCAGCGGCTGCGGGCCAGCTCGCTGGGCGCCGCCTTCACCTCGCGCACGCAGGCCAGCAGCGCCGACGCGCTGGTGCTCATGCACTTGACGCCCAGCTTGAATTGCTCGCGGGAGAAGCGGTCCCGGGACTTGTCGCTGGCCAGGGCGCACGCGTCCGTCAGGAACTTGAGGTTGCGCGACAGGCCCTGGGACACCTCCAGCAGCAGCTGCGGCGTCATGTCGGCCAGCGGGGTGGCGCGCAGCACGGCGCAGCCCTGCTCCACCTCGTGGCGGCAGCGCGTCACGCGGTAGCGGTCCACCAGGCCCGGCTGCGCGGGCTGCGCGCCCGGCGTGGCCACGGCCGCCAGGTAGGCCGCGTGGGCGGAGCACTCGGTCAGCGACACCACCAGGTCGCCCAGCTCCACCAGGCTGTCCCCCGCCTCCCCGAAGCGGCCCATGTTGAGCTGGCTCTGCACGTCGTGGGTGAGGATGGAGAGCCCCTTGGTGCGCGCGATGATCGTGTCCCGGCACTGCTCGAAGGACTCGGCGGCGCCGGCGCAGGAGGAGGCGGGGCCCTCGAAGAGCACGGGCCGCGCCTCGCTCGACAGCAGCAGCAGGTCGGCCACCAGCTGCATCTTGCCCTTGCAGTGGTCGCAGACGGACACCAGCCTCTTCCGCGGCTGCGAGCAGGCCCCCCCGACGGCGCTCGCAGGAGCCGGAGAAGCGGCCTCGCCAGCGGGCTTCCCGGCGCTGCCGCTAGCCATCGCGCCCGGGGGGCACTGGCATGCCGCTGGGGAGCCCGCTACCGCCGCCGCTGCCACTGCCGCCGCCCCCGCGGCCGTCGCGACTCGGCTGGCCAGGACCGCGGTGCCTTCCCCGCACCATCATGCCATCCACCGCGCCGGGCGGAAGGCGCTGGGCTGCGGCGGCCGGGGCCCGGGCGGCGCGGGGCGGGCCCGAGGGCCAGAGGACGCAGGAGGCTCTCCGGGGCGCGGGGAAGGGCTGCGGCGTTCGGCCTCCTGGAGGGCTTGCGGGAACCATGAACCGGGGCACGGCCAGACTCACGGAGCGCGCTCCTCGTCGCCGGGCTGCCAGGAAAGTCCCTTCTGCTGGGCCGCCGCTGCCGCCGCCTTCCTGGGCATGGCCCGGCCCGGCCGCCGGAGCGGGAGGGCGGGAGGGGGGGGG
>NW_024412416.1:2013007-2105911 GCF_014898765.1 Herpailurus yagouaroundi | reverse complement strand
GGGGGGTGGGGGGCGAGGGTGGGTCGTCCGGGCGGGGACGCGGGGCGCGGCCGCCGGCGGCCTGACGGGCGCCCTGGGCCGGCCCCGGGGCTGCACGCTTCCCGCCCGCCGAGTGGGCGAGTCTCGAAGGGGACTGTTTGTGCGCCGCAGGGAGGAGGGCGTCCCCTGGAGACGAGCCGGGGGCCTGGCTGCGCGCTCCGCGGGACCCGGGCCGGCTGGGCCAGACGTCGCCCTGCCCTTTGTTGTGCGTGCCCCTCCTCCCCGGGGCGCCGAGGGCGCCGGCCGGGGAGTCGGAGAGGAGCCGGGGTGGGGTGGGGGTGGGGGTGGGGGGTTGGCTGTGTGGTTGGATCGCGGTCTTTGCGCCGGACTTCCTGCGGGCACTCTCTCTCGGGCCGTGTAGGAGTTGTGTGACCCAGTGCGAGCTCTCCCCCCCAAGCGGCCGTGGTGTCGTCTCGAGATCAGATGGCGTGCACCGACTGCTGGAGGGCCTGGCTCGCCAGCAGTAGCGGCTAGACCCTCTCCTAACGAGGACGCCTTCCTCTCCGTGATGGGGTCGTAGTGGCCCCTGTGAAGGAAGACGAACAGCCTTTCGGGGGGAACGTTGCCGTCCCGTTTTACAGATAAGCAACCGATGGTCTGATGGCTCAAGAGCCTCCCTAAGGACAGGAGGACAGCCAGTGGCCGGGCGAGGAGCCCACCCCAACCTGTTTTCATCTTACCCAGACCTGGCTGGTCAGGAAGCGGTTCAGGCATCTGGGCTCCCTCCCAGCCAAGGACCCCCCCAGATGCCCAGCCCCTCGCAAGCTGGGTGTGTCCGCCAACGGAAATGTTTGTTCCTCTGTCCCTTCCTGGGACCTCGGGGTCACCTTTTTTTTTTTTTTTTTCAGCCAGCCAGTTAAGGTTACTTGTAACTAAGATGACCTTGCAACTTATCCAAACTGAGGCTTCTCTGAGAGTGAATTGTGAAATACATTACTTTAAAAATTAACCAGGAACAACGGATACGAACCTGAATGGGTATAGTCACCCTACTTATAACACAAAGTGTCCTTAGATATCTTCTAGAATCTAGCCGGACCCACTTGTTTTGCAAGGCAAGGCCAACGAAACTGGTGATTTTCTAAACACGGGGCAAATCTATAGGGTTAAAATCCCTTTTGTTTTTCTCTGGGCAAAAACCAGTTGGATGAATCGAGCTCTTTCCCTGGCAATCCAGGAAAGTACCCTGTTCTTCCGTAGCTCCGGAAACTTACTAGAAGTCAAACCCTTCCCGCCATTCCTGGTTTATTCTTGAAACTTGCTCTAGGATCGGGATTTTCTCCCAAAGCTCCTTGGCTCTTCGGGGTGATGTTTTCCTTCTACGTATGCACTCTCTTGGTTTTGCTGGAAGCCTTCTGCCTCCTCCGCGAGCTCTCTTACACATAGAATGTCCCGCCATATTTGCTTTAGCTTTAAAAGCAGATCGGATTATCTTCTTGGCCTTCCTGCTTCATTTTTCAGGTACGGCAGCTCCTACCCTGACCCTTCCCCATACTATCTGCGCCTGCCGGGTGGGTCACCTTACCCTCTGCCATCATTCATTCACCCCACGAACACTGGACACCCAGCACGTGCCAGGACCCATGCCGGGCACGAAAGTTACATAATAAGTAACGGAAGGGCTCTACCTTCGGAGGGGCAGAGCCCAGAGAGGTTAACAAAGTGACACAAGGGAGTCGTCATCGGAATGGTGACAGCACGGAGGACAGAAAGTACCAGGGGTACTGCTGCTCACCGATGTTCCGTTGCAATTAGGCGGGGGGGGGGGGGGGGGGGTGGGGACATGAGCAGGACAGACACCCGTGTCAAGCCCGGTGCTGTAGCGTATTGTAGCCTAACTTGATTGGTAGAAGGCGGGCTGTATGTGCCCCTCGGAGTCACCGGAGTAAGGACTTTCTCTTGAGAAAACTCCACTCATTGGGGCGCCTGGGGGACCCCGACTTCGGTTCAGGTCACGATCTCGCAGTTTGTGAGTTTGAGGCCCACATTGGGCTCGCTGCTGTCAGCGCAGAGCCCGCTTCGGATTCTCTGTCCCCTTCTCTCTGCCCGGCTTGCGTTCTCCCAACGTAAATAAATATTAAAAAAAAAAAAAAGGGGGGCGCCTGGGTGGCGCAGTCGGTTAAGCGTCCGACTTCAGCCCAGGTCACGATCTCGCGGTCCGTGAGTTCGAGCCCCGCGTCGGGCTCTGGGCTGATGGCTCAGAGCCTGGAGCCTGTTTCCGATTCTGTGTCTCCCTCTCTCTCTGCCCCTCCCCCGTTCATGCTCTGTCTCTCTCTGTCCCAAAAATAAATAAACGTTGAAAAAAAAAAAAAAAACACCTCTGCTCATCATCCCTTCGAAGCCTCTCTTGAAATATAATAATGAACCAAAGGCACTATGCAAAGCATTTTCCACTAAAATGGAAATCGGGTCAGAGAAGAAAGCTGCAAATACACGGGCTGAAGGGTTGGCTGGGGGAAGGTGAGTGGAGCCCTCGAGGGGAAGCCGGGGCCGGGTGGGAAATAGCACGGCCCGTGGAGAACCTGTTCTCAGTGCCTGGCTCAAGGCCGACACTTCGTGGGCATTTAATAAATACATGAATGAGCAAGATGCGAGGAGAGAGCTGCCTGAGGGTTTGGGGAGGCGAGGTGGAGCTGATTGGGATCGGACCAGGCAGGACTGGGGAGACGTGCTTTCTCTCCTTCCTTGCCTATTCTAGAAGGGGTGTCGGCCACCTGGACTTCGGGCAGGGATGACACCTTCGGCAGTATGAACGCTCTGTTTGGGTTGATTTTAATGTTTTTTTTCTTTTTGAGAGAGAGAGCGTGGGGGAGGGCCAGAGAGAGAGAGAAAGGATCCCAAATAGGCTCCCCTGGGTCAGCACAGAGCCCGACGCGGGGCTCGAACTCCCCAACCGTGACATCACGACCTGAGCTGAAATCAAGAGTGGGAGGCTTAACCGACTGAGCCACCCGAGTGCCCCGGGTTTTTTGGGTTCTTTTCAATTGTAGCCAAACATTCACAACATAAAACTTTCCGTTTAGCCGTTTCTGTGAACTTGGCCGCAGTTCAGTGGCATTATGCACGTTCGCGGTGTTGTGCAACCGCCTGCCCCGCCTGCCTTCGGACGGATACCGCTTGTCTTCCCAAATGGAAGTTCTGTTCCACTCACCGTTCACGCCTCATGTCCCTCCCCCCAGCCCCTGCCACCCACTGTTCCGTTTTCTGCCTCTATAGATTTGTCTGCTCTGCGTTCCTTATGTAAGTGGAATCACACATACCCTAGTTTTTTCCTTCTGTGTCTGGCTTATTTCACCTAGAATAACGTCTTCGTGGGTCACGGGTATTGTAGCAGGTGTCCGGATTTCCTTCCCTTTGAAGACTGAATAGCATTCCATTGCAGGGGTATAGGCTGGGTTTTGATGCCCAAGGGTCAGGCGCTCTCCGGGGCTTAAAGACCGACAACCAAGCTGTGTCTGGTCTGCTGTGCCACCTGGTGGTCAGTGAGGGGCGTTCTCTGCCCTGATGCATCTTTCCCTTGAAGCAGCTCTCCCTTGGTCTTGTTTTGGCTCCCAGATGAGCCCCTTCCGACTCAGGCGGTCTTTTCTTACACGGAGCCAAACACCACTCCGTATCATCTTCCTTTTTGATCCTCCTCTACAGGACGGGAATTTATATCTGGAAACTTACCCCTACCCCCTCCTTTTCCCTGATTCACTCAGCCCCACTGGTGATGAACGAGTGTGTGACAGCCCTAGGGCTGTGGTTCATCAGGGGCGGGATCACGTTGTGACAGGTCCACCCCCCCCCGCCCGCCCCGCCGGGGGGGGGGGGGGGGGCGGGGGTGTCTTGGTCCCAGCCCTTAAAGACCTCGGGGGGGATCACATGCATTACCCCCACATCCCCCCCATCCCCCCCCCCCCCCCGCCTCCTCCCTCCCTCTGTGCCCTCTCTCTGTTCATCTGAAGCTGAACAGGGGAGGGAGGCGGTGTGCAAGGGAGGGAGGCGGTGTGCAAGGCTGGTTATACCACGGCAGGCACACGTGAGCACTCAGGTCCCAAGAGCTGGGAGATCTGGAACTCTCTCCAGTCTGGTTTCCAGAAAGCCCTGCATAGAGGTGAAGATTGCTTTCACGGGTAAATTCTCTACCCCATTTCCCGACTGGTGAATCATCTTGGGGGTTATTTTCCATTTTCCAGAACTCTGTAGGGGAGGAAAGATAAATGCCAAGATCCAGGTTCCCTGAGTTCCCAACACCAGTCCTGCCGAACCATTTTTGATATCTGTCATGGTGCCTAGCACATAGTAAGTCAGTAACCGCAGACTGACTAGCTTTATGGCCTTCGGGTGGAGCCTCTCCGACCCCCCCACAGACCAGGGCATCTCTGCCCCCCGAGCATCCCTTGTGCACAGCTACAGTGCGGCCGTGAGCACAGTGTATTTGTAGCTGTTGGGGACAACCCTGTCACGTCTTTAAGCACAAGGACTTGATGCGTTCCTCTCTTCCCCCACACCTATTTGCAATTCTCTGCAAGGAAGGCGTCCTTTCACTGAGCCAAAATCCTGCTGGCCACAGCTCTTACTTAGCCGTGAAAGTCCTGGACATTCACAAACCCACAGCAGGGGCATGGCCTGCGTGTGGTCATGACGTACGGCTCCTGGCTCCGGGGTTGAAGCAGAGGCCAGAGGCCTATTTGCTTAGCGAGAGCGTGCACCCCATTTTTTCTTACAGCTTCTTGTAGACAGTCCAGGGAGGCGATTCTGTGGAATCAGAGACTGTGAGTTCACTAGACGTATCCGTGCTGCAGAGCACAGCTGATGTTTCAGGCGACACCGATAAAAGTCGTCCCTTCTCCTCTTAGAAGCTTCAGATCTGATCCTCAAATTTTAAGGCAGTTGCAGTACCATGGATAATTCGGATTAAGTGTATTATTCTGGGGATTTCAGCCAAAATTAGACTTTTTTCCCTTATATGCTGGTAGAGAGAACAGTATTAATATTTTAGGGGCATCAGTGTGTTTATGTGTGTCTCACCCCTTTTAGAATACAACTGACTTGACATCCCACTGCTCAGAGATAACCATTATCCACATATTTATAGCTATTTTCCTATGCATTCATAGATACATATGATTTTTTTTTTTAATTTTTTTTTCAACGTTTACTTATTTTTGGGACAGAGAGAGACAGAGCAAGAACGGGGGAGGGGCAGAGAGAGAGGGAGACACAGAATCGGAAACAGGCTCCAGGCTCTGAGCCATCAGCCCAGAGCCCGACGCGGGGCTCGAACTCCCGGACCGCGAGATCGTGACCTGGCCGAAGTCGGACGCTTAACCGACTGCGCCACCCACGCGCCCCATGATTTTAATAGCATTTTATAACATTTTATTTAATAAATGAGATGACCGGTTTTAATATCAACAAATATACACCTAGGAATCATACGTGATGATTGTAATGTTCCCCATTGGACAAGTGGATGACTGTTTGCAATCTGTGAGTGTAGATTTTACAGTCCGCTCTTGTCGAACATCCAAGGTTCTCCTGTTTTCCCCTCTTTTTTAAAAAAAAATGTTTATGTTTATTTATTTTTGACAGAGAGAGAGAGAGAGAGAGAGAGAGACAGAGCACCAGCAGGGGAGGGGCAGAGAGAGAGGGAGACACAGAATCCGAAGCAGGCTCCAGGCTCTGAGCTGTCAGCACAGGGCCCGACGCGGAGCCCGAACTCACAAACCGTGAGATCATGGCCTGAGCCAAAGTTGGGACGCTCAACCGACTGAGCCACCCAGACACCCCTCCTGTTTTCCCCTCTTGTGGAAAGAGTCGCAGGGGCACCCGGATGGCTCAGTGGGTTAAGCCTCTGACTCTTGGTTTCATCTCAGGTCATGATCTCACGGTTCGCGAGTTCCAGCCCCGCGTCGGGCTCTGCGCTGACAGCTCGGAGCCTGGGGCCTGCTTCGGATTCCGGGTCTCTCTCTCTCTCTCTCTCTCTCTGCGCCTCCCCCGCTGATGCTCTGTCTCTCTCTGTCTCTCAAAAAAGAAACGTTAAAAAATTAAAAAAAAAAAAGAAAAGAGTTACATAGGATTATTACAACAGGTACATGAAGAAATACATGTAAAGCACTCGGAAGAATTACTGCCATATGGTAAATGCTCCGTGTTATGATCAGCTCTAGTGTTTTCGTTGTCCGTTTCCTCGGAGTCAGTTCTTGGAAGCAGAATCGCTAAGCAGAGATCATGTACAGTTTTGTAGGGTTTTGATAGCGTTCACCTAATTTTCTTGTAGAAAAACTGCCCCCACCCCCGTAAGCAAATGAGACTGCTTATGTCGTAAGCATTGTCAACAGGGTATGCTATAGTTTCATCCTGGCCCATAGGATAGGTAAAAAATCGTATCTTGTATGTATCCTGGTGAGATTCAGCACTTTTTGTTCGTGTATAAATTGGCCATTTGTTGATTCTGAGAACAGTATGGCTCGTGTCCATTCCCATTTTTCAGTTGGGGTGTTCATCTTTTTTCTTACTGAGTTGTAAGATATTTTTGTCCACGCTCTGTTGGAGTCTAATTTACTTTTTGCCTTTGAACTTATTTTCCTGGGGCTTGGCAAACACACGTTTTAACTGTTCTACTTAGATGGGAGTCCCCCTCTCCTGTTCACCCAGAGTGGTGGTGGCCAGGAATGGACTCTCACCCTAGCCTGGGCCAATCACGTTCTCCTCTGGAAATCTGGGAGTGCCACCAAAAGAGAATCGAGTAGTTGCTGTCTGTGAATAAATTTAGGGGCAGGTAAAGCCCGTGAGATATGTGTCGCCTTTTCTTGCATTGGGCTAGGAAGTGGCAAAAGTCGGGAATGGTAAATAACCATTGTTCCCCATCTCCAACTTAGCCCCACCCCCAGGACCCTCCTCCCTTACCTCCCCACGATTCAGTCTTTACAGGGTTAATGTTTGGCACACCAGAGCCTCCCAAACCACCCAAACCACAGGTACCTTTCAGGTTACAGGCCTCAGTTCTGTCAGTCAGTATTCCATTCCAGTTTTTCAACATTCTGAACATCGCTAACCTCTTCCCCCCGCCCGGATGCCCGCCCCCGATTCCCAACACTGCCAGAACGTCGCAGCCTCCGGTTGAGGCGTCCCTCCTCTGCTGTGGAGGACACAAGCCAGGATAAACCCAGATGAGGACACCGGTTAGATCTGAGACTCGAGTGTACAATCTGCAGTCACTGACCCGCTGAAGGGAGAGGTGGGTATGAAACCCGAAAGCATTGAGAAGTTCGTGGCTTCACTTAGCCCCTAACCATGCAAAACTCTTTCGCTTCTGTTCCCTCCTCTCCTGCCCCGCAGCACTGCCTAAGACCTGGTCGGACTCCTATCTCACCCCATCTGAGCATTCCTGAGTAAGTCCTGCCTCCAGACTCCTTTTCAGTGGCTCTTACCCATGGCTCCCCGTTTAACTATGTGAGTGTCTCAGTGATTACCTTTGGGCCGTGACCCCCGGTAATCTGCATTATACTGACTGTGTATTGTTTATCTCCTCTGCTAGATGGCCAGCTCTTTAGCGCAGGGATCTCGCCATCAATGCCTCATCTGGTTTTTGATTGACGGTAGGCCCTTAGAAAATAAATGCTCGCAGAGTTGAACTGACTCAAGTTCCAAACACCAAAACGGTGACAGCAGTCAACGCAGATGTTTTCACAAAAGTCAGTGGGTTATAGACTGAATTGATTTGTGCCTTCGATGAAAGTCAGTAGCCCCAGAATTTTTCACACAATCCCACTAGTATCTGTGAAACAGTAAATGACTTTTTTTTTTTTTCTTTCTGTATAACCAGACACCGTGGACCAGGAATCTCAGCACTTTCGCACCTTAGCTTGGCAGCTGGCAAAATAAATGAGCAGGGTGACCCCTCCCAGCGGAGCACATGATCGACCACAGCTGTTCATGTTTTTTAGCATGACTGCACCGGGACAGGGCTGTGAGCCACTGGGTGGAGCCCTGGGGAGAAAGCTTATGACATTTCCCCTATGATTTCAGAGAAGAAAAGGAAAAAAACCCCTCTTTTTCTTGTGAGTTTCTGCTCCATGTCAACGGAAAATGTCATAGACTGTATACATAACGACGCACGCATGCGTGCCTCTGCTGGGGGAGAGAGTTTACACAACAACGGTCCTGGGAGAGAAGGTGCTGCCTGCATTGTTAGGTAGCTGTCTACTCAGCAGCCGCTTCCTCTCGTCCCTTGGTAACAGAATCCCGCTTTTATTTGGGGTGACAACGTATACAGCTAGAAGACAGTCTCCCAGCATCCTTCGGGGGGCTAGGTTCCAGCCAATGAGATGTGAGCAGACACGTGTGGCTATCCACGCAGGCTGCTTAAAGGAAGCTAGCTCCCTAGAAAAGTGTGCCCCTTTAACCCTCCTTCCTTCCCCCTTCCCCTGGATGAAAGTCATCCTAACGCAGGTGCTCCAGGGGCCATCCCAGCACTTGCCGTGAACTTGAGGGTAGAAACCAGCAGCCAGTATCACGGAGCAGGGTAAGAAAGAGGCTGGGTGCCCGGTGACCGAGGTACACTACCAGCCCTAGACGCTTACGTTTCCAACCGCTTCTGCGAAAGAAAAATGAAACAGTTAACAACAAAGCCCTCTGTCTTGTTTCAGCCACTTTACGAGAAACTCAAGTTTTCTGTTATATGCAGCCTACCACGGATCCAATCCTATCCAAGCGGGATATGCTAGTTTGCCAGGGAGTGGAGCGGATCAGGTGGCTTCAACAACAGGACTTTATTTTCTCACTGCTCTGGAGGCCAGAAGTCCCCGGTGGAGGTGTTGGCAGGATTGGTTTCTTCTGAGACCTCTCTCCTTGGCTTGTAGAGCGCCACCTTCTTCCTGTGTCTTCACATGATCTCTACCCTGTAGGATTATGATCAAATTTCCTTTCTTTTTCTTTTTTTCTCCAATTTTTTTTAGCGTTTGTTTATTTTTGAGAAAAAGAAACACAGAGTGTGAGTAGGGGAGGAGAGAGAGGGAGACACAGAATCTGAAGCAGGCTCCAGGCTCTGAACTCTCAGCACAGAGCCCCACAAGGGGATCACGAGATCATGGACCACGAGATCATGACCTGGGCCGAAGGGAGACACTTAACCGACTGAGCCACCCAGACGACCCCCAAATTTCCTCTTCTTAAAAAAGACGGCATACTGGGACCAATCTTTGCAACCTCTTGTTAACTTAATTACCTCGGTAGCACCCCTATCTCCAAATACAGTCACATTTTGAGGTACTGGGATTAGGATTTCAACATATGAAATCTGGGGGAGATACAATTCAGCCCATAACATAAGGCATGAATAAAGAGGTTTACTGTGGCTATTTTTTTTTCTTTTAGTAATAGAAAAATTGGGAAGAAGTGTCCATCAGTAGGGTAATAGAGAAATAAACTATCGCAAATATGCTATGCCGAAGCATAAAGCAAGTTCGCGTTATATTGCTAAGTGAAAACACTTAAGGAGTCAAAATGTTTACCAATATGTACACTCTGTTGCCATAGACCTACATATAACAAGATTTATATGAAACACATTTCAAGAGACATTTTCATGTTTAAAAATGTACAGAAAAATGTATACAATATGTGACAAACGGCTTGATTGGAGGCCAGTTGTGGGGTGGAGCAGAATGTTTGGAACGTTGTACAACGTGTGACTATCTTACAAGTACGGTGTCTTTTTTCATGTTTTTACATAATTAACAATTTAAAAGAAACATCAGCAGGTCGGGCCATTTAAAACTCGTGTAATTCGAAAGCATCTCTGTCCACGCTCTTTTTAAGTAAGAAACAAACAAAAAGATCCAGCTTTAAAATGCATTAGTCAGAGCCTACAGTATTAGGGGAAAATCAGACAAAATACTGAAGCTGTCTTAAAAATGAAAAGCGATGCGTTTAAGTCTTATTCGCGTTCCAGAGATGACAGGGATCCTGAAAGCTGGTGGCGCTGAATCCTGTGCCCAAGAGCAGAGCAGCGGGCCCCGTCCATCCGTGACCTGAAAAGGCAGAGCCACCTGCCACTCACTACTTGGTAAGCGGCTGCAGGAAGGGAGAAGAAGCGCCCGACAGGCTACGACGGTTTTCCCGGAGCCCAGGCAGCTCCCAGAACTTCCCCTCCAGTTCCTTCCGCAGGCCAGAAACGGAGGCCCCTCGAGGCGCTGTCTGGGGGCTCCTGGAGGCTCCGAGGGGTCTTGTGGATGAGGCTTCCGCCAGCAAACCAGCGGGCGCGGCGGCGGCGACCAGGCCGGGGGCCGAGAGCCTTCTCTGGACCGCGGGAGGGGGCGGGGCGGAGCCAAGATGGCGCAGGGGCGGGGTCTCTGGAGGAGAGTACGAGGTGGGGCCTGGTAGGCCGGCGCGGGCCAGGAGGCGGACCCAGGGGCGGGGCCTGTGGCCCGGCCGACGCGGGACGGGAGGCGGGTACGAGGCGGGACCTGGTAGGGCCGCGCGGGGCAGGAGCGGGGCCGGAAGGAGAGCCCGGGGGCGGGGCGTGGTAACTGGCTGGGACCGGGAGGCGGGCCAAGGGGTGTGGCCTATTGCCGGGCCGACGCGAGCCCGGAAGCGGATACGAGGCGGGGACTGGTAGGTCTGCGTGACGCGGGGGCGGGGCAGGGGGGGTGGGGTCGGAACGATAGCCCGGGGGCGGGGCGTGGTAAGGCCGTGAGGGCGGCGGGGGCGGGCCCAGGGGCGGGGTCTACGGTGGGGCTGACGCGGACCCGGAGGCGGGCACGAGGCGGGGCGTGGCGGGCCGGCGCGGTCCGGGAGGCGGGGCCCGGGGGGTTGGGGCTGGAGCGGGGCGTGGTAGGTCGGCGCGGGCCGGGAGGCGGGGTCGGAAGGAGAACCCGGGGGCGGGGTCCGCGGCGCGCGCCAGCGTGATCTCCGCGGTGGCGCGGCGAAGATGGCGGCCTCCGGTTTGGTGCGCGCGGCCCTGGTCCTTCTCTGCGCCTCTGACCTGCTGCTGCCGCCGCTGCCGCCGAGGGCCTGCGCTGCCGAGGGCGCGGCCGGGACGCCCGGGGAGGCCAGCCCGCCTCCGCGGAAGAAGAAGAAGGATATTCGCGACTACAACGATGCGGACATGGCGCGTCTGCTGGAGCAGTGGGAGGTCCGCGCGCGCGCACCCGCCGGCTGCTCTCGGTCCCGGGCCCCGCTCCCGCTGACCTCCGGCCCCTCTGCACGGGCGCCCTCCACACCCCGTCTCGGTGTCGCCCTCTCTGCCAAGGCCGGGCGGCCTTGCTGCCCGCCCCAGCCTCACCCCAGTGCCCCCTTGCGCCCTTCCGGGGCCTCGCCCTACTTTCTCGGCGCCCAGGTGGTCAGTGAGCCCGGCGCGTGGGGAAGGGGACCTTTTGCACGCTGCTCCTCGAGGCTGGGCTGAGCGGGCGGGTGAGGGGTACACAGCGAGGGTCATCTCCCCTTTACTGGTTCTCCCGTCTTCTGGACCAGAAGCGTCCAGACTCCTCGTTCCGGTATATTTCTTGCTGAGGGTTTTGTAATTTGGGGAGTGGGAGTGGGGGAGGTCAAAAGCTGGTGCTCACATTTCGTTTAAAGGAGCAAAGACTTGTTTTTGTGAGAGTAGGTTTTTTGGTTTGTTACCTGAGTGCTCTGGAGTGTGTGATAAGGTTTTTAGATGAGGTTCACTGAAGGAAAACTCGTGCCTTTTTTCCCTTGCAAAAGTGGTTGAATGGTCCTGGCTTATTTGCAGAGCTGGTGGAGTCCGAAACTTGGGTTCTTTTTTAACGTTTATGTATTTTGAGAGAGAGAAAAGAGAGCATGAGTGGGTTAGGAGCAGAAAGAGGGGGAGAGAGAATTCCCAGCAGTGCAGAGCGTGAGGCGGGGCTGGAACTCAAGGAACCCTGAGATCGTGACCTCAGCGGAGTTCAAGAGTCAGCCGCTTAACCGACTAAGCCACCCAGGCTCCCCGAGAAACTTGGGTTCTCCTGGCCGTGTAACCTTGGGCAATTCCCGTTTCCGCTCTGGGCTTCAGGTTCCTTATCTGCAAAATGAGGTTTTACCCGACGATGCCTTCCCAGGCTGGTGTCTTCTTACTTTGTGGTTATCTCCGTGTGCGTGCCTCATTTGATAGAGACTTTGAGACGTGAGTTTAAAATACCATCTGATGAATTTGACTAGGAGAAAGCAGACTTGTACTTCCATGCGTATCCGCAGCTGATGGCAAGATGGGGGTAGCTATGAGTGTGCACGGGGTAGATATGAGTGTGCACACTGCTAATGAAGAGGGAACGTCGCGCAGCACCTCCTTCCCTGTTTACTGTCTCCCTTGTAATCGCCCATCTGTTTATGGTCTAGCTACTGAAGTGTCTGATTCCCTAAAGTAAGAGCGCTGTCTCTTGAGGAAATAATACCTTGAAGTACGAAGTTAGACAGAAACGGAGGTGAACCAGGGATCCGACCATCAGGAACGGCAGTGACGGTACAAACAACCATAATACAAAGTAGGAATTGTGGAGTACTGTGGGAAGAAGGTGCGGTGGGACATCCAGAGGGTTCCAGGGAACACAGGGCATCTGGCTAGAGTAAGGGGCAATGTGGAGAAGGGCAGCGGGAGCTGGGTCGGGGTGGGGGGGCGTGCAGATAATAGAGGCCAGGCTTGGCGGCTAGACTGGCTGGGTTCAAACCACTTGTGATTTTGATGGTGAAAGTCTCCTTACCCACAAAACAGAGGCGTTCGCAATGCCCACCTCAGAGTAGTTTGAGGGTTAGCCGAGGAAACCTGGGAAGAACCTGGGATGGCGCCACTCTGATGGCAAGCCGTGATGGTAGGAATCGTTCGGTTAGCTGGGGAAGGCTGCGTTTGAAGCAAGGTAGTGAGCGGTCCGGGTGGAAAGGCCGACGCGAACCAGGCTGCGCCGGGCCTCTCCGGTGTTCCGGGGTCTTCGCTTAATTTAGAAGGCAATACACGGGCCCTGATGAGTTTGAAAAGCTGTGTGACCCAAATACTGCCATAATGGAACGCTTCCGTGTGATCGTTCATACCTCGGGACTGACACGCGTGTTCCCTCGCTCGTGTCCCCTCCGCGTGCAGATGGTTTTTACAGCTCAGGGCCCGGCATCAGGGTCATTTCCTGCTGTTGGTTTTCTCATTAGACATATTAAGCGTTTCCCCAGGTTACTGCACGGCCTTCATAACACTTTGAGAGGGTTCAGAGTGTGCCCCGGAGTGAGGTTCCAGCTGTGGCGGGGGTTCTTGAATCGTGGGCTATCATGATTAGAAAAATTGGTCAGCAAAGTTTAGGATGGGTGGGCAGAGAGAGACTCCGAAGGCAGAAACAGCTTCGTAGGTAATACTTACTGAGTTTTCGTTTTGTAACAGGACTGCCCTGGGCATGCACACTCCTTTAACGCTCTCACCCTGCTTTCTAGATGATGACTTTTGAAGCCCAGAGAGGTTGAGTAATTGCCCCACGTCATACAGCACATAAGCTGAATTCCGAATTTCATCGTTTGACTCTCAAGCCTATTCTTTTCACCATTTTACTGCCTGGCCGTGCACCCTGGTGAGCCGAAGTACAAGTGCAAGGTGATGGGCGGGCCTGCATGAGCTGGAGTCTCCTGGATCGGAGTGGAGGGGGGAATGTGAGAGAGTGTGCTCAACTTGGTAGCTGGCGGTTGTGTGACCAAGGCAGGAGACAGCATGATGTGCTGAAGGCACAGGGGTTTTGAACCCGGCCTTACTGCTTGTAAGTGTGACGCTCATTTTCCTGAACCGTGAAGCCGGACAACCTCCCCCTTTGCGGGGTGCCGTGCAGACCAGGTGAGCCACCATTCGCACACCGTCCACAAATGTGAGTGCCCTTCCCCGGCAGCAGCGGTTTTTCTGTGGGAGAGCTTTTTTGTGAGAAACGGTACTTCCTCCCCCAGGGGGCGATCCCTAAATCCCCCCGCCCTACCTCCTTCCCACTGGTGTGAGAATCATTCTTCCATGGAGATACCTGCCTCCCGGGTCAAGTGGGGCAGAACGGGAACCCTTTCCTCTGTGTTAGGTTTAATGCTGAGTCCCAGGTGGTGTAGGAAAACCGAAGGCAGTTCTTTCATTCTACACGCCAGCAAGGGGCAGGTGGGGGGCGGACCCCAGAGCCAGAAATGTGGGTTCGCTCTCCAGTGTCGGCGTCACCCCTGCTAGCATGTGACCTCGAGTAAGTTATTTTCTCCTCCGAGGCTCATCCCCCTTATCTATTCAGTGGGGGCCTCGCAGGGCTGTCCTGAAGGTTGGGCGCATGGCAGCCAGTGTTAGCATCAAGGAGCACAGGAGGCAGGAAGAAAAGGGTCTGCAGAACGAGGAGTTCAGCTTTGTAACTATTGAATGTGACCAGCAGCCAAGGAGAAGCAGGGAAGCCGGTTGAAAATGCCTGGAGGCAGGGTCGGGCTGTGTCTGGGGAATGCCTGACCTGTGACAGTCCCACCCCTGCCCAGGGGTAGAGGATTGATTGCTGCAGGAGTAGAGAAAGTGACAAGGACATATCAGATTGCCCAGGGGAGAAGCCGAGGGGCATGGGAGGAAGTAAGTAGAACCCGACTGTCAGCCACATGGGGTACTGTTCCTCCCCCTCTCCTCCCCCCTTTTTGGTAACTGATACACAAAAACCTAGAAGGTGGAATTCAAGTTGTTTGAAACAATCCTTACCCTTGCTGTTTGCACTAGACTTCTGATCAATTATGTTTTCATTGAAAAGAGATGCTATGTGTGACCTACGCAGTTAACTTCATGACCATTGGTGAAGTCGGTGTGAAAAATACAAATATTCTACGTTACTGAGCCAACTCGAAGTCTGAAGGTGTTTTAAGAAGCGATAGCACATGTTAGGGAGGAATAAAACGGAGATGGAGACAGCCTGTGAATTCGGCGACCAGGAGGTCCTACGTCATCTCCACAGCTAGTTGCGGGTCTGATCATTGGGTGTTTATGGCCTGCCTTTATGTCACTGAACCCCCAAACCCTAGGAGGGAGATGCTGTCCCCCCCCCACCCCGTTATAGGTGGTTTTCCAACCTGCCCAAGACCCTCTGACTGCACAGCACGTGCCTCTGTGTGCCAGTCACCATGGACTCTTAAAGCAAAATGAGGAAGAAACGGGTCGGTAGAGAGAGGGGCAGAGATGAGAAGCTCTATGCATCGTGTGTAGTCACTGTTGGGGCCGTGGGGCCAGCTGGTTCTGCTTTTCTGTTTAAAGATGAGGAAACAGGCCCAGGGGAGGAGGGAGTCCCGGCGGCCGCGGTCAGCCGGCTAGTTAGGTGGGGCTCACGCAAGGTCCCAGGTCTGATGCCAACGTGGGGCACCTTCAGGCACCGCTGTACGAGTTCCTGTGCTCTTAGGCGCATTTTAATAGACTGTTGACGTCCTCGCCAGTTTGTCAAGAGGACCGAGTAAGAGAGAGATACGGCCCTTCGTGTCATTTTAGGTTAGTCGTTTATCGGGGTGTTCGATAACCGTTTTATTGAGAGAATTCACACGCCCGACAGTTCACCCATTCAAAGTGTACGTTTCCGTGGTGTTTTCAGAGGGGCGTGCCGCCGTCACCACTGTCAATTTTAGAACATGTTCGTCATCCCAGAAAGAGACTCTCGTCTCGTCTCGGTCGCCCTCCCCCACTTCCCCTGACCCTCCAGCCTGTGGCCGGCAGCCACTAATCTCTGTTCTGTTCTGGACGCTTCATGCCAGCTGTCTCGCACAGCGTGGTCTTTCGCGTGCGGCTTCTTTCACTTAGCATAGTGTTTCCAAGGACCACCCGTTTGGCGACTTCTCTCGGTACGTCGTTTCTTTTTGTGGCTGGAATTATTAGGCTTTTCTCCGAGGAACTCTTGATTCTTAAATATTTTTATTTATCGCTCTGCCTGCCTACCTACGAAGAATCACGTGTTCCTTCGGCCACCACAGGGCATCGTCTTCCTCCTGCAGTTCTGCCCCTAAGTGAAGAACCGGGTGTCATTGTCCCTAACGTATTTCCTCCTTGGCTCCAGCCTGGAAGTCACAGATGGTAGCATCACAATTGCTTGTTCACACGACTGCAGAAAACAAAGCCTGCTAACTAGAGTTGAGTGAGGAGTTCAGGTTGTTTTATTAAAAATTATTTTTAATGTCTATTTTTGAGAGAGCGAGAGAGACAGAGCACGGGCAGGGGAGGGGCAGAGAGGGAGGTAGATACAGAATCCGAAGCAGGCTCCAGTCTCAGCCGTCAGCACAGAGCCCGACGCGGGGCTCGAACCCACGAGCCGTGAGATCTTGACCTGAGCTGAAGCCGGAGGCTTAACCGACTGAGCCACCCGGGCGCCCCAGACAGTTCTTATTTTTTAGTTGACGTTGATACACATGAAATGCAGATTTTCAGTATAGTGTGCAGGAGTTTGACCGGTGAGTATCTGTTGTCCGCACCCCCTGTCAAAGTAGAGACCATTTCTATCCTCTCAGAAGTTCCCTTGGGCCCCGTCCTAGTCAAACCCACCTCATCCCCCACCCAGAGGCCACCGCTGTTCCTAATTTCTTAATTGTGTCTCATCTCGAACTTTAAATAAATAAGTTTATAGTGTTTCTGATTTTGTGCCTGGCTTCTGTCACTCAATATTGTCCTTTTGAGGTTTGGGGCACACCATCAGTGTTTTCTTCTTCTTCATTGCTGTGTTGTGGTTTATTGTGGGACCAAACCAGAATGTGGCCGTATTTACAGGCCACCGTATCGGGTAGATTCTTTGAAGCCATCACACAGGGGCCTCAGGTATCAGTGACCCGGAATGACGACGGGTGGTAAGTCCTGCCTGAGACTCGGGCTTCACCTGAAGGTCAGGTAGAGGAGGACAGCTCCCGGGTCTCCTTTTCCTGTGCTAACGTGGGTCACCGCACCTGCGGGCACGCGCCGCCCTTCTCGCCTGCCCCGTTTGACAAGCACATTTCTGATGATGCGTGACGCTGTGTTTTGTGTCCTCATAGAAGGATGACGACATCGAAGAGGGGGACCTCCCGGAGCACAAAAGACCCTCAGCCCCTATCGACTTCTCCCAGATAGACCCGGGCAGGCCCGAGAGCATCCTGAAGATGACGAGGAAGGGGAAGACGCTCATGATGTTCGTCACTGTGTCCGGAAACCCCACTGAGAAGGAGACGGAGGAGATCACCAGCCTCTGGCAGGGCAGCCTTTTCAACGCCAACTACGACGTGCAGAGGTGAGGCGGCGGCCCGCTGAGAAAACCGTAGGCGGTGCTGGGACTTTTCCCCAGTCTGGAGCGGGAGCCCTTTCTGGCGGTGCCTCCCTCGGGCCCAGAACCTTTCCTGCCTCCGGTTTCCTCTTTGACGCTTCTGTTTATCCCCACCTTTGTTTTCTTTTTATTTATTTATTTATTTATTTATTTATTTATTTATTTATTTTTTAATTTTTTTTCAACGTTTATTTATTTTGGGGACAGAGAGAGACAGAGCACGAACGGGGGAAGGGCAGAGAGGGAGGGAGACACAGAATCGGAAACAGGCTCCAGGCTCCGAGCCATCAGCCCAGAGCCTGACGCGGGGCTCGAACTCACCGACCGCGAGATCGTGACCTGGCTGAAGTCGGACGCTTAACCGACTGCGCCACCCAGGCGCCCCCTTTGTTTTCTTTTTAAAGAAAAACGTTTATTATTGGTCAGGGCCCTTAAGTTTTTTTTTTTTTTTTTTTTACTATCTCATTTGATCATAAAATTTTATGTATCTTTATACCTTCAGCTATTTTTTTTCTGAGTGCAGCTGACAAACGGTCTATTAGTTTTGGGCGAACAACATAGGGTTTGTCAGCTCCTTGTGCTCTGCTCCTTACACCTGTCACTCCCCACCCCCCTGTCCCCACACAACACTAGTACAGTGTCAGTGACCTTATCTCCTGTGCGGGGCTGCATAACTTCTGTTTCATCTGAGGAAGACTGGACAGGTGGTTGGCCTCTGGGGGCAGACTAGTCACAGCAGGACAGGGCGCCCTCCCCCCTCCCCCCAGGAGAGGTTTCTCACGCCGGAGATCCTTCCGTGTGTGGCCGTGTTCACACGCTCGGACCAGACTGCTGACAGGTAACTGATCCGAGGTCGGGGGTCCGGTTTTCATGGCCCAGTACGATCCTGAGATGCAGTTTTTGAGAAGTTTCTTGTTCCTCCTCAATTCAGGGTCTTCACGCGTCTTAGTTTAGGAAATAGCAGTGACAGACAGACACGAAGGGGTACCGAGCACGACGCTCGGTGCTGTCGTCGGCCTGCGCGCAGGCCGAGGGGACCGGTCAGTGTGCCCCAGACGCCCCGTCCAGAGCCACCGCCCTTCTCTGCAGGGTGGGCTGGGTGCGGCCCCCCAGGAGCGGAAGCTCCGTGCCCGCCGGCCACGCCGGTGCTCCACCCCGGGGCTCATCCCCTCTGCCTTGCCCCTTGGGGCCTGTTGAGTGTTGACACGCCGAGGCGGATCCAGGTCGTTCCCGGGGCTCTGCCTCCGAGACTGGAGCCGAGGGGTTGCATGGTTGACTCAGCTCAGCTCGGGTCGGGTCGTGCTCGTCACCGTCAGTAGCTACCGGGCCTCGAGGAGTGTAGCGTTTTGTTCTGTGTCGAAGTTGAGAGGAGTTGCTCCTCTTGGCGACGTGGCACAGGGCGTCTGTGCCCGTTAGCGCTTCACCCGCGTGTCCTGACCGCGTGTTTCTGTCAAGGTTCATCGTGGGCTCCGACCGTGCCATCTTCATGCTTCGGGACGGAAGCTACGCCTGGGAGATCAAGGACTTCTTGGTCAGTCAGGACAGGTGCGCCGATGTGACGCTGGAGGGGCAGGTGTACCCCGGCCGGGGAGGCGGCGGGGAGAAGAATAAAACGAAGCAGGAGAAGGGCAAGAAGAGGAAGGAGGGGGAGCCCAAATCTCGGGCCGCCGAGGCCGCGAAGGAAGACAACCGAGCCGGGAGTAAGAGGGCGGAGCTGTAACGGGGCCTCCCCGGCCGCCTCGGGGGCGCCCCAGGTTCGGGCGGGGGCGGGAGCCACTCCCCGGAGAATCCTGCGCCCCGCGACCGGTGGGCGGTCCACGCCGGAGTTCCTGTTTAAGAGGCTTCGAGCGAGAAGACGGCGGCCTCGGCGTTAACGTTGGACTCTGACGCGTTCGAGGTTCCTGTAAAATCACTGTAAATGGAAACGGTGGCCCTTCGTGTCCGGGGCGGCACTGGCTCCGGAGGCACCCCTCCCCCTCACTGCCCTGGCTCTGCCCCGGGGGCCGCCGTGTCCCTGCCCCCCTCGTTTCCGCTAACCGGACGGCCGCCAGGCCCAAGTCAGCCGGACAGACGCCGTCGGTGGCACCGGGCCCCGCGGGCCGCAGACCCCGCCTCCGTGACCGCGAACTTCCGCCCCGGCGCAGGGCTCGGTGCTCGTCCGCGCCGCGCGGTCGGGACGCGGGATGCGGCACCCCGCACGTGCGCGGTCACGTGGACATGCAACGTCCCGACTTTGAATTAGACTGGAATCCCCGCCGTCAGTCAGGGTCACGTCCCGGCAGCCGTCCGGTTTCGCGCGGTCTGTAAAGGCCGGGAGTTGTGCCTGTGTCCTGCGTGGGGCGGCCGTGCGGGCGGCGAGGGCTCAAACGTGCCATTTAATGTGACGACCGTCAGGGTGCGAATCGGGAGCCGGCGGCGTGTGACGGAAGACTCAGTAACCTCATCGTTTCTAAACGTTTTTTTTTTGACAAAGTGCCTAAATCTGTGGTGTTTTGTATGGTACTAACGCGCCCTGTAATGTTCATGTGTCAGACCTGCCCTGCGTCCGAGTTACAGAATTTATATGCAGGTGTCATTTTTAAGGACTCACAGTGTTTGTACAGAACTTCCTTCACAATTTTAACAGATTGAAAAGAGCACACGGACGTGGTTAGGAAACGTCACTGCTGCAGGAGGGTCCAGAGTGAAAAGCCTGTGCCTACCCCTGCCACGGCCTTGTCTCAGTGCAACCTCCTGTTAATCTGTTTCCAAAAAAAAAATTCACTTCCCGGCCTGCGGCCGTGTGTTTGTTGCGGCCTCACCCCGTGCACGAAGTGCACCCCCTCCTGTGTGGCTGGAGCTTAGCCCCTGCCCTGTCCTGGGGAGGGCCGTCTACACCCTTGCACGCAGCCACGGTGGGGCAAGTGCTGTCCCTTGGCACTCTCAGCGTGTCCCTTGAGCATGTCGGCTGTCTGTCCTCTCTAGTCAGGATGGAGCAGGTGTCCTGATGGGACGGGCATGGCGCCCTTCACACGGTCCCGGGCCTTGTGTTTCCAGTTAGCAGCCTTCCGCGTGGGGAAGTCCTAATCCCACCGCTTCCTGCGCAGGGTGCAGCCACGTCCCCCAGTGCTCGGAGCGTCTCTTACATGCAAGGCATTGCCGGGAGCCAGGGACGGCCCGGACGTGGGCCCAGGCATCCTGAAACTTCGGGACCTGGTGGGAGAAGACAAATACGCATCATGCACAAAGTGGCAACTGTTGGAAGACGTACACAGGCCTCGAGGTGGGGTGGAGGTGAGGGGAGCCTTGGGATGTCGGTGAGGCCATCTCTGGGGCAGGAGCAGAGGAACGGTCTGTGTCAGGGCCCTGTGGTTAGAAGGAGCAGAGGGGGGCTGGGGGCCCAGTGCAGCACCCGCCTGAAGAGGGAAGGAGGTGCGTGGGGTCTTGCGGGAATTTGGGGTGCCCTGAGGGGTTTTGAGCTGTGGTAGGCTGAGTGTGGGACACGATCCAGTTTGGACCAGGCTGTGCTGAAAAACTGATGGCGAGGGGCCCCCAGTGGGTGTGCGGGGCCAGCTGGGAGGGTGTTTTGGTCGAGGGCCACGGCTGCGGGTGGCCCAGATTAGCAGGGTGGGGGTGACCTCAGCCCCACAGCTGACCCGCGCCGTGCCTACTGGTAGACCCTTGAGTTTGCAGTTTTTGGCGTTTCGTTCCTACATACGGCTGCCCAAATATTTTGGTAAACTTTTGTTTATATCTCAAGGGCAGGTTCCCAGCAGTGGACTCACCAGAACAAACGAAAGGTGACATCTTGGCACATACTGCCGACCTCCTGTCACAGGTGGTTCCGTTACCTTGTCCCTTTGCCAACAGTAGATCTCAGATCCTCGCTGGTACCGGGCGTTGCACTTGGCCGGTTCACTAGATGCAAGAGCTTTGTCGGCTACCCTGAGGCCACCACGCTGGAGAGGCCCCGTGGAGACAGAGATGCCGGTGGCGGGTGGGGTCCGTGCCTGCCCAGCCCCCGCTGTGTCCAGCCTACGTGCACGTGTGTGAGCTTGGGCGCCTTCAAATGCTTCCGGCCGCAGCCTCCAAGGCCTCTTGGAGACGGCTGTCACCACCTGGCCCGCCAGCTTGCAGATTCACAAGCAAGAGAAGTGTGTTTAAGGGAGGTGGGGGGAGTGTATACACAGACACCCACCTACGGACGCAAGTTTACCTGTGCTCGTTCACGTTGCTTTTAATGTCCTGATCCAGTACATTCGCGTGGTAGCTTTAACGATCAGCTGCGAAACACCAGCACGTCATTAGGGAGACGTCCTTGCCCCCTTGGTCCTCATGCCCTCTGGTTTTTGATGGTCACGCTGTTTTTAGTGCTTCTGGTGGTTTCCTTTATATACAGTGTTAACCCTCTTTCTTATTTTTATGGTTTTGTTTTGAGGGAGAGAATTCAAAGCAGGCTCCGTGCTGCCATCGCAGAGCCCGCCTCGGGGCTTGAACACACGAACCTCGAGATCGGGCCCTGAGCCGAGATCGAGTTGCGTAACCAACTGAGCCACCCAGGCGCCCCTGTTTTTTTAATTAAACCAACTTCACCAGCATGCGTTAACCCATAACCAAGGTGGGGAATTGACAGACTTTCTCCTCTCTCCCTGATTCTCATCAGTGTCTTACTTGTAGTGGTCCAAGGCCACCTGTCTTTCTCCTTAATAATGATTTTTTTCTATCAGATTCCTGGAGTTCCTTTCTCATTGCTAATGTTCAGTAATTTTGCTAAGAAGTCTTATTATGGATCTTCCTTCCTTCCTTCCTTCCTCCTCCTCCTCCTCCTCCTCCTCCTTCTTCTTCTCTTTCTTTCTTTCTTTCTTTCTTTGTTTCTTTCATTCTCATAGAACATAGTGTGTTATTTTCAGTTGCAGATTCAGGGATTTTTTTTTTTCTTACCATTTTGGAAACATTTACCTTTGTGTTGGGGTTTTGGGCACCCAGTTTTTTTCTTAGTTCTGAAATGAGATTTTTTTCTTTAAAATCATTCTGGTTTTAATCTCAGTGAGTTGGTTTTATTAAAATTCAAGGTTTTTTAAATTTTATGAACTCAGAAAGTCCAAATGGAGAATCCCCACCTTGGATTCTTACCCCCCCCCCCCCCGAATAGAATATTTATCTGTATTTGTAAGTATATTTTTCTGGTTTTTTTTATTGCAAAATGTTTGGCTGCCACATCGTTGTTTTTCCCCTCCTGTTCATGCTCAGCAGACAGCTTTTCCCAGGCCTTGGCCTACAGCATCTATTTTAGGTGAATTCTGAGTTTCCTCCATCCTTGTCTGAGCATTGTTTTATCCGTTGGAGCTGGGACCCAGGGGCCGGCTGTCCCCCAGCTTTCCTATGGCTGAGCAGGGAGGCCAGGGGCCGGGGCAGGGCCATGCGGTCTGGCTTGACAGGCGGTCTCTGCCCCGCTGTGGGTTTACCCGTGCCCTGGACCAGGGCTCTCCTCGCACGGTGGCAGCGGGAGGGGTCACCACTGCTCCTGGGAGGCCACTTGTCAGGTCTCCGGAGAGTTTCTCAAATTAGCCGTGGACCTTGGGCTGTTGGCTCCTCTCAGAGAGGGAGGGTCAGGCTGGGGCGTCCCTTTCTGCTCCACTCTGAAAACCACGTTGCCTCCCGTGTCTGCAGGAGGAAGGGCCACAGGGAAGCTGCTCTGGCCAAGGCGGGACTAGGGCACCAGCGGGCAAGGGGGGGGTGCGTGTTGCAAGCACATGAGGTACAGATTTCACAAGGCACAGCACCCAATGCAAATACTGTTTTAACACTGTATTTAAAAAATTAAGTAAATGCGAAAAAGCTGACAAAAGTTGACAGCGTTAAAGGCAGAATCGGAGAGTGGGGATCAAGGTGAAGAGTGAGGCCACGCCACACCAGCACGGGGTCCAGCAGACCTCCGTCAGCACGTCCTCTGTTTTAAAAGGTCATATTTTCCCTGACTTCCTGGGTTCTTGCTCTCAGACCAAGAACTGAAATTCTTGTTTTTGCTGAGATAATATGACGGCGACGTTAAAAGATCCCTATAAAAGGAAGAACTCAGCTACCCACACGCCACCCAGCTCTTGAAGCTATTTTCATTCGACCACGCTTCCTTCCAGAACATTATCTGTGCACTTTGTGTTCACACGGCCGTCGTCACAGCGGGAAGAGAATTTTGTTTTCAGCCTTTCCCACTTGGCGTCATACTGTAATCAAGTTTCCGTGGTGGCGCACGGACTCCGTGTTTGACATTTAGCGGCTGCGCGACGTCCCCTGCTTCTGCCGTGCCTTAAGCCGACTTTACGGACTGCCGGCGTGGAGCAAGTCGGGCCAGACCGTGGTGCCCAGCTTTGTCTCCCTGTCCGCATCCCCTTCGGGGACCGTCTGCTTCCACCCACCGTGCTCGCACGAGTGACCCTACCCCGTTCCCACCCCGGCGTGGCCACGGCCATCCGCGCCAGAGGTGGGCCCCACGCACCAGGGTGGCGAGTCGGATCCTCTCTCAGCCGGACGCTGAACGATTTGGTAGCTGTATTCATCAATGCATTTATTTGTTCAAAAAATACTCAACTGATGACCTACATGCCAGCCAGAGTCCAATAGAGAGAAAACAGTAATTTAATTTGTATGCCTCTGATTACTAAGGAGTTTTTGTGTTCTCTGCACTTACTAAAAGTCACTCCCTCCTGTGAAAATGTTAAAAAAGAATTTTTTTTTTAATGTTTGTTTATTTTTGAGAGAGAGAGAGACCGAGTGCAAGCGAGGGAGGGGCAGAGAGAGAGGGAGACGCAGAATCCGAAGCAGGCTCCAGGCTCCGAGCTGTCAGCACAGAGCCCGATGCGGGGCTGGAACCCACGAACAGTGAGATCATGACCTGAGCTGAAGTCGGACGCTCAACTGACTGAGCCAGGGGCCCCCAAAATGATTTTTTTTTAAATAGGGATTATTTTGTTTTTAGTTTGAGAGAGAGAGAGAGGGAATCCCAAGCAGGCTGTATGCTCAGCACAGAGCCCGATGCCGGGCTTGATCCCATGACGCTGGGATCGTGACCTGAGCCGAAAACAAGAGCCAGTGCTCAACTGCCTGAGCCCCCCGGGCGCCCCGGAATTGATTTGTTATCTTTCACCTCTTCATTTACTGGTGGATTCTGTTAAAAATCATGTGCTGACCCGGGCTGAGTGAGGGGTCGCTGGATGGGAAAAATTCGAGAGGAGCCTGATGGGGGACCGGGTGTTCTTCCCAAACTGGATTCTGGCCGAAGGCAGGCCCAGGACTCGGATGGCAGGGCTCCCAAGCAGCTGCTGGACCCACTTAGCTGGATCCTCCGCTAACACTGGGCGCCGAGGGCCCGTTTGAGATGAAGCCTCTGGAGGAGTCTGGCTCCAGGGAGGTCAAGGACGGGGGTCTGCCGTCTCTGACGTGGGTAATGTGTGTGTCCTTTGCTGAAGGTAGCAGTAACCCTTTGGCCTCAAACCCCGGTGAAGGAGTGTCTGCCCGTGGTGAGGCCAGCGCCCAGCGCCCTAGGGCCTCTGGGGTGGGCACAGGTCAGGCTTTTCCCCAGGGGGAGCACAGAGCCCGGGACTGCGGGTCTGCAGGGAGAGGCCCCGAGGAGGGCAGTCGCTGAGTGGGACGCTCAAGTTCATTCGGGGCCTGGGGGCCGAGGAGGAGGGTGATGACGGCGACCGGAACCACGGCTGGGACTTCCCTTCCCCGCCTCCGGGGAGCCTCGCCCTGCCTCGCCCTGGAACCCGCTGTGGCAGGGCCAGCGGAGAGGGGCGCCGCTGCCTTCACAGGACCCCGTCAGTGAGGTGGGACGGCTGCACCCCGCGCCCCTAGAGCCAGGACCCCGCTCCTGCAGTCACGTGGCCGGGCCGCCTAAAGCCACGAGGGCCTTTAACAGTGAGGGGCGTGTCCACTAGGGGGCGGCAGAGACCGGCGTCCGCCCGCGCTCCGACCCCGCCCCTCCGGTTCTAAAGAGCGGCTCCCGGAGTCCGCACCTGCCGAGTCGGGCCCCGCAGCGCCTGAACGCGCCTCCGCCGCGACTTGCTCCCGGACCCCGACGGACTCCCCGCCGCGCCGTGGAACGCGCACGAGCGCACTTCGTCCCCACGGCGACCCCGGGCGGCCGGTGCCGTGTTACCGCCCCCGTTTTACACGCAAGGAAACCGAGGCCCAGAGAAGGTAAGTATTTCTCCCAAGGGCACGCCGCGAGGGGTTGCCCGAGACGGGAAGAGGTGCTCGGCGGGGTACCCCGCTTTCGGAGACCCCGGCGCAGGCGGGCTCTTCGCGCCCTCGATCTCACTCGTGCCCCAGCGTCCCTCGCTCGGTTCGCTCGCGGGGCCCGCGGGGCCGCGTAGCGCCGCCTTCAACACGTGCAAACCATTCCCACCGCCGAAGCACAGCTGGGATGAGGCCGGATGGCCTGGCCCCGGGGCCTCCCCTGGACGCCGGGCTCCTTTCCGCTGTAGCACAGCCCCCTGAGGGGAAGGGGGGATGGGAGACCGCCTGGGCCACAGAGACTGTTCTGGAAGGAGTGCAGACATCCGCCCAGCACACTGCAGCTAGGAGCGCAGCGGTCTGCGTCCGTTTTGGCTTTCCGGCGGCGCGAGCGGCCACTCTCCCACCGACTTGGTGTAGCGCTCCCAGATCTTTGAGGGGCCCCGGGGCCTCCGGCAGGGGCTCCACCCTGAAAAGGGGGACGGACCCGGGCCACAGCTGCCTGGGTCCTGGGTGGGACGCAGATCCAGGGTTTGCTGGACGAGGGGACTTCCCATGGGCCGATTTCGGGAGGTCCCACCAGGTGTCACAGGCCTTCTCCACTTGGTCCCGCGTCTGGGGACCCGTGAGCTGCAGCCAAGGCCACGTGGTGAGCTCCCCGCAGGCGTCGTTGAACTGACCCCTGTCCACGCGCAAGCCTGCTGCTCTGGACCTGAGCAGCCAGCCTGCACCGGGTTCCAGTCTTGGAGCGCCGTGCCGGGCCAACCCAGGCCAACTATTTTTCCTCCAGAGAGGGCGGCCGGAGTTTCCGAGATGCAGCGTCCGAGCCCACGAGTCCAGAGTCCAGAACACTCTGGGCCAGGAGGGCTGCCGTCCGGAATGTTGGGAATTTCAGGGGACGTCTGCTCGGCTGTGCACCTGCTTTTCCCGGCCAGCCGGCAGGCACTCCTCCTCCGGGGGGCGGGGGGCGGGGGGTGGCTTCGGTGGGGGCTTGGACACACGGGGCCTCTTTGGTCCCTGCCTCCCGCCTCAGCCCCGACGTGGTGGCCCTGAGTGCCGTATCTGACGTCCCTCACCCCTTCTCTAGACAGAGGTGAGGACTTCGGCCTGGCCTCAGATTTACATCCCAGGGTCTGGAGGAAGCAGGACAAGAGGGACTCATTTCCAGTGCAAAGCAAGTCCCTAGACCCCTGACGCAGAACCTTCCTCACACACTCCTGAGGCCTTTGCTCCTCCATTGGAACCTCTTGAGGAGGAGGGTGGTGTTTTCTGCCTTTGGGCGCCCCCTTCTAATTTTTAATCAGTGCATGTGGTGGGCCAGGACGTACCTGTCACTTCTCTGCGTCACCCTTGGGCCAGAACAGCCCCCTGGGGAGGAGTTTGCCTTTTTGTTTTTGGGCTTTGCCAGATTGTTCTTTGGGTTTTTGAGATGCAGAACCAGGAGGGAGGGAAGAGGTAAGGGAGGAGGAGATGCAAAGGCCCAGGGGCCTGAGGGGGCAGGGCCAGGATGGAGACAGAGGCTGTGGCTGTGGGAGTGTGGCCCCGGGTAAGGGGGGGAGCAGAGCCAGAGGGCGCACGTGCATGTGCGTGCGTGTGTATGTGACTACGTGTGTGTGAGCATGTGTGCAAGAGTGTGTGTGCGTGCACACATGTGTGAGTGTGTGCATGTGTGTGTATGTGTGTGCGTGTGTATGTATGTGACTACGTGTGTGAGAGCATGTGTGCAAGAGTGTGTGTGCGTGCACACATGTGTGAGTGTGTGCATGTGTGTGTATATGTGTGCGTGTGTGTCTGTGCGTGAGTGTGTGCGTGTGTGTATGTGAGTGTGTGCGTGGGTATGTGTGCATGCGTGTGCATGTGAGTGTGAACACGTCAAATGTGGGGAAAGTTGGCCAGTTGAGCTCTCAGCTCTTTGGCCTGTAATACTGCGTGACTTCCAGAACCCACGGGGATTCTGCAGCTGACTCTGCCGGTGAGCGGGGTGCCCTCACACACTATGGAAGTAGTCTCTCCACGAGGACTAGTAGTTCATCGTGAGGCTGTAATGGGTGTAGCCATTCCCACGTAGCCGGACGTTGAGGCTCTGACCCTGTCGGGTGACTAGATTACAAAGAATGCCGTCATGAACGTCTTTACGCTGAAACTCTGTTGGCTTAGGGTAAGTTCCCCACAAGTAATTAGTGGGTCACAGACAAGGACTGTTTCCAAGGGTCTTGATGCACAATGCTAAATACTTCCTAAACTACCGTTACTTCTTAAAAAAAAAGTGTTTTTAATGTTTATTTTTTTGAGAGAGAGTGTGAGCAGGGGAGGGGCAGAGAGAGAGGGAAACAGAATCCGAAGCAGGCGCCAGGCTCCCAGCTGTCGGCACAGAGCCCGACGCGGGGCTCGAACCCACGAGCCGTGAGATCATGACCTGAGCTGAAGTCCGATGCTTAGTTGACTGAGCCCCCCAGTGCCCCCTTCAACAGTCACTTTTAATCTTTGTTTTGGGAAAGGGAACCTCAGTTTAGCCAATTTCTGATTACTGACTATACAGTTGTCTCAGAGTTTCTTTATTACTGTGCAAAACGCGGCAGCGAATGTCCTTGTCACAGATCCTCATGCACCCCAGTAGCCCTTTCTTGGGATAGAGTTTTGGAGCCCAACTTTGCACACATCGTCAGACCACCTTTACATAACGGTAAATTGCTTTATGGAAAACTCGTACCAAATTCTCTGGTCACCATCGAAGAGTGTCCATTCCTTCTGGCCCTTAGCATCCTTTTTCATATTTTCAGTTTGATGGGTGATTAGTAGCATCTCACTGTTGTTTGAGTTTGCATCTTACCATTGCCAGTGAGGTTGAATTTGTAAGCGTAGTTATGCACCATTTGTCTGTTTTCCTTTGTGAGTGGTCCCTTCCTGTTTTTCTCCTGGTATTTTCCTTTTCTCCCCACTTAAACTTCGGAAGGGCGTCTCGTGTATAAAGTTATCAGTGGAGTCCAGCGGGAAGCCTTAGTAAGGATCACTTCACGAAGGGGCCATTTGCAAGTCACGTGAATAAAGTTTAGGGCCCCAGCAAGGAGCGGGTCAGCAGCCCTGGGCCTGGGGGTGCCGGGAGGGAGGGAGGCGGTTACTGGGCTTCGGCCAGACGGTGGTAAAGCGTGCTGACCCAAGCCCCGTGTTCCTTAGGAGGATAGCACCCGCCCGCAGGGCCCTGTTAAAGAGGGAAGCAGTGACATTAATTCCCCGAGCCTCCCTCCCATCTCCTGAGGGTGCCTCCAGCCGGCCCAACCCGCTGGAAGTCAGCGGGCCAGGAGATGACCTGGTACCTTCCAGGGGAGTCTAATCCTTGTCCTCCGCCTTCCTCTCTCTGATTGATGTGCTGAAGGGCCCGGACTGGCGGGGACTTTCCTGTTTCTCTCCGCGCTGCCTTCAAGGCGCCCTGCCGCCTCGGCCTTCTGCCTCGGTGAGCCGAGCCAGCGAGTATCGGCTTGTGAGAACCAGTGCTCAGACCGGGGGACCCGGGGCTCCGGTGCTCAGACTGGCAGGGACCCGGGGCTCCGCAGCTTGGCATCGGCCACGTTGGCCGCGTCGGGACATTCACACCATGGGCTTCAGCAAATGCTACAAACCAGGGATTTCTCCTCTTGCCCCCAGAGCCAGGTCACCTGCACCCCGCTGCTGTCCCCCACCTCCGCCTTCTCTTTGAGCCCCTGCAGGAGGGAATGGGGGCCATCGGCCCTCCCTCTTGTCTCCCTGCTCCGCGTCCTGAGCCCTCCCCAGCCCCAGCCCCGCTGGCTCCTGCAGGGTGGGGCCCAGAGTGGGGGGTTGGAGGAGGGGGGGCCACAAGGCTTCCCCAGCCTGTGTCATTGCACACTGTCCTTGGGCACCCTCCCTCACGGTCTTTGGCTTGAGACGTGTTCCGGATTATTCCCAGATACTGTCCTTTCGACTTTGATCTGAGCAGTGTGTTTTCCAGTCGAATACTGGTGAGACCACTTTGTCCTTCGGCTCCTGCCTCTGGGGGCAGCCCATCACCTCTTCCTGGAAAGATCCCGCCATCTGAGCAGGTGGCCCT
The DNA here is from genome assembly GCF_014898765.1 of Herpailurus yagouaroundi. Classification (NCBI taxonomy): domain Eukaryota; kingdom Metazoa; phylum Chordata; class Mammalia; order Carnivora; family Felidae; genus Herpailurus; species Herpailurus yagouaroundi. Next base: position 2,076,373 of record NW_024412416.1, on the reverse strand, counting down.
TTGGGCCGGGGTCCCTTCGAGCTAGCTCACGACGCTTGCGGGTAAGGTCCGTGGCGTGTGCGTGGCTCACGGGAAGCCTCGTGCATCCTTCCCGGCTCAGAGGTGGAAGTGAATGCGTGTATCCAGAGGCCGCCCTCTGTTCACCCGGGAACGGCGGCCTCACTGCGTCCACCTCCAGATACCCCAGTGAGGGGACAGGCATCTTCAGCCTCTGCCTTCCCGAGTGACGGGGAACCAAGACAGCCGTCCAGAGGACACTCTTCCCGCTCCGCCCCAGCCGGGTGGCCAGTCAGCTTGGGGCTCAGCGAGCGTGCAGCTGAGAAGGGAAATGTCGGTCTTGTCTTTCCCGCAAATATCCCCGCCTCCCCACGAGGGGTTCTCTTGGCACCCCTCCCCTGGCTCGGGGGGTGCACCCCTTGAGAGAGGAGAAAGTGCCCAGCACCGTCCACTCTGGGATATCCACCAGGGAACCCCGCCCCGGCAGCGTCTCTTGCCTTCTGTCCCCCGGTCTGGAGGGAGGTGACGGGGCCTCTCTCTCGCGAGCCCTCCTGCAGAATGTGGGTAACAGTCTGTCACCTGTTTCCCCCGACAGGCCCCGCCCTGCAGACTGGTCCTCGGAAGAGACCCCCGTGCCTACCGTTCCATCATGATGACTCATTTTCTGTTTTAGATGGCTGCTCTGCCATATTCCCAAGCCCTCAGCAAAATTCTGCTACAAGTGACCTCCCTGTGTCCATGTAATTTGGGGAGATCCAGAAGGAAAGAGGCCGTGTTCCCCACTGAGGTCATCGCATAGTGGAGAAAGGGGACGGCTCTGTCAGGGGAGACAGGGAGGTCCAAAGCGGAGGCCAGCCGGGCACGGGAGCAGTGGAGGCTCGTGGGTGTGTGTGCGCAGGACTTGGCAGTGAGGGGCGTCACTGAGTTTCTCCCAATCAGGGGACCTTCAGCAGGTTCATGTAACTACTGAGAGAAGAGGTGACCCCCCAACACTGAGGACACCTAGGCCGCCGACGTTAATGATGTAAACCCGTGGTCCGCAAATTATTTTGTTTTCTTTAATTTTTAAAACCTTTTTTTATTGTTTATTTTTGAGAAAGACAGAATGTGAGCAGAGGAGGAGCAGAGAGAGAAGGAGACACAGAATCCGAAGCAGGCCCCAGGCTCCGAGCCGTCAGCACAGAGCCCGACACGGGCCCGGACCCACGAACCGCGAGATCGTGACCTGGGCCGAAGTCGGACGCTCAACCTACGGAAGCACCCAGGTGACCCTAATTTCATTTTTTTCCCCCTAATTTCATTTTCTTAATGGGTTCTGGAGGTCTTCGATTCTTAGCACTGTTACCGGCCCGTTTTGTCGCACTTCAGAGATCCTGCACATTTTCATAAACGGAAGGTTTGCGGTGACCCGGGGTTGAGCAAGTCCGTGGCTCCACTGTCGCAACAGCCGTGGCTCACTTCGTGCGTCTGCGTCACGTGTGGGTGGTTGTCGCAATATTTCAGACTGGCTCACCATTACTGTCTGTGTTGTGGTGATCTGTGATCGGTGCTTATGACTCCCTGAAGCCCTGAACGATCGCCAGCATTTTTTAGCTGTAAAGTAGTTTAAAGTTAGGGTGTGTGCGATTGGTCTTTTTTAGACACCATGCTATTGCATATTAATAGACTACGGTCCGGTATAAATATAACATTAGTCTGTGCTGGAAATCAAAGCCCATTTGATGCGCCCTGCTGACGTCCTCTGTGTGGGTGGCCGCACATCTCTGAGGCGAGCCCCTGTGCTTGCCCTTCCCGGGGGGGTCGTCCTCCCCCCTCACTTCCCACTCCTTTCCTGCCTCTGGGGCAGGGGAGCTCAGAGCGGGGTCGGAGGGCAGCTGGGTCCTGGCCCCCTGGACAGAGGGAGGAGAGGGGTCTGCCCGTGCCATCATTCGACCTTCAATGATGCGTTTATAAAACATTTTTTTTGTTGTTGTTAAAGGTTATTTATTTTTGAGAGAGAGAAAGAGAGAGCGAGCGAGCGGGGGAGGGGCAGAGAGAGAGGGAGACAGAGAATCCCAAGCGGGCTCCATGCTGTCAGCCCAGAGCCCGACATGGGGCTAGAATTCACGAACCGTGAGATCGTGACCTGAGCCGAAAGGAAGAGTCAGATGCTTAACCGACTGAGCCACTCAGGCGCCCCTAATTTTTTTTTTTTTTTTTTTTTGAGAGAGCAAGAGTGTGAGCAGGGGCGGGGGGTGGAGAGAGAAAGAGAATCACAGGCAGGTTCCATACTCCGTGCAGAGCCCCACCTGGGGCTCGATCTCACAAACGCGAGATCGTGACCTGAGCCAAAACCAAGAGTCAGATGCTCAACCAACTGAGCCACCAGGCGCCCCTCGATGAAACGTTTATAGAGCACAACTCTGCCCCACGTGGGAAGTCAGATGGCCCGCCCTGAGGGAGGCTGGCGGAAGGGGCTAGTGGCCTCTGGTGGCAGGGTGTGGGCTGTGGTGGCTCGGGGCCCTGGGCCCCGGGGAAGGAAGGAGGAAGGTCCACGGGGCCAGGGGTGGGTCAGAGACGCCTTCGCGTGGAACTCAACCTTGGAGAGAGTAGGGCAGGCACGCGGCGAGTGGAGGAGGAGGAGGGAAGGGTGTGCCTGGTACAGGGAACGGGTCACATGTCACACTGCGGGGACACCAAGTGCTTTGGGTGGGCGAGACGTGATGAGATTCCTGTGTGCCTGGGGCCCGGGAAGCAGCAGTGGGTGATGGGGCCAGAGATGCAGACAGGACCCTAGGTGGGGGTCAGCCTGCACACCCAGCCGCGTCTGTCACGTGGATACAGGGACTGTTGCTGCAGACTCCATGCCCCTGCGTTTGGAGCAGATGCTATGAACTCTGACCCCTCGAGGCCACCACTGGGTATCTCTGCGTGGACACCCGTCCCTTCTTCCCTCCAGTCTGTGGAACAGCCCGCCCCCACCACTTCCTACGGTGTCTCCTCCGCCAGGCCCCGCAAGCGCTGTTCCCTCATCCCGCCCTTCCTCGTTACTTCCTGCTCCTTCCGCAGAAGCCCCTCCCGCCTCTCCCCTCCAGGCTGGCCTGTCAGCAGGCACGGGGCTTGGGGCCCAAGCTCTCGTATGGGGACTTCCCTGTGGGCATCAGTGACTGTTGAAGGGTCCCTGAGCCCGCCCTCCCGCTCCTTAGCCGCCCAGGGTCTCCGTCCCAGCCCTCCCACGGGGGCCGTTCCCGCGTCGCTGAAGCAGCACGTGTGCGGGTGTCCAAGTGGTGAACCGGCTCCCCCACGTTGCCTCCCGCACGCCGTTCCACCCTCAAGCCCGCACCTCTGCTCACTTCCCTTGTGCCGGGCCGTGCCTCGCCCGCCCCTGACTTCCGGGCGCCTCCAGCCCCTACTGATCCCCGACCGCTGCAGGTGAGGACGGTTCGTCCCTGTCCCCGGAGCCCTGACACCTGTCCTCCATGGGCGTCTTTTGTGTCCCCTGTGTGCCGTGCCTGGCACCCAGCAGGTGCTGAGACATTTACTGGATGAATGTTCAAATGTGATGCCTCCAGGCGACGTTCCTCCAGGGCGGGGTGTCGGATTTGTCCCCCGCCCACCAACACGGGTGTCCGAGCTGGTCCACCGGACTTGTTCACTGGCACCTCGATACCACAGCCTGATGCCAACCCGTTTCGGTGGACTGAGCGCGCACGCACACACACACTGAGCCCTGAGAGCCCTCTAGAAGCCGCCAAGAGAAGAGTTCTCTGTGGTGATGGAAATGTTTTATTTATTTTTTACGTTTTAATTTATTCTGAGAGACACAGAGAGAGAACAAATGGGGAGGGGCAGAGAGGGGGAGAGAGGATCCCAAGCAGGCTCCGCGCTGTATCGCGGAGTTCACCGCGGGGCTCGAACCCGCGACCCGTGAGATCGTGACCTGAGCTGAAATCAGGAGTCAAGAGTCGGACGCTCACCGCCTGAGCCGCCAGGCGCCCGCTGATGGGAGCGTGTGCTAGACCTGCCCCATCCGGGACGGCCACCACTAGCCACGTGGGCTGGAGGAACTGAACTTTTGATTGTATTTAACTTGTAATTAACTCGAATTTAGCCACGCGTGGCTAGTGGCTGCCAGCCGGGCAGTGCAGTTCTAGAACACTCCCCGGTCTCCCCGTTCTAGGCTCTGCGTCTCACCTTCTCCCCCTCCGATCCTGTGGGCCCCTCCCAGCGTGGCCGAGGGGACCGCTCTAGCCTGCCTCTGCCACTCTTGCCTGACAGCTTGGTTTGGACCTACCTTCCCACCCCCCACTTCTACGCTGTTCTCAGACACTGTGCGTGGCCTCCAGGAGGAGGAGACGGTCCTGCTTCCAGCCAAGGCCCTGTTGGCCCCTCCTGGCTTTCCCCCGGGGGACAGTGCTGCCCTGAGGGCTTACTGATGGCTTGGGGGTGAGGAGGGCAGGGCGCGTCCTGGGCATGGCCGGTCACATGAACGAATGCCTCTTCTCCCACAGGACCAGCTGCACCGGCTCTTGTGGGCGCCCCGGAGAGCAGGACAAGGTAGGACATTAACATATGAATAATTCTTGGAAGTGACAGAGAGGCGGACGGGGGGGCGGGAGGGATTTCATCGGTCTCATTTTTGCTTAAATATCTGGCTTAAAACGAGGCCCCTTTAATGGAAAACAGAGGCGGGAGGCTGAGATCCTTTGTATGTTTACTATGGTACAAGGTTTTCCAAACCACAGCCAGCGCCCTCTGCCACCAGCAGAAGGTTCCGGGTACGTGGTCCAAAGGACATCCCCGAACGTGACATTTAGGACGATCCATTTCTCCCACGACGACTTCTCCAAGTGCATACATAATAAATAAATAGAAAACACATCTTTGTTCGTGGCAACACCTATGAGAAACATTTACGAACAAAACATCTAATTCCCGAAAAAGGACCAGCCGTTTCGGCAACAGGAAAGAGACCGGCATTTCAGGGGAGTGTGGCTCGCCCCAGAGGGCCTAACTCATTTGGACGCCGACAGACAGAACTGTGGGAGCGATTTTCCAGGCGGTGAGAAAACGTGTGCCACCAAGAGCACGCCGGGCCCCTGGCCCTTGCTGGCCGGCGTCGGAGGGAGAGTGCGCGCACGGACCCTGAGCTGCTGGGCGTGTGTACAACTCTGAGCATTTTCAAACAGATACGCTCTCTGAAACCAACCGAACCAAAGACCATCCACACTCCCGGCCACCGGAAGCGACCCCACCCTAGCTGGTTCACAGTGTGAGACCCTCGCGTCGACAGAGTTTGAAAAACTCAACAGAACTGCAGACGGGGACAGGAGGTCACGACTCCCCTCCCCACCCGTCGCCGGGAATCTGCGTGGAAGAGGTTTCTCCCGGGAGCACGGCCCCTGCCGTGTCCCACCTTCGCCTCCCAGCAGCTGGACGGACCGTGCTCCGGGAAACTGCTCTGACAGTCGGCTCAGCCTGGGGAGGGGACCCCTCCCGAGGGCCGCGGCTGCAGAGGGGGCAGAGAAGGCCGTCTTCGAAAGAAGAGTTGCGAAGAGTGTGTGGTTGGCGCAGGAAAGGGGGAGATGCAGCTCGGCGTGACCCTGGGGCCCCCCGGGAGAGTGTGAACCCCAGAAGGGGTCCCCTCCCTCAGGGGCTCTCTGAGCTCCCTGCAGGGCGGAGGGTGGGCGAGGCAGACAGCTCAGGGGTCAGCGGGTAGCTGCGAGCCCCCGACCCCAGCAGCCGAGCCGGCTCACCCAAAGCGTTGACGCGAGCCCCGCCACCGTGCCCTGGGCTGCACCTGTGCTCCTGCACTCGGGTAGCACCAGTGGGACGGCCGTGGCCACCAGGACAAGCGGGGGCCGCAGGGCCGCCCCAACCTGCGGGGCGGGCAGTGGGCCTGGAGGGAAACAGCCATCGGCCAATTCTCTCTATTCTGATGACCTTTTCAGGGGACTCGTCCCCATTCAGCGCCCGGGGCCAGTTGTTGAGGCAATGTGGTGTGGCGGCAGGTGCTGGGCGGGGGGCCTCTCGGCCCGGCCTGGCCGCGTGGTTCTAACCCATCTCGGGGTCTCACACGCCGCCTCCGTGAAAGGAGGGTCTTGGACTGGACGTACCCTAAGGTCCTCTCCGACTCTGAAACCTCGGGCTCCTGAGGTGAGAGCACGCTCCCGGGTCTCGGGATAAAGAACAAATGAGGCCCCAGGTAGGAGCTCACTTCCCTCGACTTGGTCCAGCCCTCCCTGGGGCCAGGAGGTGCTCAGTGCTCTGGGCACCTCGGCCCGGCACCCCCCCCCCCCGCCCCTGCACGTGTGGCCTCGCTGGGTGGGCCAGCAAGCTGCAGGCACAGGGTGACCCAGCGGTCAGCAGCTTCAGCAGGTGGGAGCACCTCCGAGCTACTGGGTGGCGGGGGGGCTGCCCGAGCCCGCCCTGCAAGGTGCCCGCCCCCTTCCTCGTCCTGCAGGCCGTGTCCTGACCCACCCGAGCACGCGGGATCCTGGCCTGGTCTTCTTCTGAGCCCGCCCGTCCTGCAGCCTGCGAGCCTGGACCCCAGGCCGGACCTCCCGCAGCTCCGCCCTCATGGCCCAGGGCGCCCAGCCACACGGCACCCTCGCGTCTGCCGCTGGCTTCTGCGTGCAGTGTGGTCTCAGAACGCAGAGGGCCTCTAAAAGTCACCTCGTCCCCCCCCATCCCGGGACCCGAGGCCTCCTGAACGGTCGGGTGAACCCTCCAGAGGTAGGGCTTGCCCGTCCCCCGAGGGGAGCTGGTCCCGTGCTGGCCGGCTCCGTGTACACGCCGGCTCCCAACCCCTTGAAGGTTGGTGTCTGCTCACGGCTCCCTTTCCCCCCCGTATCGACCAGCCTGCCGTGCGCGCTGGAGAGCGCGGGGTCTGTGAACGGCTGGGTCAGGGCTCCTGCCGCCAGTGCAGCTCGGGTCTCCTTGCGTGGCCCCCGCGCCCCCCCCCCCCCCCTGAAGAGGCACAGGTAGGAGAGAAGCACCTGAGAGGCTGCAGGAAGGAAGGTCGGCTGCCCCCCCCCGGGGGCCGCAGGGAGACGCTGGAGTGGGGGCGGGTGGCCGCGCCAGGGTCTCTGATACCCTCCCCTCCGCCCGTCAGGGCTGCCCCCGGCCCTTCCCAGGGGGAGCCAGCCGTCCCGCCTGGCCCGCGGCCAAGAGTCCACCGTCCACTGCGGAGCGACACGAGGTGGCTGGCGTCCTCACAGTTTCTTCTTCCTCACCACGGGGATGGGCACCACTTGGAAGATTTTGGCACCGTGGTCCTCAGTGTCCAGAGTCACCCAGGTCGGCCGGAAGCTCCCTTTGAAGCCAACGAACGCCATTTTCTCTGGAAAGCAGGAGTGAGTCACATGAACAGAAACCCCAAGAGAGCGGCTCCCGCCAGGCCTCCCATCGCCCTTCCCTGCAGGCATTTCCAGGCGCCCTCTCCCAGCCGCCCCGGGCTCTGCCTCCCCGGGAGTAGCTTTGCGCCCGATGACGTCATTTGCGAGGGGCACACAGGGTCTCACCCGAGCCTCCGGTCGGCCGTGCGGGGTGGTGGCCCTGCTTTGCACAGGAGGCCCCCCCCGGGGCCCCGGCTGCCTTTGGGCTGAGCCTCTGATCACCAGCGAGTCCCTGTGCCTCTCTGAAGCCCAGCGTCCCCCGTCAGTCAGCCAGTCACACGAGGGATGACGCTCAGCTACAGGACCTCTCCCAGCTCCAACGTGCCGTGGCTTTGGAAGGACTCCGTCCAAGGGTTCAGAGTAAGTGGTGCAGCCAGACTAGACGTCTAGGCCCCACGCAGTGAGCCTGCCTTGCATTCGGAGCTTAACCGAGGGAGGGGCGTGGGGCTCTCTGTCCACACTCGGGATCGGCCCGGCCTGGCGGGCGGCACACACGTGCCACCTCTGGGAAGACGCCACTCAGATCACCTCACCTACGTCAGCTTTTGGCAACAGGGTCTTAGTTAAAAAGGCAGAGGCCCCAAGATGAGTCCAGGATTGAGCCCGAGAAGATACTTCTCTGTTCTTGGGGCTCTCTTTTGGCTCCAGGGAAGGGCCTCCGGGCTTTCCCGTGGGAGCTGCTAGGAATTGACGTCCCACATGACGGGCCACGAGCTTTGATGCTCCTCACAGGATGGCGTGGCAGCTGAGCTCTGGGTTAGAAGCGTTCGGATCCAAATTCTGATCTTGGGCAAGTTACTTAAGCGTCTGGTTCCATCCCAGACGGAAGCAATGGCACCGTGACCCGTGAACGCGCAGCAATCGCGGCGAGCTCAGCAGGTGCACAGCCGGGCACCACGCGTGGACCCCAGCGGACGTTAGCGTCTGCGGGCTTGTTCCACCTCCCTCCCAGCCTCCCCTGGGCTCCGCGGTGACGGTGACGAGGGTCATGCTGGGCTTCACCGCAGAAGCACCGAGGGACCTCGGACAAGCCGCAGAGATGCCTCGGGCTTTCGTTTCTCCGTCCCTCCCTACGTCCCTTACGGTGGGCGTATGAGCGTCCAGCCCACTGGAACATGGAGGACGAGGCAGAGCCCCGCCCGTCCCTGTAGCGGGAGCCAGGACGGGGGCAGATCAAGCCACTTTCCTGCTGATGCTTTGGTTTAACGAGAAGGGGAGGGGGCCCGTGCTGAGCGGACGGGCGAACAACTCAGGAAGTGGCTTCCCATGTCGGCTCACACGTTGGGAGGAGGCTGCTGGCGTGTAGGGATGGCGAATGGGCGGCACCCGGCCCACACGTTCCAGAAGGCCACCTAGCGTCGAGGACCCTGGGGTCTGGTGGGGAGCACTGTGGTCTCGGCAAGAGGTAGCAGCAGCCCCCACACCAGGCATCTGGACTTACGGTCAGTGTAGACCCCTGGTCTGGATCGCTTACCTTTCAACCTGAGGCTCTTATCTGTGCCGAGCTTTTCCAGCACTCTGGTCCACAGGCCCTTGGACGTGTATCGTCCCTTCGACACCACGAGCACAATGGAGCTGCAGGAGAGGAGGTGTCAGAGGCCAGGAGGGGAGAGCAGGTAGGGTGGGGGCAGTCAGCCGCGCCCAGAGGCCCGGCTGCGGGTTTGGGGAAAGGCCGCCTGTCCCTCGTGCCGAGCGGACCGGCTCTTTCCATGCTTGACCCACATCCCGGCCTCCCTCCCACACCTCTGGCCGCAGTCGGCACCCGGGGACCTCCCACACCTGCTCTCAGCTCGCTCGCTGCCTGCACGCGTGTCTGTCCCCAGAGAGGACGGGGTAGGTGCACGGAGGAGGGACTTCGGCTTGCGTTTATTAACGCGAATGTCCTCAGCCCGTTGGGTTGGGACCAGATAGAAACACGGCAGGAGAGCAAGCCAGAAGCTGGGGTTACCGCGTGCTTGGGGAGTGTTAACCTCCACGTTCACGTCACTTTCTGCCCGGTTTGCACATGGGAGATTGGGGCAAGTTTACTAGGCCCAAGGTGAGTCGTGCTCGGAGGCGGGGCGCAGGGGCCTGGAGCGAGGCGTGCGCCCAGCCGGACGGGCCCCGACTTGCAGAAGCCCAGCTTGGGGGCCTGGCGAGACTCTCTGCTCCCGGCCTTGGTCGTGTTCAGGCCCACAGGTTGGGAACACAGCCTCAAGGTGGCAGACCCCGCGGGGCCGGGACGGACAGGCGAGGGGAGCACCACCCCCCAGGAACAGCAGCCCAACGGGCTTCCGGCTCACATCTCACAGGAATCCCATAACCACAGACCACAGTCCAGACGCGGAAAAAGCAGACAGGGTTCTGGAAGCCGCGGTCACCCCCGTTTGTGTCCCTTCGGGAGCAGAAGGAACACCCTTCAGATGCACCGGGCTCGTCAGCCCTAGGGACAGGAAGGGGAGCTGGGGCTGCCTGGGGACGAGGCCCCAGGGGATGGCAAGGTGAAGCCAGCAGAGAGAGGGAGCATCGCACACTTGTTCTCGGCACTGGGCTCGGGCACCATTCCCAGGAGGCCATTTCGTCATCGTTCCAGTTCAGAGGAAAAGCTCACGTCCCTTTGGCACAGCTAAGCCTCGCCGCTCGGGGGAACCCAGACAAAGGTCGTGCCCTCTAGACTGGGCTCTGGGCTAGCTCCCAGGAGCGGGACGCAGACGGGGCTCCTCGTGCGTCACAGCATCCTGATGGGGCCAGAAGCCTGCATGCTCGGAGGTGTCCCTGTCTGCCCCGAATGGGACTGTCACGGCCTGTGAACGCCTACACTCGTCAGCACGGAGTATGGTGGCAGGGCAGAGGCCGTTCCGACAAGCCACCCGGACTTCCCACCGTGCCTGGTTGTGGCCCCTGAGAGCGAGTTCTACCCCTCGTTTAGCGAGAAACACAAAACCGAGTTAGACGTGGCCCCGGCGCGAGGAAGTGCGGGTCCTCGCCCGGGAACGGCCGCGTCCCCGGGGCTGCTGAGACTCATGTGTTAGTAGAGGCAGAACTTTGTGGTTGCGTTGGAAGAGACCTCACCAAAGAGGTGCACGTTAGATTGGGAAGGTGCCGGGAGTTACCAGGGATTTCTAGGAAAGGGCACAGGAGGTGCTGGGGGGAATTCAAGCCAGCAGCTGGCAGGGAGGCCGGGTCAGGCTGGGGCGGCAGAGGCCTGGCCCGTCAGGAGGTTGAGCCGGAGGGCCTGCTTCGCAGCCATAGACAAGCCCGGCCGGAGGGTGAGCGGGCAGGTGGGGGGCCGGGACCCGGTCACAGAGGAGGAGGGGACAGGGGGAGTCACGCAGGACGCCCAGACCGTGGTCCAGCCGTCTGCAGGGTTCAGGCCCATGAACCGAAACACGGTGAACGGGAGGAGGGGCCGGGCTGGGAGGCGACGGCCAAGGGCGAGGTTGGGTTCCACGGGAGACTTGTAGCTTGTCAGACGTGGCGGTGCCGGGAGAGGTGTGGGCCAGAGAACTTAAGAGCCACCGGCACTTGGATCGCATCGAAAGCGTGGGCGGGGTGAGGTCATGCTGGGAAAGCGTGTCCTGGCCGGGGAACGAGGCCAGGGCCAGGCTTCCCACTTGTAAGTGGGCAGCCCGGCTGCCTCGGCCTGACCTACATTCTCTGCCCCGCACCCTTTAGGTCGTCAGAGGTGCAGGCAGACCTCGAACGCGCCCTCGGCGCCCCTAGACCGGACGCGATGGGGTGGGGGGGACGCACGCAGACTCACTTGTCGGGGATGGCCGCCACGTGACTGAACAGCTGCCACGGGACGCCCTGCAGCATGGTGCTGCTGAAGCTCGTGTGGCTCACCACGTGCCCGCGGCTGCCGTCGATCGCCACCATCTGGATGCCGTCCTCGGAGCTGGGGTACCTCGTCCCGTCCACCTACAGGCCCAAAGCAGCACCGCTGGGAGCGGGCTTGGGGCGCCCACGTGGACCCTGAAGCCAGGCAGTCCGTGCAGCTGCTCAGAGCACAAAACCCTCTCCGAGCGGCTCTCCGGGGCCCTCTGTGTGGGTGGGCGCTGGGAAAGGGACCTTACTTGGCTGGAAGGTCTGCGCGGATGCAATTAAGTTAAGGATCTTGAGATGAGGTCATCCTGGGTTTAGGGCCCGTCCTAAATCCGGCGATGGGTGTCCTCATAGGAGGAAGGAAGGGGGTGTGGGGCCCAGACACCCAGGGTGAAGGCCGTGCGAGGACAGAGGCAGATGCTGGGGGCGGGGGGGGGGGGCCACGTCCACAACCCGGGGGACGTCAGCGGAGGCCTCGGGCAGACAGTCTCAGACCCTCTAGGGGGACCTGGCCCTGCTGAGCCCCCGATTTGAGGCTTCCATCCTCCAGGATGGCCAGAGAACAAGTTTCTTTTGTGGCGGGCAACCCTGGCCTGTGGTCATCGGTGACAACAGCCCCAGGACATAACACCGCCTCCCCCTGCGGCCAAGCAGCGCCCCTGCAGGGGCCGGAACCACTCACTTCAATGTAAGCCACGTCGCTCAGGAGGTGAAAGAAACGCTGCCTGGAACTCTCCATCTTCACCTCCAGGAAGCGGTCCTTTGTCTTCTGGAAAGCAAGTAAGACCGGCTGCCCTGGCTGGGTTGGGGGCGCCACAGGCACGGCCTGACGGGGGCAGCCGCCTCCCCGCACCCCCGGCCACCCCAGGATGGGACGGGGGGGGGGCGGGCCGAGCGGGTGTCCGGAAAGGGCCCTGACGTGACGGCCGCTCACCAGCTGGGCACCACGGAGCTTCCTGGGCATCGGCACGTCCACCACAGCTCTCTCGGCGAACCTGGGGTAGGCGGTGGCCGTGCAGTCGCTGACGCCCGCGTTCTTGGGGATCAGGGCCTTGATCCTGATTCGCTCGCAGCCTCTCACGGAGCAGAAGGCAAATCTCTCCCTCTCGTTCTGGGCTCTCAGCTTCAGGAACAACAGCCTGCGTGCGGGGGCCACGGCCGGGCTCGCTCAGGCGTTCACCACCCTCCTCCCCCTCTGTCTTCACGTCACCTCCCAAGCCCCGCGGTGAGACCCACGGGCCTTACGAGATGGCCACCAGGCTGTGTCTGCCACGGGGTCACGTGCGGTCCGAGAGAGAAACGAGCACCCGGGCGTCAAAGCTCGCGACGCCAACGGGGACCGCTTTCTGGGCACGTGCCCTATGCCACGCTCCGCGCAGGCCGTGAGTGGACACGCCGTCTCGCTTAACCCTCAGACGGTCCCGTCCAGTAGGTGCCGTCACTGCCCTGCTTTCTCGGACTCCGAGCAGCCGACTGACCCGGGACCACATGGGAGGATGGTCACAGAGTCGGGCCACCCCGTCACTGTGCCTGGGGAGGCGAGCCTTCCTCACTAGACTTTTCTCGAAACTGCCATCTTTTCCCTCCTTGTTGGACAGGACTGGACGCCGCGGGGGTGGTGCAGGGGGTCGGCCGACGAAACCGAGGCACTAACTTAGGACCTGTCACCGTTCCTCCTGCTCAGAAACCACCTTCCAGGCTGACTCCCACGCCTGCAGCATTCGAAAGGCTGTTCCCGTGCTGACCCCTCTCTGGGAACCGCCTGCGCCCAGACGGCCCGGCGAGCTGGGTTCGCGCCATGATGCCACGACCTCCACCCACCGCCGCACAGCCGGTCGTGCCAGGGAAGCACCTGGACGCGCAGAGGGGCCGATCGAGACTTCAGAGGGGCCCCAGGTATTGGGAAAGCCCAGTGCTTTGGGTCCTGTAACCCAGCTCGCAGCCCCCAAGGGTGTCACCAAATTAAAGCACAGCCTAATCACCACCAGGCACTGACGGTGGGTGTGGAGGTCGGCCTGCAGAGGCTGGGCTCCCCGGTCCGCCCCTCCGTACCCTGAGTCTTGGGGGGTGGCTGGGGGGCGTCCGCGATTACGCGGTGCCTCCTGGGGCCGGCAGGCACACCTGGGGACTTTGTCGGTTGGCGCTGTCCTCCAGCGGTGCCACCAGCCTAAGTCTCTGTTCCCTCTTCACCTTTGGCCTTGTCTGCCCCACGAGTGGTTTAGAATTTATGTGAAAGTCGGGTGCTATTTATTTCCCCCCAAACCTAGCATTTTACTAATGCCTCTGATTTTCAAATTCTAATTTTTCTCTCATCAAATTGATAAAACCGTGTCTGAAAGAGAGAGAGAGTGCCCCTGCTAGGTATCTCCTTATCGCTGATTGCAATCAAGAGGGAACACGGCCATCAAGGGATCCTTTACGGTCACTCCCCAGGGGAATGGCTCTAAGCGGCCTCACCGCTCGGACATTGTTGGCATTCCGGAGGTGTTGGACTTACTGTCTTTTTCAGGGAGGGGACCAGACAGCTCCCTATTCTCCACAGACACTCTATTCCTGTTATCCCTCCACTGAGCAGTGCCTAGTGCCGTCCAGCAAAGGGTGAGGGACGGCTCTGGGGAGAGGTGGACCCGGGTTCGAAACGAGCCGTGCCAAGGTTGTGCCGTGGCCTCGGGGCAGGACCCCGCTATTTCCTCTGTCCCTTCTTTGTCCCCTTCTGGACGAGGGATGATGTCATCTGCTCCCCCTGGCTTGGGAGGACCCGAGGGAACGGACCGTGTCTCCTCCGTTCTAAGGAAAAGCTGCTTTTGCTTTTTGCCTGAAATGGGCCTATTTCCTCCCATCCCCGTGTCTATTCACGGAACGTTTACCCCCAGCTTAGCAGCTTGGAAAATGTCACTGGCGGATGGAACCTGAGTTCGGCCCCTGAGTCGAAGCCCCTGGGAAAGCGTTCTCCGTCAACGGCAGGTAACCCGGTGGGGGTTGGCCTGCTGGGAGGGCCAGGGGCACGGCCCCGGGGCCGAGCCGCCCTGCCGCGGCGGGGGTCCTCACCCTGAGTCCTCGTCCCAGTAGTAGTGGCCCCTGCCCGTAAAGCTCTGTTCCACCTTGTCCATCTGGAGGGTCCGCACAAAGGTGCCCGTCTTGGATGTCTGCTTCAGCAGGCGGTTGTGCACGTCGGAGAGAATGGAGAAGGACGTGCCGCGGGGGTAGCAGAACCCCACTCGGATCCAGTCGCCCCTAGAGGCAGGGGGGGGCGGTCAGGCCACAAGCAAGGGCGTCCGGGCCTCAGAGAGTCTGGGGCCCGCCTGGAGAGAGACCAGAGAATTCTCCCCCAGACGGCACCTCCATTTCTGCTGGGGGGGGGGGGGGCGTAACCACCCGGCTGCCAAGTGTTGGGGGCGGGGAGCGTGGCTGGCGGGGCGAGGGGCTCCCTGGGCACTGCCCGGGCCTAGGCCGGGGTGCTGCCCTGCAGCTCAGCCCCTCCTGGTCCAGCCCGGTCTCAGGGCTCATTTCATCTCTTTCAGTGTCATTTTCCACATCTGCTTGGCGTCCGTGTCCCAGGAGCACGTGACAAGTGACAGGCACAGACAGCACCCGAACACCGACGCCGGAGGCCAGATCCGGGCGGGAATGCCGTCGTGCTGCACCTCGAGGGGATGCTGGCCCCCGCTCCCACGTGGGGCGTAGGGAGGCCCACGGAGCCAGGCTTCTGCCCGAGCCCGGCCACACCCGGGGCAGGGGGGCTCCGCCCGGGGCTCGGATTCTGGACTACTGGGTGCCCTCGGCCCCTCTGCAGGGGTGACGTGGGCCGGCCTGCGGTCCCGAGGCGTCACCACCGCTGCCTGGGGCTCCGTCGGAGCGGCTGCGCCCACTTACTTGTTGAAGTTGATGAGCCAGATGGCCAGCTCGGCGGGCGCCGGCTGGTCCCAGTGCACGGTGTAGCCCTTCTGCAGGGTGACCACCGGCTGGTACTGCTGGTAATGGGTGCTCCGGGCCAGGGCCCCCTCCAGGTGGAGGGGGCGGCTGGGGAAGTCGTTCTTGATGATCTTCATCCGTAGGTTGCTGGTCTTGTAGGCCTGAATGTACATCTTTTAGGACCCAAAAAGGAAACACGACAGGACAGTTACAAGGGATTATTCCAGAGCGTCTGGTTAACATCTGACAACGGGCCCCGCTTTCAAAGGAACGTTCTCGAGGAGCCCTTTTAAGGACGCGTGAATGGACGGCTGGGGGTGCGGCCATTGCCGTTCTGCGCGATCCCGCGGACACCTTCTCAACAAAGGGCTCCGTCCGGGACACAGCGGTGGAAACACGGGAGGAGTCTGCTTAACAGTCAGATGGCGGACTGCGGGGAAGGGAGGGGACGTGCAGGAGGGGGGAGAGCGAACTGGCTAATCCTGTGCACGCAGCCCCCTCGCCCCCGCCGCTGTCCTGCCTGCGTCTGGGAGGCAGCTTTGGGCACGCTCCTTCTCTGCCTCCCGAGGTCTGGCCCCCGTGGCCAGGCCCCGTGTCACTACGCCCTGCACGAAGGAGTGCCGTCCTGCTACAGAGGAGTCCCTGAAAGCAAGACTACGAGCTCTCGGGTCCCAGGGACCCAAGAGCCGCGTTGTTTTGGGCCCGCCTCGGTGGAAATCTTGGCGTCCTGCCCTGTGGCACGGCCCCTGCGCAGGTGACACCACCATGGCCGTGGCCAGCACAGCAGCGCAAAACTGGGCACGCGGGAGGGAGGGGTGGTCTCCCCAGTACTGCCTACGGGACAGAAAGAGGAGCTCTGGCTGCCCGTGGCACGGGGCCGTCCCGAGAACCAAAGCTTGAAGGGTATGTCACAGCGCGGCGAAAGCTGTAAAGGGAAGGGGGTAGATTATGAGTAGTAATTAAGCAGTAGCCGCTCAGGAGAACCGGGCAGGTGCTGGCAGAGCTTTTGCACAGAAGACGAGCCGCGTGTGGGAGAGACAGGGTGTGGGGGAAGATCCAGGCCTGGTTTCGCCAGCACCCTCGCCTCCCTGTGCCCGCCTGGCCCTGTGGCCCCTTCCCCTCTCCGGCACCAGCTCACTCTCCCGCCTCTCCCGGACCCCAGGCCACCTTCCGGCTCCTTTCTCCCCCACCCTCCAGTCCTGACGTCCACAGTGTCCGCCTGTATGGTAATCGCGAGGACAGCTTCTTCGTACACGTCCCCTGCCGGCCCCGGGACTCCCCTCCCTACTTTAATGCTGCGTTTTCCTGGCTGTCTTCCCTCTTGCTCGTTTATTCACCATCAACCAATAACAGCTAATGCCAGCATCATAATAGCTAGTTGGTATTTTCGGCTCCGTCGTGCCCCAGGTGCTGTTCCCCACGACGGCCGTTGGCCACACGGGGCCCCCGAGCCCCGGAAACGTGGCCGGTGTGGCTGAGGACCCACCTGGGTTTTAAATTTTGATTAATTTAAACCTCCAACCCAAAGCAGTGTAAAATATTTTCCCACCGCGCGTGCCTTTATCCTTTTGGGGAGGTAGGACTAGCTTTCACTTCGTCGGAAATCTGCATCCAAACTGAGCGGGCTCGAAGCGGAAACCGTGTCGTGGATTTCGACGACTTAGAGGAGGAAAAATTACATCCAGGAAAAGTACCTCACTAACGATTTTTATAAATCCGTCGCGTGTTGAGACGATAGGATTTTGAGTACGCTAAGTTAAAATACATTATTACGATTAATTTCCTGTTTCTTTTTTCTTTCTCACGGGGCCTCTGGAAAACTTAGGACCACGGGGCTGGTTTGCGTTACATTTCCGGCGGATGGGGCCGGCGACGCGCTTTGCATCTGTCATATGAACCTTAGGCCCGCCATCTCAGAAGGAGGTTCGACTATTATCCTGATTTCACAGATGAGGACACTGAGGGTCCAGCAGTCACCCACGGGTCTGGTTCCACATGTGTCCGTGTCTTTGCACTGACTCCAGGCACTGGGGCCTGACTTGAATCCGAGTGACCTCCCAGTGCCCTCCTCCTAGGCATCCTGCTTTCTACCTACAACACGGTTTTCACTTTGATTTTTTGAAAGGGCATACAGCAGGCGCTCGCTCCTGCTGAGGGGCTGGTGACACCAGGGGTGCCCTCGCTTCCCCACCTGTGCGTAGCGCCCGCTGCAGATGGCCCCTCTCCAGTCGGGGACGTTGATGCAGTCCGGGTGCCGGACCAGCCAGTTGTCGTCCTTGGTGAGGTAGGACCCCGGGTACTCGGACACAGAGCCGTCGACATCATGGAACACGGACGTCTTATCCCCATCCATGTCCAGCTGGTTGAACCAGGGCCCCGGCTCTCCGAAGAACACTCTGGAAGTAATCTAAACAGAGCCCCGGGAAGTGAGGCTGGGCCAGAGGTGAAGGGAGACTGCAGCCCGCTCACCGGCCTCCACTCCAGACCCGACGCATTCGTTTGGCCTCTGCTCACACAAGGCCCGGCTGCTGTGGGTGACCCTGGAGAGTGCTCTGAGGTGCGGGCTCAGAGCCTGCAGAGAGGAGGGGGCACAGGGGTGTGTGTGTGTGCGCGCGTGCACAAGTGTGAGAGGGGGAGAGAGGTGTGTGCATGAGAAAGCACACACACGCGGGGCAACGTGTGAGAGAGGACCGTGTGCTGTGTGTCTAAGAGGGGGGTGTGTGCACCTGTTTGAGGAGGACAGTCTGTCGACACGAGCCCGTGGCGGGCTCTGCGACTGACCTCTCCCAGGCCTCGGTGGCCTGAGTAAAGAAACGAAGTCACAAGTTCTCACGCCTTTCCCTTCAGCCTGCCGGCGCGAGGCAGACGGGCAAAGGGCACGACCAGAGGGGAGGAGAAGGAAGAAAGTTCTGGGGGATCCAGAGCCCAGGCAGAGCACCCCAGGTCCCTCCCAGCCTCAAAGTGCCACCCTCCGTCCCGCCCTCCTCACCCCCAGCTCTTCATTGGCACCTGTCTGTGCCCAGGAAGACCCCATTTGTGGTGCCCTCTCAGAGAGACATGAGCGCCTTGGAAACCCTGGGATTGGAGATTAACTGACCAACCCAGGTGAGCCTGTCGCAAGACTCCATAGTCCAGACCGAGGCCTGTGGAGGAACAGCCTCAGGACCTCGCGTCTGGAGGGAGGCTGTGCTGAGGCTCGGGGGGGTTCGGGGCAGGGGGAGGGCAAGTGGGACGCAGCCAGACCTGACCTGTAGGGCAACCTACACTTGTACTTTTCCAGCTTGGATGCAGCCGGGCTGGGGCGCGGCCCAGCCTGCTTGGAGGAAGTCGTTCGCTCCCTGCGGTGGTGGCAACGGCTCAAACTCCAGCCCCGGGGGACTTGTGAATCACTGCCCAAAGTCTGGATTTGCCCAGAGCCTGCCCCAGCACCTCACTCACCGGGACATCCTCAAAGGCAATGCTGGTCACATTGTTATGGGGGCAGCTCTGCCAGGCGTTGTTCAGCCGGAAGGCCAGGGCACTGGTGTGCCGGCCCTCCAGGGCCACAAACTTGCGGAAGGTGCAGTTCTGGATGTTGATGGGGCCGTCATAGAACTGAATTCCTCGGATCGGAAAATTCCTACAGAGTTAAGGAAGCGAGAGGTCAGCCTGTTCGCCACGTTATGCCACCGAGTTGTTTGCACCCTTCAAGGTGATGGAAACAGAGACTTTCTGGGTAAACCGTCCTGCTCCCCACCTCCTGCCACTCCTCGCTGCAGGGCATTATTGATTCATCCATCAGTTCATGAGAAAGTATTTATAGACACAGTAAATGTCAATAAATGATTGCTAGATGACTTGGATGGATGGCTGGATGGATGGATGGAAGGAAGGAAGGAAGGAAGGCTGGATGGATGGAAGGAAGGAAGGAAGGATGGATGGATGGATGGGTGGGTGGATGGATGAAAGGAAGGAAGGAAAGAAGGAAGAATGGATGGGTGGGTGGGTGGGTAGATTGTAGGAAGGGTGGGTGGATGGATGAAAGGAAAGAGAAGGAAGGATGGATGGATGGAAGGAAAGAAAAGGAAGGAAGGAAAGAAGGAAGAATGGATGGGTGGATGGATGGGTGGGTGGATGGTAGGAAGGAAGGAAGGGTGGGTGGATGGATGGATGGAAGGATAGATGGAGGAATGGATGGATGGATATGTGTTTAGTTGCTGGCTTGGGGGCTGGGGAGTCATCCTCTATTCAAACACTTGCCCCAGTTTTTCCATCCTGTTGAGAGTCATTGGGTAAATACCATAAATACTCTGTAGAATGCCAGTATTGTGGCCCTTGGGAGACTAGAGCCATTAGTCATTATTTAGTCTCAGTTGCCATAACCATTTAATCAGATTAAGACCCAAATGGGTTTCCTCTGAGTAAGCCTTTCAGTTGTGAATCTGTTGGGTCTGGAAAACAGGCAAAGGGGACAGAACAGAAGGTGATGATGCTGTAGCGAGACAACGCACGTGACCTTTCAGGGCACGTAACCCTACAGGAGCGGCAGGCCCCACTGGGAAGGCAAGACTGTGGGCTGTCAAAGGACCCCAAGAAGGCTCCGATCTCCAGGAGTCAGGGAGAGGATGGGAGGCGGAGGTAGAAAGGACCGGAGAGCGGGCAACTTGGCTCAGCAGAGGGCGGGGACTCAGAGACTCCTCTCCTCTGCCCTCGGACTCCTGCGCGGGGCCTGGCAAGGGCCAGCTGGGCTTCTCGGTGACCCTGAACCTAGGCTTGTTTGCTCTGGAAGCCCAATGTGCATGGTTCTGCTGGTATTTGTGCTTCTGGGCCAGGTCCCCTCCTCCCACAGCTGGCATGAAGGAGGGAGGGCAGAAAGAGGAAAAGAAGCCTAGAGAAGGGTCTGTCCCTGGGAGGCTACACCACAGCCCCCCGTCCTCTACCCGGGGCTCCCCTCCCCACACGCAGGTCCCCCGGGAAAGCCCAGATCACACCAGCCTTGGTGCGTGGCTTCAGTCGACACCAGGGACTTCCTGCATTTCCGCATCTTTGAAAGCAGTCGATTCGCGCTGGCGCCTTGGATCCTGGTTCTCAGGGGGTGCCTCCGGGCACTGTTTAAGTTAAGGCATCTTGGGAACCAGCCACTCTTACCGGCTGTGTATGCAAAGCGTATGCTTGCTTTTCATCTAAGCCCAGCCAAGGACCATCGCGGACGAATCCCTCGTGACCAGGAGGACACGGTCCCTGCTCACAAACGCCACGCGAGGGACTTGCCCGGTTCGGCAGAACTGTCGGGCCTCCATAAACAAACTCAGCCCTGAAAGTCCTCAGAACATTCCGGCCCCAGAGGGCTGGTAACTCTCAGCAAAAAAACGCCCAAGTATGCAGATCCAGAGTTACTCATAAACACCACCCAAAGGGGCTGGTCTATCGCTGCGACCAGACGGACACCAGGGCTTCCGGACCACTTGCGCCAAAGGAGGCCGTGGTTCTGTCTGCAGGATCTTTGCAAAGGCGCACGTCCACTGGGGTGGGAGCTCCGGGCCCGTGTCCTGCCCACAGAGGCAGGGATTATATTTCTCCGGAGAAAGGCCGGGGGGGGGGGAAGCTCTGGGGGCAGGAGGGCTCTCGGCCCTCGGGGAGCAGACCCCCACACGTCTGCCCGGCTCAGAGCCTGGCCATCGGGTTTGGGTTCACGTCTGAGCAGAATCGCCATCAGATGGGGGACGGACGTCCTCACACCGACCCAGCTGAGGCTCCCCCGGGAACTGACCGAGCCCCTCTGCTCCGTGAGCTGGCCAGCTCTCCCGGTCCCCCCTCCTCCAGCCACCTGGCCAGCCTCCCCCTGCTTTGCCTGAAACACGTTCTGCAACAGAGAGCCCGGGACCCCTCAGGACAGCCCTACGTTTCTGCTGATGAACAGGCCTGGCCGTCAGACAGTTCTTCCCGCACTAAACTCCTTCTAACCGTGGGGCCCATGGGGAATGGGCTCCGTCTTGTAAGCGTCTGGAAGCCCCGACCATGTGTGACGTCGCCTCCCGTGCTGGTCCCCCTCGTCTGACCCCTGAACTCCTGACCGGAGTTCCCAGTGTGCGTGTGACACAGCGCTGGGCCCTGTCACCTTCCTGGGTACCGTCCTCCAAGCGTGCTTTGGCCCATCTCTCCCCCGTCCCCAGAAGTGGGTGCAATGCTCCGAGTAAGGTGCTATCAGAGGAACCCGCGGCCGCTGACCCCAGACACCGTAGCCCCGGAACCACCCCGTGCATCTGGACCATCAGGTCCCTCTGCCGCCTGCCATTCGACACTGAACGCTTGATTTCTCTCTCCCGCTCTAGACCTCACCCCACCGCCGGCCAGCCTCCTTTGTTTCAGTGACTTCTCTGACTGGTAACTGACAGGGGGGTTCACAGTCGACAGGCGGAGCTCTCCCACGAGCATCATTCCGTCTGTGGCTGCCACTCGGCTTAAGGCACGCAGGACGAGGAAGCCTCCGTGGCTGCAAACCTACTGGCCTATAGGGAGGGTCCTCCCGCTGTGGTCCAGGCCACCGGGGCCCCAGATCCTGTTGTCCATCATCTCCGTCCCCACGTTGCCACTCTCGCCGACGAACAGGCTGTTCTTGATCTCCTGCTTGGAGCCATCATCATACGGGAAGGTCCCGCCGCTGTGGGGAGGAGGCGTCTGGAATGAGCCGTCCGCAGCCGGCTTCCCACACAGGGCTCGGCACGAGGACAGCTGCTCTTACCTGGCCAGGGTCAGGCCGATGCCATTATCAGCGAACCTGGGGACGAGAGCGGACGGTCAGAGCCTGCCCTCGCGCCACGGCCAGGGACGTGGCGGAGGGCGGGACGCTTCCCTGTCCCTGGCGTCACATGTGGATACTGTGTGGGGAAGGGGCTGCGGGCTCTCCCACCCTGCGCGGGAAGCTCGCCTCCCGCTCGACGGCTGCTCGCGGACAGTGGCCTCCAACATTGCCCCCACGCTGCTGACTCCAGGGCTCGTGGGAGGTTGGATCAGGGGGACGTGAAGGACCTCGCCACTCTCGGGGCCGGCCCCGGGTGACGGCGGGGTACGTGCGGGCGGGTTGCACTCCCCTTAGCCACGCCCACTCCCATTTCAGCCACAGCGGGAAGGACAGAGGGACAGCTGGCGCCACGTCTCCCCGGAAGGCAGGCAGGCGCCGGCCCCGGGGCCCCGGGGGCCCGGGAAGGGCGGGACCCAGTGTCACAATTGTGCTGTGGCCCTGCTCTGGCGTCCCAGGAGTTGAAATTTCAAGCCCCGGTCCAACCGCTTCCTAGTTGTGTGACCTCCCGGGAAAGTCACTGAGCTCAGCCTCAGTTGACCATCTCTAAAAATGGAGATAATTTGCATCTTTGAGAAGCACGGTGAGGAAGGAAGGCAAACGAGGATTCTGCACGCAGCAGGTGCCCAGGACATGCTGGCCTTCTCTTCCTTCCCTCCTTCCGACGACTGGCTCCGTGGCCCGAGAGAGCCTCACCCCGTGGCAGGTACGACCCCCAGCACCCGGCATGTGCTGTTTTCAGGGGGCTCGGGGGTGGGGGTGGGGTCGCTGCCTCTGCCTGGCCGGGGACTGACCAGAAAGCCGATGTCTGTGTGCCTGTTTCCTCCCTGCCCCGCTCTCCCCTCCCCCACCCCGTCCTCATGTCAGGACCCCATGCCCGGTCCTCACCGGCAGCTGTCCAGCCACACGTCCCCGCCGCGCAGCCAGGCCCCGTGGTCCTGGTTCTTGTAGGCCGTGAAGTGTTTGATGATGGCCGGCTCCCGGGGCTTCAGCGGGTCGGCATCCTGGTGAGGGCTGTACCTGGAGCACGCCACGGGGAGGGCACAGGTGGCCGTGTCAGGGGGACGCCTCAGCCGACCCCCTTCTGGGCCGAGAGCTTCTCTCCGCACACACAGAAGCAAGGAGTCCTTCCTCCAGGGCCCCAGCCCCACGCGGGCTACAGACAGGCCACTGCTCTTGTCCGTGGGCATCGAGGAGCCCCCACCCCACCCCGCCCGGGGGGGGGGGGTCAAGGCACAGAGCAAACTGGCCGGGCCCCACCCCGGCGTGCGGTATGGCCCCTGGAAGGAGAGTGAGCTGCCCAGCCGCCTGGTAACCTGGGGGGCCCTTGACCTAAAGCCTCTTCTGGAAGCCAGCTCGTTGGCTACAAAACGGGGCACGGAGCCCAGCTGCTCAGTTTGTCCGGACCAGCAAAAGCCACCCGTCGGCGTTATCACGGACCCTAGCGCCACCCACTTCCGACGCAGACCGACGCCTCGGTCTCTAAAGGGCGCTGGTGTTTCTAATACCCTTGAGGTGTCGATGGCACCCGTGGAAAGCAGCCGCTGGCCTTCTGCTGAGCTCTGGATTGTTCTGGATTGCTCTGTGGGCACAACCCGCACGTCCCTTTAGACCTCGGCCCAACCCAGTCCTACTGACCGTGCGGGTACTGGCTCTGCTGAGGGATCCGGGAACCTCTAGAAATTTCTGTTTCCCTTCGGCTGCTGTAGCATAAACCCTAATTCAGTCTTTGCCCCGCTCGGGCTTTCAGCATCGGACCCCCAGCAGCTAGCTCGCGGTCCAGGACGTAGAAAGTGCTCACCAGACGCTGATGAGTGAGTGAGCGAACGAACGGACGAACGAACGAATGAGTGGAGAGGACGGGGCTGGGTCAAGAGATCAGCAGGGAGAGTGTGCGTCCCCACGGGTCGTCTACCTGGCAGAGATGATGGACAGGAAGGGCCGCTTGTCCTTGGCAGAGGCCTCCGTAGTTTTGACCCCGTTGTCAATGATCATGCCAGCCTGCGGGGGAGGAGACGGTCAGGGACGCATCCACGGCCACGGCAGGTGGCAGGCACCTCGTCACGCCACGCACACTCTTAAACGTTCCAGTAACGCCGGCTCTGCTCTCAGGACGCATTAGTGGAGGCAAGGGGTCTGCATCGAGGGAGGGCAGGAGCCCAGGCTTCTGCTCTGCTCAGGGCGAATCTGAGGTGTTCACGAAGGAACCAGGAGGTCTGGGGGCTAAGTGTCTTGTCCAGGGCCACGGAGCTAAGTCCGTGACCAGAAGTCACCTTGCTTTGGGCGGTTACAAGCCCAGGCCCAACGTCAGGGGCTACGGGAAATGTGTCTGGTGATTTAAAGGAAACTCTGCACTTGAGACCCCTCCCCTGGGGCAGGGGTCTCGGTTCCTCCCACTGGACTCTCGGCCTCCCAGGAAGGCCCAAAGGCAGGTTCCCAGGTTCCCTTCTGGAGTAGCTGAGGCCACTCTGGCTAGAACATTCTTCAAGGGACTGACAGTGAGGCCGTGGTGGCGTGAGTAGAACATGAGGGGCTGGATCCCCGCTGCTCGCTCATGGGCCGTGACCTTCACCCTGCAAGCCTCAGCTGTGGCCTCCACAAGCCGGGCTACGAACACTGATTTCAGAGAATATGGCGGGAGGCTCGGTGCTGGCCCCAGGGGATGCCCCGTACCAGGACCCTCGCTCACTGGGCACAGGGTCAGGGCTCGCTGGAGGGGCGCCGAGACCGGGGGCCCTCGCCCACTAGTTACGGGG
Organism: Herpailurus yagouaroundi; assembly: GCF_014898765.1. NCBI lineage: Eukaryota > Metazoa > Chordata > Mammalia > Carnivora > Felidae > Herpailurus > Herpailurus yagouaroundi. Next base: position 2,051,750 of record NW_024412416.1, on the reverse strand, counting down.
TCAGGCCTCACTCAGGGGGCACCAAGACTGGGGACCCTCGCCCGCTGGGTGCGGGGTCAGCGCTCACTGGAGGGGGCACTGTGCCCGGGGACCCTCGCCCCCTGGGCTCAAAGTCAGGGTTCACTGGAGGGGCACTGTGCCCGGGGACCCTCGCCCCCTGGGCTCAAAGTCAGGGTTCACTGGAGGGGCACTGTGCCCGGGGACCCTCGCCCACTGGGCACAAAGTCAGGGCTCACTGGACAGGGCACTGTGCCCGGGGACCCTCGCCCGCTGAGCACAAAGTCAGGGCTCACTGGGGGCGGGTACCTCACCCTGCCACCTTCCCCAAGGCCCGCCCTTCCTCCTGTGCCCTGAGTCCTTGCTACTTCCTTGTAGGAAACCACTGTCCCTCACAGACCTCCCTGCTCTGACCTCTCCAGGCCCACCGCCCAGCTCAGGGGACGGCTTCTGGAGGACGAGGTCCTGACAAACGGCCCCCACGTGCTGTGTCCTCTCGGCTGCCCACACGGCACCCCTGGCCGCTCCTGCGTGGCCCACCACAGCCTCAGAAACGCCCGCTCTGTCAGGGGGACACCGATGACCGGCAACTCTTCCTTCTCAGCTCCCTGGGGTGTGCCCTCTGCCCGTGCCCCCCCCGCACCCCTGCGGGCCCCTCTCTGGCCCCACCGCCCGTGTAAGCACAAGCCGAGTGTGAGAAGTTTCTCTTCTCACAGTCTTCTCCCCGGTTGACCTTCTTTTTTAAACCCTACCGTGTCCGTTCCCTGCCCCCCCAGGGGCCTCAGTTTCCTCATCTGCACTATGAGGGACTGGACAGAAGATCCGGACACGGGGCTCTGTCCACGCACCGTGCCAGCGCCCCCAGCACCACCTGTGTCCCCAGGGCGGCTCCCCGGTCCCAGCCTGGCTCCCCAGCTGCGCGTCCCACGGCTCTAGTCTCCGTGCCGTCCTGGGTGGGCGTCCTCCACACCCTCGGGGCCCCGGCCCCTTCCTTGCGCCTAACTCGGCAGCGTCTGGTTTCCCCCCGCCCCCCGCACCCCCTGGCTCTGTGCGGAAGGACCAGAGCAAAAGCCAAGGGGACGGAGGAGAGGGGCCCGTGCCACGTCTCCGTTCCTTCAGGAGCGCGTCCTGACTGCGTCCGGCGCCCAGGCCGGGCCAGCCTGCCACAGCCGGCACCCTGCCCGGCCACCAGGGGGGCGGCGGGCCCGCGCTCGGGTGTCCCCCCTGCCGTCAGCCTGCGCGAAGGCGCATCCCGCTTCTCCTCCCGGCTCTGACCGGGGGCCGCGTCCGTCGTGTGGCAGGAGCGGCCACGGGACATTCTCACTAAGGAGGCCGCTTTGTTTCCTTCCAGACCCGCGCCAGGAAGGCGGCTGGTGCCCGGCTGGTGCCCGGCCGGAGCCCGGTGGCCGTCTGGCCCTGGCGATGTGCGGGCCAGGGGAGGGGGACCGGCGGGAGGCGGGGGGGCGCGCGGTCTGGAAGGACTTACGCGGTAGTTGGAGTGTGCTCGGTTATTGTGGAACCTTCCCAGCGGGATGTGCTCGGAGTAACCTGGCGAGTACGTTCCCACCGACGGGCCCGTCGGAACGTGGTGAAAAATGAACCAGAATCCGGTTTCCTGTGGGAGGAGGGCACGGGGCGGGGAGGGCCGCCGAAATCAGCCCAGCACACCCCTGGTCGGGGCCGCGGGCTGGTGCCAGCCCCCCATGGGCCCCCCGCCGCCCTCCCCCAGACACATCTCAGGGAGACGGTCCAAACTCTGGCAGATGCGTTTTGTGGGGCCCACCCGGACTGTGCCAACCCTTCACAGGGTCCCGCTCGATCGGCCGTGGGCTCCAAGCGGCTGGATTGCAGAGTCCCCGTGGGGAACGTCCCGTGATGTGCTTGGCCCCTCTCATCTGGCAGCTGGGGAAGCCGAGGCCCAGAGACGGCACCTGGCCCGCTCGGGGTCCCCCGGACGGCGAGCCGCAGGGAGGAATGGCCGTGTAGACGGAGTGCCGTGTTTGGGTCCCACGCACGCCCCTGGGCACGGCAGCGCTCCCTGCCTCGGCTTCCCCACCCGCCACATGGAGGGTGGTGGCGCCGGCCTCGGAGGGCTGACGCGAGAATTAAACTACTTCGGCTTGGAGCGCTGGTGTGCCAGGCACCGCCCAGGCTGCACCCACTGGATCCCACGAGGAGTCATTTCGATAAAGCGCTTTGATCATCAATATGACGCAGCGACGGAGCCATCCGTCAAAAGCAAGTCCGTCCACTGCCAGTCTGGTTTTTACGTCTCCGCCCCAGCGGAGCCTGAGCTGGGGCCCCGAACCCACACTCCGGGCTCATCCCCGGCCGCCGCCACCTCCCAGCCCCCCTCCTTCCCTTCTGCCCGGCCCGGACCCCTTGCGCTCACCTCGGAGCCCGCGGCTGCACAGTTGATGAGGTTGTTGTTGGGGTTGGCCATCCAGAAGGTGGACACTGCGCTGTGGGTGTGGGGGGGGGGGGACAGAGATCGCATGGGGTCACGTGACGGGCGGCCAGCTCCTGCGCCCCTCGTCAGACACTTGAGGAATCCTTAATTTGCGATGAGACTCGGTTTTCTCGTTTGAGTGCAGTACATCTAAGCGCCTCATGTGCTCAGAATTTCCAGGTGGCCATGGCCCCGTGGGGCGGAGGCAGATCAGAGGTCACGAGTGCCCGGGAGAGGGGCCGTCACTAAGGGGGAGACCCCGCACCGGCGGGCGGATCACACGGGAACCCCCGTCTGCCGGTGCCCACGGCCACACGCCCTCTCACGGGAGCGCCGTGTGACGTCGGCAGGAGCCGGAGGACGAGAACAGAGGTTCTCTGATGGACGTGAGGCGAGCTGGGGAGGTACAGCACACCCTGCCCTCTGCACCTGCTGACCCCCGCGCCCTCTGCACCCCCTGCGCCCTCTGGCCGCGAGGCTGAAGGCACCAGGTGGTGAAGGGCTGGCAGGTGCAAGCTTCCCAGAAGCCCCAGGGTGCAGAGGTCAGAGGCTGCCTGGGGCGGGGCGGGAGGGGGGTGCGTGTGGCCTGGAGACGAAGCCACTCACTTGCAGTCCTGCCGGGGCTTGGGGACGTAGCCCGGGTACGAGTCTTCCGTGATCATCCTGCACATCTTGCTGTCCCGGTCGGAGGGGAGGAGGGTCCCAGACTTGACCAGGAGGCCCAGACAGTGGTCAAAGGTGTTGCGTTCCTCCGGCCCGTCCTCCGTGAAGAAGCAGTGGCCCAGGGAGTTATAGCCCACCACGTCCTTGACCTGCAGGGGCCAAGACAGGAGGGGACACGTCGCCCAGCGTCCAGCTGCTCATCAGGCACACGTGAGACGCCGTCAGCCATACGGCCGGTCCCGCTAGGAGCAGGGGAGGCGTGGGGAGGGGGAGGGACGAACGGCGACCTCGACGCCCCTTCCCGCTGGAGGTGCTGCGGCCGAGGCTCCGCGGGGCGGGAGGGGACAGGGTGTCAGAAGTGCGTCCAGGAGGAGGCAGGGACAGGTCACGTGAGCCCACCCTGGTGAGAACGCGGCAGGCCCCCGGCCCACAAGGACGGCAGGCGAGGTAGGGGGAGCGTCCCCGGGAGGCAGCACGAGAGCCAGGCCAGGCCGTGCCCTCACCCGGGGGCCCGAGCCAGCCTCACAGCTCAGGAGGCACAGCCCACGACATCTGCAGACTCGAGGGCCAAGAACCAGAAAAGTGTGCAAACCCCAGCTCGTCACAACCCATCTTGGAATCCCGGAGTCAGCGGGGGGCGAGGGGCGCGGGGGGAGGAGGAGCGGGAAGGCCGTTCTCAGGCCCCGAGAGAGCCGGGATGGTCCCAGGGCATCTGTCACACGGGCCCCCGGCCCCCCGTCCCCTTGCCCGCCACAGACGAGCCATTCCAGCTCTGTCATCTCGGAGGCCCCTTCTGGGCCTGAACCCCGCTAACATAGCAGTCTCGGAACCAAGAGATCCTCAGGTCGGCCTGAGCCCCAGCTCCCTGCCCAGCGCCAGTCGCTCACAAGCATCTCTGGCAGACGGGCTCTGTGCTCCCCCTCGAATGCCCCAGAGACGGGACGCTCACCACCTCACGAGGCAGCCTGTCCACGGTGGGACCCCCAGGACGGCGAGAAGCACCTCGTTCATCTTAACCGAGACCTGCCGTCCTCACCCCCACCCTGGGGCCTGACCGGCCAGTGGCGTCACCCAACGAGGACGCCCCTGCCTCCCTAGGACCGTTCCACTCACACCTGTTAAGTACCTACCGCCAGGCCAGGCCCGCCCGGCCCGGAACATCGACACACCGTCCAGACACAGCTCCCCCCGCAGTACTGGGCACCGTTCGAGGGGCCGGCCCGTCCTTGGTCAGATGTCTAGCGGCAACCCTGGCTTCTGCCCCCGATGCCGACAGCACCTCCTCAGAGTGACAACAGGGGCGCCTGGGCGGCCCAGTCGGTTGAGCCTCTGACTTCGGCTCGGGTCACAATCTCTCAGTCTGTGGGTTCGAGCCCCGCGTCGGGCTCTGTGCTGACAGCGCGGAGCCTGGAGCCTGCTTCGGATTCTGTGTCTCCCTCTCTCTCTGCCCCTCCCCGGCTCCTGCTCTGTCTCTCTCTCTCAAAATTAAATAAACATTAACAAAAATTTTTTTTAAATGTCTCCAGGCTCATTGCCAATATTGCACTGGTGTGTGTGTGTGTGTGTGTGTGTGTGACAAAACTGGCCTGACTGAGATGCGCAAATCGAGGCTAAATACCCCAACTCCCTCCCAAGTCGTTGACGAAGCTGCCTATTCCCATTTTTAGGCAACCACGCTCTGGAAGCATCCGGAACGGGGACCCTTTGTGTCCTTTTAATCTTGCTGAAACCTCGCACGATTTCTATGATCATTGTTTTCGGTTCTTCGCTTTGTTGTGTTTTTAGAGGTAGGGAAAGTGAGGCTCTGGGAAGTCAAGTGATTTGCCCAAGGTCACAAGACCCACGTGTTCAAGGTCAGGGCTGGAACCCCAGTTTTCTAATTGTGTCCATTCACCCCAAAGGGGAGGATCCGCCCTGTTCCAGGCGAGCTCTGTTCCCTCAAGCGTCTGTCCCTAAACTCTGGCCACTGGCAAGGGCGTGATCTTGAATCCTATTCGGTCCCTCAATGAGCATTTTGTAAACACCAAAGTCATCCAGTGGGACTGCTTCCTCTCCTCCCAGTGAGCTCTGAAAGCGTGTTATAAATCGCCTGAAAAGACAAGGACGGGAGGAAGAGGCGAGGAGCTGGGAGGCATCTCAGAGCAAGTTCCGGGCCTCAACTTGGCAAGGATGCCCAGGGAAGGGGTGGACGTGGGGCGCCTCCCAGGGGCTCATGAACCTCGGGCTGGAGTCCCGCCTGGATCCAGGCCTCCTGCCTCCCACCCGAGGCTCTTCCAAAATCGTAAGCCCCTGCCTGCCCCACCGTCTGATCACACCTTGCGTGGCCCTTCTCTGAAGGAAGTGAATGGTGGATCGGGGACATTCTAATTCTGACCAGTGCCCCAGGGAGAACTCCCTCCAAGCCCCTTGAGGTGCGCCACGGAGAGAAAAGTCCCCATCGAAAGGAGGAAGGAACAAGGACTATTTTTTGGGTGTCCGATATCTTACAGACAGTATCTCACTTAATTCTTATGACAACATCATTCCCTCTCACCCAAGGACACTGAGGCAGAGAGTTGCCCAAAGCCACTTTCCCTTCAGGGACAGAACTGAGACCCGATTCTCCATCTGCCTGGTCCTGTAACCTGTGTGCTAATCAGCTGTCAGCACCCCAAGCAGAAAAAACCCCCCTCATCCCGTGTCGCATTTCTTTCTCCTTACCGGGGTGGCAGGGGGAGGGCGGTGAGGGTGGCGTGGGTGGTCCAGGCGACAGCACGGGACGGGGGAAGCAGGTGCTGGGTGGGGAGTGGAAGGCACAAGTTTCCGCCACAGATCTGCTGTGCCCGGCTCGGAACACGTCGGAACACGAAGCCGGGAGGGAGGCAGAGCCCCGTCGCCCTCCGTCCGCCTCGCCAGGAAAGGACCGAGGCCCGGAGCGGGAGGCAAGGACGGTGGCCGTGGCCTGCTTCCGGTTGCTTCCTGAGCTGACCGGTGGGTGGGGTGGCCCTCCCTCGTCCCCGACCCGTCAGCAGAAGCCCCGGCCAGGGAACTCGGGGGGGAAGCAAGCAGGGGTTCCTCACGTGGGCTCAGGCGCAGCCAAGTTCAAGAAGCGACTGAGGCCATGAACTCGAGAAACCGGGGAGAGGGGAAACCAGGAGTCACGCACGCTCGCCCGTGAGTCCCAGAGCTGAGGTGGGGACACGGGGCAGGGGGCTCGTGCCAGGGGCGTCCAGGGGTGCCCCGGCCATCGGCAGAAGGACACGGGATGGCGTGTCCCTAAGGCTGGAGGGCTTGTTGGGGGGTCGGCACGGGGCACGGCCAGCAGACCCAAGCCGGGGGCGTCCCGGCTGCTCCTGGAGGCGTTTACACCAACGACGACACATTGCGAGCAGGGGACGAGGTGGGGAAGCGGGGAAGGACACGTTTTCTTCCCCACCCCCACTCTTCGCCCCAAAAACGGGGGGGGGGGGGGGGGGGGGGGGGGGGGACGAACAGAATCCATATGGGCGTCTTTTCTACCTTCCTCAAAACTACTAGAAGACATTCATTGTTTCCACGAAGCAAAGGTGGGGGGGTCCCCCGTGTCCTGTCCCGGAGCTCAGAAACACACACGAGGACGCGGTGGGAGCCCCCCCGCAGGCCCCCAGATACCCCGCGTGCGGACACCTTGCAGGACAGCCTTCCCCTGAGCACCGGCCTCGCCCACACGGTAAACCGCTCACGCCGAGACGAAGCGAGCGAACGTAAAATGCCGACGGAGAGGGTCCGGCCCCCTTCCGACGACCACGCGGTGCGGCTCCCAAACCCCAGCTCCCCTCGGGGGGGAGGAACGGGAAGGGCTCAGGGAGTCAGAGGCCTGCGCTTCGTCCGGGTTTGAGCCACGGCGATTCGGTTTCACTGCGGAAGGGCCACACGGGTCTGTGGCTCCGGATGGCCCCCCGGGGAGCTGACGGGTGCTGCCTCCCAGTCTGGTGGCCGGCGTCCCCGGGGGGCAGACGGAAGGACGGCCGTGGGGCAGGACCGCAGGGTCTCCTGCCTCCGAGGGGCTGTCTGCGGCTCTGGCTCCAGAAAGCCTTCTCTGCCGCGGGGGCAGCTCCCCGCCTGCATCCCTGCTCGGCCGCTCGCCCCGCGGCTGCCTGCCGAGGCCTCCGCCCCCCTCACCGCTGCTGGCCCTGCGTCCCCCACCACTGCCTGTTTCGGCCGAGACCCGGGCTCCGTGACCAAGATGGCCACATCCTCTCATTCTTGTCTTTTTAAAAAAATTGTTTGTGTATTTTTTGAGAGAGAGAGAGAGAGAGAAAGATAGCGAGCAGGGGAGGGGCAGAGAGGGAGGGAGAGAGAGAGGGAGAGAGAGAGAGTCCCAAGCAGGCCCCGTGCTGTCAGCACAGAGCCTGAACCCATGAGCCGTGAGATTGTGACCTGAGCCAAAACCGAGAGTCCGACGCTTAACTGAGCCACCCCCTTCGTTCTTATTTTCTAACTGAGAAACCACGAGAGGTGTTTGTCAGGCCCTGCACAGCCGCACGTCCATGCTACACGGCGTGTGCGTGTGTATGTGTGAAATGTCCACACTCCGCGTGTGCGTGTGAAATGTCCACGCTACGTGTGTGCGTGTGACTGCCCCGAGCTTGAGAACAGCTTCCACTCAGCCCAGATCTGTAGTTAGAGGGCCTCTGGGAATCTTAGCACCTTTCTCTCCAGGAACGGGAAGCAGGGGTGAATTTACGCTGAGTTTAAGGACGAAACTTCAGAACGAATGCTCCAATCAAGCCAAGGGCCTCACACTCGGGCCTGTTACCCTCCTTAACTAATTCTGCGCCGTCCCGGTTCCCACAGCTTCTGAGCTCAGTCACCACCCGCGAGGGACCGTCTCCGACTGCCCGCGTGGGGTCCGGTCGGCAAACCGCGCGGGCGGACGGCACGGACCAGACGCCGCTCCGGGGCCCGAGTGTGTGCCCCGCGCCCCGCGCCCTTGGCTCCCTCCTTACAACCACCGCGTGGGACGGGTCCTGCCCGCCTCCCCGTTTTCCAGAGGAGGAAACAGAGGCACGGAGAGGTACGGTGACTGGCTCAGGCCGCACGACTCGCGAGTGGCAGGAGCTGATGAAAACCCAGAGCCCGAGCTTGTCGGGTGCCTCGTGCTGCCTCACTGACGGTTTCCCCTTGTGAACCCTACTGTCTTTCTGCTTCAGCCAGAAGACGCCCCCCTTCCCTCTTCCTTGAGCCGGAAAAAAGTTCACGTTCAGCACAACCCCTCCCCTCCCGCCGGGGAGGATCAGCCCCGGCCCCCGGTCAGCTTCCACGGGAGCCCCGGCCGGGGGGTCCCCTGTGGCACCCATGCCTGTGTTTGCTGCGACTTCCCCACCCGGCTGAGGAGGGAACGGGGTGCCACGGCTCATACCCTGGGGACCAAGCCCTAGAACCCGAGGCTTCCAGACCAGGCCCCGTGGCCCATGCCGTCCCCCCGTTTCTCAGCGGGTTTTCAAATCCGAGCACTTGAGGCAGCAGGCACCGCTCAGAACATGGGAGCGCACCGAGCAGACTGGCAGCGGCTTCACCGGCAGCACGCTGACGGCCTCACCCCTCCCCTGCCCGGTGCGGAGGTCCATCACGTCGGGCTTCGAGCAGGGCTGCAAACTCGGGGGGCTTTGGGGGCCAACGGGCCATGGGTCGAGTGGCACCGGCCTGGGGCGTTTGCTGTAATGTGCTAGGGAGTGGGGGACTCAGGGGAGCCCTCGGATGCAGGCCCGGCTTCGCTGTGGCCCCGCCCCAGGGCCTTGTGCCATGCTGGAGTGTGGGTCCCACCTGCCTACCCAGACCACTTTTCTGTTTTTTTTTCTCTTTTCAAATGCAACTGCTTTTTGAAACTAAAAATCTTTGAACGTTTTATTTTTGGAGAGACAAACAAAAGCATGCAGGGGAGGGGCAGAGAGAAAGAGAGAGAGAGGGAGGGAGACACAGAATCCGAAGCAGGCTCCAGGCTCTGAGCCATCAGCACAGAGCCTGACGCAGGGCTCGAACCCACGAACTGCGAGACCACGACCCGAGCCGATGTCGGACGCTTAACCGACCCAGCCACGCAGGCGCCCCCCAAGACCACTTTTCAAGAGAAGCCAAGAATCCAGATTTCTATGTGAAACCTCTTAATTTTTAAATGATGGAAACTAATCCCAATGTTTCTTTAAACACTATTTAAGCCAAACAAAACACAATCTGGATTCAGCTTGCAGAATGCCAGCTTGTAACATCCAGATCTTAGAATTTCTAGAGGATATAAGTTGAGTTCTTTATCTTTTCTTTTCTTTCTTTCTTTCTTTCCTTCCTTCTCTTCCTCCCTTCCTTCCTTTTTTCTTTCTTTCTCTCTCTCTCTCTCTCTCTCTCTGTTTTTTTGAGAAGCACAGAGAAAGAGGCACAGGGAGAGAGAATCCCAAGCAGGCTCCAAACTCAGCACAGAGCCTGACTGGGGGCTCGATCCCACAAACCGTTAGAACGTGACTTGAACAAAATGAAGAGTCCGATTCTGACTGAGCCGAGCCCCCCCCCCCCCCGGGCGCCCCCCAAGTGTAGTTCATTTAAAGAAGAACAACTTAGAGTAAAAATCGGCTGTGCAAATCGGGACAAGCCTGATGCACACTCTGCTCACGAAGCCGTGCCTCCCGGCGGAGCTCGCGTTGAAGGACACCCGGTGCCACAGGGGAAAGGTCTGTCGCAGCCGCCACAAGCGTGGGGGGCAGAGGCGACAGCGTGGAGTCTTGGCATGACCCCCTTGCCGGCCCTGGCAGACCCGTCGTGCCGCGGAAAGGTCCCTGAATGGCCCGCCGCTCTAACGCGGCACCGAGGGGCCGGGATTCCCCGGGACCACTGCCAACTCGCCCCTCCTGCAGCCCGGCGCCCTTTGGCAAAGGCACAGCCCCGTTCCCTCTTTCCTTTTTGGCTGGACACCTGCTCTCAACTGGCCCCAGGCTCAACTCTGAGCCAAGGATGGTTCAATCCCCAGGGGCCCCAGGAGAAACGAGCAGATCCGGACGTCCCTCCAGTGCCGACGGCCTGGAGGAAGGGGACTCGAGAGCGGGGAGGGGACAGACCCTCCTCTTCCCCGGGAAGGAGGTACTTACCAGCAGGCCGTTGGAGCCGTGCACGGTGACGCAGCGCGAGAACGTGTGGTGGATGGAGAGCTCCCGGACGTAGGTGGGTGGGTCGTAGCCTCCCCGTCCGTCCACGTCGCCCGCCAGGTGGAAGTGAATGGGGTACTGCCCCACCAGCTGCTGCCCCATGTGCTTCAGCTCTACGCCCTCCAGGTGGGCCGCCTTAAAGCCCAGCGCGAACTGGAAGAGGGGAGCCGAGGGTCAGAACGGTCTGGGAGGCGCCCCCGCTCCTCGCTGCTGCCACGTCCCGGACACGCAAGGGGCTGGGCCGACCCCTGCCTCGGCGACGAAGCAAATCAAAGATCCGATGTGCAAATGGCCCTTCTCATCCCCTGGGGGGGGGGGTCGAGGCTCCGTGAGGAACACAGGGATGTTACCAGGCGGCGAACTTCCCCGGGGCGGGGACCCGTGGACGGACTGGGGGAGAGCGCTTCCATCCCCGCCCCCACTCCTAGGCCCTGAGGGTCGCGAGGAAGGGGGATCCCCGAGATAACCGGGGGCGGGGGGAGGCTGGCATGAGCCCTCCCCCTGCCAGCAGGATGGGGCAGAAGGAGCCTGTGGCCTGGCCCACGGTCTCCAGATGAGAGGAAGGGGACGCTGAGCCCAAGTCCCCATCAGCCCGTGACTCCGGGAGCGTGTGCGGGGCTCGGGGTGCCCCACGGGCTGGCTACACCGTGCACGTCCACAAAAGCATGCTCCAGAAATGCCTCCCGTCGACAGTGGGGCTCGGCCCTCTGCCACTAGAGTAGGGTGACCTTCGGGACTCGCCGACCACTGTCCCCAAGGCAGGCGTCACCCGCAACGCGGCTCTGGTAGGGCCGCCCTGGCAATGCCTCCGAGGTCTGGTTCGGGCCACGTGGCAGGGAGCTGGAAACGGTTCTCGGCCGAGGACGTTCCCGCAACCCCTGCCCCCTTCCTCCCCAGAACCAGACGGGGGCATGGGTGCACCTGCTTCTGGAGGTTTACCGTGACCTCGCGTTGAACGAGGAGGGCCCGGGGACGCTGGGAGCCCCTGGGGGAACACGTGGCTTCACAGCATGACGCTGCCACGTTGGAGCCGGTGGGGCTCCGGTGGTGAGGTCTGGAAGCTTCCCTCTGGCGCGCAGTGGGGTCACCGAAAAACCTTATCCTGACGACACGTGATCGTCGCTTCGCGAAGCTCTAAGGCAGCCATGTTCTACCAGCTTTGACCCTAAGTCGCTGACAGCAGCGGCCACACACGGAGCTTCTGGGCGTCCAACGGTACCCAAGGTGCCGGGTAAGGGCACCTTACACAGGGATGCCGACGAACGTCCTCTTTGGGCTCAACGCTAGGCAAGCACGAGCTCCGAGAACCGACAGCCGTTTCGACTTATTGCCGGGGGAGGACGCGGCAGCCGGGATCTCCGTCTCTGCCTGGAACGCTCGCGGGCAAGCTTCGCGCCAGACCCTGAACTTCCCCCCCCCCTTCTTGCTGTTTGATCTGAACTTGCATGGATCTGGGGTAAGTGGGGCTGTGTGAGTCAAATGCCCGTTCTTCCGGGGAGCCCTTGGGGTGGGGGGGACACCGAAGAAAGAGAACGAGCACAGTGGCTGAGGGTCGGAAGCCATGAAGGCAGGGAGCGCGGTGTGCCGTGTGACTGGGGGGGCGGACTCGTCGGTCTTGCGGCCGAGTGTTGACGGCTGGGACAGCACGGCTCTGGTCTCTCCCCCGCTGGTCCTGCCTTCTGCTCCCCGGCCCGGCCCGGCCAGGGTCCCGGCCAGGCTGGCATCGTGCGAATCCTCCCGGCCGCGAGGACCCTTACCTTGATGTGGCCCCCAAAGGTATCGAAGTCAAAGAAGCTGCAGATGTGGTTGCTGTAGGGGTAACACCGGTCCTCCATCTCCCCCATCACCACGATGTTCCGGCTCAGGAGCCCGACCTCTGCCCGCATGTCCACACCGTCGATCTCCTCCCCGATGTGCAGGTACAGGGGCTTCCCTAGGGTGGAGACGGGGGCGGGGGATCAGAGGCCTGTGCTTCAGACCCCACGGCTGCCACTGGTGTATCACCGGGCCCCGTGTGCTCAGAGGTCCCCGTGGTCCCCCAACCCGGTCCCATTCTATGGAAGAACAAAGGCCATGCAGAGATGGCATTCGTCTCCCGGCATCGGTCCCTCCTGGGGTCTGTCGGTTGTAGCTCCCCATGTGCTCCCCGGGAGACCCACGTGTCCCAGCTTCCCTGAGGGCGGCTGTCATACCAGCCCCCCCCACTCTGGCTCCACCCCCAGCCCTGGAATGTGGGTGTGTCCTAGCCAGCCTGGAAGGAAGGAAGGAAGGAAGGAAGGAAGGAAGGAAGGAAGGAAGGACGGACGGACACGTACTCTCTCCCCTGTATGCCGACCCCAGCCCCACCCCTCCCACAGTCTCAGGGGCCTGGATTCCAGTAACTTCTTCTCTTGCCTCGTGTGGGTGCCTTAGGTTCTGTCTCCAAACTCATCCAGGCCTCCTATCCTTAAAAATACTATCAAAAGACCTTTCTGCACCACTCGGATGCCACTGTAGCTAAGGTTGGTCCCCTCATGCCGCCGTGAGTCCCTGGGCGAGGGTGCCAGCTCCCAGCACCACTCCACTGGTCCAATCCGACTCACTTACTCCCCTCCAGCCTCCTCCTGCTCCCCCGGGGGTGGGGCAGGTGCACCCCAGGAAGGTGCGGGGCGACAGGACCCCGGAACCTTGGAACTGTCTTCTGGCCCCAAATCCGCCCCCACCCAGTCCCACATTCTTCCATGGAATAAAGACATCTTGGCCTGCCTCTAAACGTGGCTCGTCACTGGGACGGCTGACCCGGCCAGCAGGTGTCTCCTCCATTCGGGGACACGGTGACAGGGCACAACCTCTCGTGGGGATTCCCGGCCCGCACCGCAGGGCACACGCCGTCCCTGCGGCCCCGGCTCGAGCGACGGGCACACATATCAGCCCACGACACGGCTGACCCCTGCGCGCAAAGGCTGGGGCTGTGATGGATCCGACTTCGGCTCGGGTCGTGACCTCACAGTTCGTGGGGTCGAGCCCCGTTTTGGGCTCTGTGCTGACTGGAAGCCTCTCCTTCGTCCCTGGCCGGTCCGGTCTCCTGCCAGTCGGCCCTGTGACCTTCACAAGCATGCAGGGGCAGGGCCTTCCGGGCAGGTGGCGGGGAAGAGTCTCCTGTGCAAAGAGCTTTGCGCGGGGCTCTGGGTGACCCGCCGGGGGCGCTGGGCAGGAAGCTGCTTCCGGCCAGCGAGGAAGGGGCCTCACGTGCCCGCCAGCTTTAAACGCCCGAAGGCCAGCGGCAGCTACAAGAATTGATGACAAGGCCCCTGGTCTGCCTGGCTCGTGCCTCTGAGCACGCTGGACGAGGACCTTCTTTTCTTTACCAGCGGCCACCCCCGTGGGCGGCTTCGCCAGCAGCCCCCGCGGAAGCTTCACGGGCCCCCTCCACCAAGCGAGGCCACACCTCGGCCTGTCCCCGGAGGACAGAAGGAAGGCTGGCCGGCCGGGGCACCGGAGGCGGCTCAGAGGCGCCCAGGAACCTGCCCACACGAGTGCCCGCCCGACGGGCCGGGTCCCGGGAGGCACGGCGTGGCACTCGCTTCCCGGGGCGGAACGCGTGATGGGAGAGGTCGAAGGGAGCGTGCAGGCTGGGTCCTGCCAGCCAGTCACGGGGACTCTGTGCTTCCCGATCCCGCCCCGACGGCTCCTTCTCTGCCCAGCCCTCCCACCATCCTCCACAGGCGCCTTCACTCCCCGGGGTTCCCGCCATGCCGGCCGGGCCAGGACACCAGGCCTCCCCCTGCAGACACACATCCCCGGACGCCCAGCCACCCCTCACAGCGTGTGCGTTTGGGGGCCCAGTGTCCCCCTCGACTACGGGCGGGGACCAGTGGAACCCGTGTGTGCTGACCAGGGGCGTCCACTCTGGTGGGGGCTCAGAGGGCCTCCCCAGGGATCCGCCCTCCTCTCCAACACGGCTGGTGGTGATGCAGCCAGGCTGCCCGTGTCAGATGGGGACTCAGGTGAGAGCTGTGAGTCCCCGAGCACAGCACTTTCGCTCCCGGGACCTCGGGCCCTCCTTCCAGAAGATACGAACCGCACGCGTCTCAAAGGTAACTGTGCTTGTTAAGTGAGTTAATCCATGGAATGAGCTCAACACAGTGCCTGGCACGTGGCAGGGGCTGGTGTGGCCCAAGTGGCACGTGTGGCTGTGGCCCGCGTCATCCTCAGGGAAGACTGGAGTCTGGGGCTCCCGCCACTGCCTCACCTCCAGGTGGGGCATTTTTCTTTGTTCCACAGGGGGGGGGGGGCGGGTGTGGGGAACGCAGGGTGAGGGAACAGCCTCGAGGGATGCGGAGGGACTGTGTCTTTCCAACACCTGCAGCGGGGGCCAGGGGGGCACAGGGCAGGAACGCTTCACTTCGGCTGCCCCTTCTGCACCGTGGGCCCTTTACAGGACCTGTCAGGACCTTTAAAGAATCCATCAGGACCTTTGCAGGACCTGTCAGAACCTTTACAGGACCCATCAGGACCTTTGTGGAACCTGTCAGGACCTTTACAGAGCCCATCAGGACCTTTACAAGACCTTTGCAGGACCCATCAGGACCTTTACAGGACCCGTCAGGACCTTTGTGGAACCCATCAGGGCCTTTACAGAACCGCACAGCCAGTTTATCTGTCCTGCTGCCGTGTTCACAGGCCACTCCCAGGCCCTGCTTTCCCACCCGCACCCTACCCCCCCCCCCCGTCCTGTCTGCAGACCCTCCCACCCAGCCTCACCCCTCCTTTGCTCCTCCCACCGCTGATGTGTGAGGGCCAACCAGAGAAAGCAGATATGGCTGAGCCAGATTGTCCCAAATAACCCAGGAGGGCCACGGGCACAGGTGAGGGGTGGGGGGGCGGGGGCGGGGAAAGCGGCGGGGGGCTCTGCAGGTGCCCTGGCTCCATAGCCCGAGCTCTCTCTGTAGGCTGGGCTCCCACCTGGACACTCGGGGGTCCAGAGAGGAAAGGCATCGAGGCCCTTCCAGTGGGAGAGACGGGCAGGTGCACTTGAGGCTCAGACCCAGCAGGGCCCGGTGCGTCTGGGGGAGGGGCTCGGGCTGGAGGAATCTAAGCCACGGAGTCCCCAGGTCCCTCCTACGGGCCAGTCATCGAGTGGAGGCCCTGGGGACGGGGGCCTCCGAGGAGGGGGACGGAGTAGAACAGGGAGCCTTTGGAGCCAGAGAGCTCGGGGTTTGAGTCCCGGCTCCGGCCGCCCGCACAGACACCAGCTCGCCCCGCTAGAGCCCCCCGAGGTGACGGACATGCTCCGTCGTGCGCATCCAGTACGCCAGCCACAGGCCGCCCGCGGCTACCGGACAGGCGGGATCTGGCTGGGGTGACGGAGCGGTACGATTTTCCACTTTAATTTTAATGAGATGTGAAGAGCTTCGTGTGGCTGGTGCCTGCGATGGAAAGCAGGAGGCCGGCCGTTTGAGTTCCCTGAACCTGAGTGTCCTCCTTTGTCCTGGAGAGATGGTGGCCGCCACCTTGTGGGGTCACCGCGAGGAGTGAACAAGATGGCTCTCGTCGCGTGCTCGGCAATCACGGGACACAAGAGGGGGCGACACCAGCCGACAGCGGTGCCGTTTAGAGGTGCGCGCGCGGGGTGGGGAGGGGGTGCGAGGAAAAGCCGGGGTGTGGGAACGGAGGTGGAGAAGGTCTCAGGTTTCCAGCCGCCCTGTCAGGAGGTGTGGGCATCCACACGGCGGACGGCAGGACTGAAACAGCGTTTGCAGATGAGTCACAGTTTCGTGACTCTGTTATGCCCATCTGTTTCCTGTCAGAAAGCCTTTCGTGTGCACGGAAGCCTGTTTCCTGGAATCTGGGGGCAGCGAGGACAGAGGGCCCAGGAAGGCTGTGTCCCTCCCTGCAACCGGCCCTGGGGGGGACCCTGAGCCGTCACTGTTGGGGGCACGGTTTTGGAAAAGACGGGCCGGGTGGGCCTTTGCTTCATGCCAGTGGGGGATGGGGAGGCAGAGAACAGGCTTGGGGCTGAACGGGAGAAACGTGGGCCTCCACAAGACAGACAGACGGACGGACATGCCCCCTGCCCCCAACTACCTGGGGCTTTTCTGATGCTGCCCACCAGGGGGCGCTGTCCTCAGGTAAGTGCCCAATGCTCCTGAGCCAAGTGCACGGTTCACCGGGAGCCTAATAACTGTAAGGGGGTGGGGGCTGGGAAGGGGGGGAGGGGTGGGGGCTGGGAAGGGGGGGAGGGGTGGGGGCCTGGTGGAAATACAGGCAAGGCCGTGCTACGCCAACGGAGTGAGGAGGGTCCCCAGGGGCTCCAGCCTCTTCTCCTGTCCTCCCTGGGTGCTCGGGGCCCAGGGCAGCCCCATCCCACTCTGTGTCCAGTCCTAAGAAGCTTCAGGAAGCAGCCGGGCCTGTTGGCCAAACGCTGCCCAGCAGGGCCGCTCTCCAGCACCCGTGCCCAAGCCGAACCATCGGGCGAGGCCCGCGTGCCCTGACACCGCGTGGCCCTCGGCTCTCTGGGCCTCTCGGCGCTCACAGCTCCCCCATCGGGACCTCTGCCCCCGAGCCTTGGGGTGTGAGACACAGGGGTGCAGACGCGGGCTGGTCTCTGCCGGGCGCTCCTCCGTCGACCTCCGTGCAGGCACGGGCGTCACGGGCTTTTCACCCTCTCAGAACCACAAGTGCCACCCCGGAGCCACACGTCACCGCACACTGAGCAGTTGACATCAGCTCAAACCGTCTCAGTGCCACTCTCACCGACAGTCCAGGAGGACACCTGACATCCCAGGGGACCCGTGCACGTGTACTGGCCCTGGGGACACAGGAGTCGCCCGGCAAAGACCAGGGCCTAACGCTCAGGGGGGCCTTTCCTTCATGGAGGGAGCCGCTCTCCATTCAGTAGTCCCAGAGGGGCGCCGGTGAGGGTGCACCACCGGGGGGGGGGGGGGTGGGCGGCACACAAGCCCCCAGCCCGTCTGCTCTCTCCCTGGAAGGTGACCTGAGCATCATGTCCAGGGACCGTGCAAGGCGCTTTCGGACAGTGATGCCCGAGGACGCTTCCCGCTCGCTCCCGCTACCCAGACCCCCAAAGCGGCCCCTGCCCCTCGTCCTTGTGCACCTGGGCTCTCCAGCTCCTCCCTCGCTTGTCTAAGCTCAACGGCCTCCCGGAAAATTCCTTTTTTGCTTGCGACAGTCAAGTTGGATTCCGTTGCTTGGGGCCAAAGCACCCTCGTGGATGGATACGGAACTCTCTCCACTAATAACGATTGACCTGGACTATACCTTTAACCCCAACAGTCTCAGACTCCAGGAACCTCACGTGATATAAATTGCAGCACCACTAAATCTACGTTTAGGAGAAGAATAAGGAAGACCCAGAAGCTATAGACGGAAAGGATTTAAAACTGCGGTAGGTCGCATTATGGCCTAACAAATATTCACTCCCTTCCTTCATCCTTGGCGGGAGACGCAGGCCGACCCGCCCTTCCGTGTTGAGCTTGACTATGTTACTTGCTTTGTCCGGTGGAATGTGGCTGTGAGAACATGCCAGTCCTGAGCCCAGGCCCTGAGTCCCCTTGTGTTTCTGTTCCCTCCCCAACAGAAAGACAATGTCCTGGGAAGAGTGAGAGTCGCGGGTGACTCTCAGTCACGTGAGAGCCGACCTGAACCCCGCTGGCCCCCTGGAGCCACGCTCGGTCCAGGGAAGCTAAACCCTCGACAAGCTGCAGAGGCGGGAGTAAGAGATAAGCACTTGCCACAGAGGTTCGGGTCTGTTTTGTTACGCAGCATTATCATGGCGGTGGCTAACTGATACAGATTTTCCCTGCTTTCCGACAACTTTAAGCCTAATAGGTCCGCTCGGCCCGGGGGGGGGGGGGGGGGCTAGTCAGGGTCTTACCTGCCACCTTGACCTGGTTGGAGGCACAGGCTCTGCAGGGGAGCACCTGAAACTCTTCTGCCTGGTACATGGAGTAATCGGTGCTGGCGACGACCAGCGTGTCTCCGGGCTTCCACGACCGCACATCGTCCTCCAGGTTCAGGATGGTGCTGTTCACGTTGGTGTCGATGGTGACGGTGAGTCTGGGTCTCACTGGAACCCCAAATGGGAGGGACTGAGAAACGGCCCTCGGTCCTTGGCGAACTTTTGACCGCCCGCCTCCCCCCTTCCCCTCCCTAAATAAATGCTAGGTCTGCCTATCCAAACCCAAGTCGCCAGGCTCAGCCCATCCCAGGCTCGGTACAGGTTTTTGAAGTCAACAAAACCTTACCAGAAAAGAGCCGTTCATTAGCCAGGGCAATTTTCCACCGGCTCCTTTGCGAGAGTTAAATGCGGTCCCTCACCACACCCACTCTGCTCAGCTGCACCACAAATATAGTTCCCCTCAACTAGTATTTACAGTAGCCGTAAGCCCTCCGCCCCACCCCCCGGGAGAACTCTTGTCCCTAATGACTGCCTTCTGGACGGGGCCAAGGGCCTCCACGGACCGGCTGACCATTTCCAGGCCCTCCTTACAGGCACCTCGGGATCCGGGTTTAAAATAACAGCACCCAGAGGCCGCGAGGTCGCGCCTCTGCGGGGGGGGGGGGGGGGGCGCAGGGAGGTCGGCTCTGTCCCCCGCGCCCTGGCTTTCTTGGACCAGGCCCTTCCCCTTCCTGAAAGGCATTCGGGCAGGGCGGGGCTCTGCCGGCTGCTGCCAGCTCCCAGGACCGTCCCCCGGCTCCCGTGTCACAGACGCGCTCCCCACGGCGAGCTCGGCAGTGGCCCCGTGTCACCGCCACGCGCAGAGGCGGCCGACCCAGCCACACCCCCGTCCCCGGCAAGCTGCTTACCAGGCTTCCCGCAGAGGAACCGCACGCGGTAGCCGTGGCAGGGGCGGCCCCGGTCGTAGCACGCAAACCTGTAATCCTGGCCTTTTTTGTGGACAACCTCGGCGGTGAGGTTAGCGCCGTCCAGCGTAGTGGCCTGGAAACGGCACGGAAATTACAGGGCAAAATCATCTTTCTTCTCGTATGGAAGGAGGGTGATGATTCATGCTATAGACGTATTGCCCCAAGCCTCAGAGTGCCCCTGCTGCAGATGCTGTTTGCTGCGGCCCGAGACTTTTCTTCCAGGGACCAAGTGTCACTTTGGTCGCAAGAAAACGGTCTTGTGACAAGGAGAACGGCGCAAACTCGCAGGATGGACGGGTGCCCCGCCCGGGGTCCTCGGGTCCTCGGGGTCCAAACCACTGACGGCCCCGCCGGCCGCTGGCTGAGCCGTTACGGCCTCTCCACGGTGACACGGCACTTTTTCCGGAGCCCCTCACGACCCGCATGCCAGCCCTGCAGCTGTGCGCTCCAGAGGACGGGCTCTGTCCAAACTCTTGGCGCCCCACGTGGTTCCGCATCATGGAAGGGGGGGAGCCCGGGAAAATCTGGCACGCACGACCTCCTTCCTCCTTCCGGGCAAGCCAGGAGGGCTCTGGCTTTACGGGTACCAAGGCGGACACCCAGAGAGGCTGTGTGACCTCCCCGGGGCAAGCCAAGCCAGCGCAAAGCAGAGCCGAAATTCGAACCCACACCGAGCCCGTGCTTCCCCCCACCTCCCGCTGCTGAGCCGCCCTGTGTGCCTTGCTCTGCGTCCGTCTCCTCCCGCCGGACCCCGGGCTCCGGGGAGGGCAAGGAGCCGGGCTCTGCCCGCCTCCCGGCCCAGGGCTTGGCACACAGTGGGGTCTCGGGGATGGGCACGGACGGGCGGGCAGCTTCAAGGCCAGGTGGAGGGTTCAGGGAGCGGGCTCAGAGGAGGTCGTGATCCCTGCCAGCTGGGGCTCGTCCCGGAGCCCGGGTGTGTCTGCATCAGGACTGTGGCCGTCATCAGGGCCAGGCAATTTAGAGCAAGGCCACAGCTGTTGTCCTCTTTGGCACAGAGACCAAAGGGACCAGGGCGGGGGAAACGGGAGGCAAAGTATAGTCAGCCTACTTAATAATAGGGTGGCGGGGGCGGGGGGGGGCTTTTCAGGAAACACTAGTTTGAACACAGCAGGTATCTGTCGTCCTTGGCTTCAAAGAGCCACGTAGCAGTGAGCTCAGGCGTCATTTAACTCCGCCCTTTCCTGCCAGTGATGCACTCACGCCCATGATCTTGGGGGGCGGGGTGGGGGGGCGTCCAGCTCCCCCACAGAAGCAGGAGTCGCAGACTTGCCTGCTCCTTGCAAAAAGCTAAGGCCGATAATTAGCGATTGTAAAATAATTAACAGTATTATCACGATAACGAAATAAAACAATTGTGAAATAATAAAATCTACGGGCACTTCACATATTGTTGCACTAAATCGACAGAATGATCGCGCGGGGGAACAGTGATCATCTGCATTGTTGCCTGGGAGGAAACGGGGGCCCTACGTCACTTGACGGGCACCCGCCGTGGGGAAGGAGCAGCTCAGGGTCCCCTCGGGGTGGAGGAACTCCAAGGGAAACTGCCGAGCAAACGCCGTCCGTTCTCCCATCGCGCGTTTGTATTCAGCTCAGTGGAGCACAGGGCGGTGGGTGTGCTCTCCACCCGGGCTGGGTTCAGCCTGCACCCCAAATCCCACTGGATCCTGTGCACCCCAGGGCCCAAAGGAGGTCAACTCTGCGGGAAGACTGAAGGAGAGGCCCCAGCCCCACGCCGGGCGCTCTCAGCCACGGCTAGGGGTGCAGGCTTAGGAGGAGGCAAGGGAAGGGGAGACTAGAAGAGAGCTCGGTACCTGTATATCGATGGGGCGGTTGCAGATTTTTCCCGGGTGAGCCGCCCGGAGGTCTGAAATTTTCTCCCCGCCTTTAGTCTGCGGCACTCTGTCGTGGTCGAACCACCCCGTCCATTCCACGTCTAGACAGAAAGCAAAGGGCAGGGTCGGGCAGGAAGGGCCGGCGAGGGCACGTCCCGCTCTGCGTGGCCCCGGGCGCCCCGAGGACGAAGACGGGATCTGCCATCAGCCCACTACTGGGGGCACCGAGGGGAGCTCTCTGCACCCCTGTCCCGCCCCGGCTGTCTCCCGTCCAGTGCTGCTGCTTGGCACAGAGAGAATTCAAGAGGGAGGGCGTCCCTCTGGGCTAGCGGCCGCACTGGACCGATTCATTAGGGACAGCTTTCCGTCCGTTGCAAATTTAATTTACGGCCATCCGGTGGCCTTGCGGCCGCAAGAGAAACACGCTTGCTTTGCCAAGACGGGAAGTCCCGGCCACTGTTGGGTTTTGTCCTGGGGGCCCCAAAGTCCTCACCTTGAACCCACTCGCTGGATGAAGAAACGTTGAAATGCTCGCCGTGCTCCGTCTGGAACACTTTGAACACCCGGGCAGCAGCGGAGCCGCGGTGCCCTGCAGGAGAGACCAGACCCCCCCACCGGATTCTGAGTGCTGTGATTCCGAGGCAGAGAAAGCCCCCTACGCCCGTGGATCCTGAGCTATTTCTTTAAAAAAAAAAAAAAAAAGTTTCAGGCCAATGTTTCTACTTGGGAAGCAGACGGTGGATTACGTCTACTGTCCCTTCTCGTGATTCTGTTTTAAGAGTCAACTTTTGGAGGGGCGCCTGGGTGGCTCAGTCGACCCAGGGTTTTCATCTCCGGGGGATGACCTCGCGGTTCGTGAGCTCGAGCCCCGCGTTAGGCTCTCTGCTGCCAGCGCCGAGCCTGTTTTGCATGTGAGCTCTCGCTCACAAGTAAATAAGCATTAAAACAAATAAAAGCTTGATTCCGGTGTTCCGGCAAGTCTATATTTCAGAGGCGCGTAATTTCTCACGTGAATTCCCGCCTAAGATTAGAACAGTGCCTTCCGCAGACTTCTCCGGGCAGAGGAGGCCCCCCTGGGTGGTAAAGGCCCATCCATACACTCTTTTTAGCTCCAAAGACTATCTCTGCTGGATTGTCCCAGCTCCCGCCTGTCCTAGGTCACTCGTTTCGAATTAAGTCAGCGACCACCTCTTTGCAAATACGTTAAATATTATCTCTGTGATCGGCTTTTGCCGCTTTGGCGTGACACGTTCGGGACGAAGGGTGTTGAAGGGGGCTCCGCGATGCTCGGAGGGAAGAGGGGGGTTCGGAAAGGGCCCCGTGTCCAGAGGGACGCCGGCGGGGATGCAGCCTCTATGCCAACTATTTATTACCGTGATATTCAATGTGGTCTTCGACGGAAGAAGAGGGATTTCCTTTCACAGTTAGGAAACTCCAAGGGTGTCTGCAAAAACCAACAAGCAAAAGTCAAGTTCTTCGCACGTCTCAACCTGTAGCGGAGGCACAGCCCAGACAGACTGCCACCAGCGGGCAGCCCTCCCCGCCGTTCGGGGGCGATCGGCCCCCTGGCGGGGCTTCCCGGCTCCGGAGAACAGGGGCCTCTCTCTGCCAGCGCTGGGCTTCCTCGCCACCTGGCTCGCCCGCTGTTGGCTTGCCCCGAGCGTCGTCAACCCCACTCTGGCATGAACCCAGGTATGAATCACAAACAAACAAGCCCGCGGACCCACATGCCACCCGCCAGGCTCAGTTTGGTCCTGAAGCAAGCGCTCTGGTTCCTTTAGGAAAACAAGGACACAGGTTCCAAGGGAGAAAGGTTCTTTCCAGGCTGCCCAGGAGGTCAGCACGAGGGAGACCCCGGAGGGCCTGTGCCCCGGCTGCCCCGGGAGCCGCACTGGCTTTGGGGAAGGAGGAGACGCGTCTCGCTCCCCATGGGGGACGGAGGAGGAAGAGATTTCCTCCCCCGAAGCGTGCTGTAAGGCAGGAAGGTTTTCTTACCCATTTCTGTCTCCCGCCTGCCCCGATGCCTGCTACAGCCTGAGATGCCGATAGATTACGGCACTCGAGAGCTTTTGTTCTTTTTGTTTAGAGCTTTCATTTCGGACAGGGAGCCTTCATTCACGCCTGGGATCTGACTGGGTCACTCTCTTGCTTGGGACCCTTCAGTGGCTCCCCGTTGCCCTTCAGGTGAAATCCACACGCCTTGGCACAGCGCGAAAGCTCGTCCCCTGCCCACCTCCTCAGCCCCCCCTCTGTCCCCTCCCGCCCTAACCCTCTTCTGCCACCTGTGCGCTGCCCCCACCCCCGGCCTCTGCACCTGCAGTCTCTCGTGGGGAATCTGCTTGTCCTCACCCTCACCTGCAGCTCGGCCCAGCCTCTTGCTCACGCGTCCCTGCCACGTCCCTTTCCACGCCTGCCTTCCCATGAGAGCTCAGCACACGTCGTCAGGCCCAGAGCCTCGGGCCGGCATCTGCCCGATAACTGCAGCCCCGGGTCCCAGTTCTACTGCTTTTAGAGGTTTTGAGTTTGCCCCTCACAGTGCGTCTGTGCAAACGAGGGGGGGAGAACGGAATCCCTCCTGCCTGTGTCCCAGGCCCGGGGGATCGGCCGTGACAGAACGTGACCGAGCATCCCCCCTTCCGGTGGCTTTGTTCATCAGGAGACACGTTATTTGAATCCTTATTCTGTGCCAGAGGCGATGGCAAATATTTCTCTCCTGTTGTCACATCTAATCCCTCCCAACGGTCCTTTGAGACGGCTCCCAATGTATCCCACTGTACGGATGCAGGAACCGTGCAGAGAAAGAACGAGTCACTTCCTGCAGCCACACCTACCAGGACGTGCAAATTCAGGCCAAATCAGAGGCCCGACGGTGGGCCCTCAGCTGTTACCTTCTTCTGCCGAGGCCCTAAGAGCCCAGTCCCCTGGTGGACAGCTCTCACGTGACAAATCAAGAAACTGGCCTTCTGGCTTATTAACAAGGGGATGGGAGCCCCCTCGGCTTCTGCTAACAAAGGAACCTCGAGAAACCAAGGTGTGCTCGTCATCTCAGACTACTTGAGCTCCTGTCCAGGCCCTTCTAGAAGAAACAGCCCCTGGGCTGTCAGGGAATCACCCCGGAGCCCGGAGCATCCCCTGAGCCCCCACCCCTGCCTTGCCCAGGAATCTCTGTCCAGCCCATAAAACGGGGGTGGGGGCGGGGGGGGGGAAGTGCTCTGCTGTCCCTGATCCTGCTCCCAGATCTGCAGAGCTGAAGGGAGGGCCCCCCCCATCTTCCAGCAGCCACAGGATGGATAACCTCAACCCCAACGTCCCACCGTGCTGAGGTCGGATCCAACGTGATAAAAAGGTGTGGCCACCGTGGGGCAAACGGCTTCCTCTCGGGGCCAATGCGTGTGCCCCAACGTCAGGCATGAAGCTTATAACCCGAGACAAAGCAGACCACGGTGGAGCACAACCCAGGGGCCCTCCTCCCCGGGCGTGCGGCCGGGCAGGGACACTTTATGTCTGCCAGTCCCCGGAGGGGGCAGGGACAGGGGCCGGAGGGGGCCGGGCAGGGACACGGATGTCTGCCAGTCCCCGAGGCACGCGATGACCCCTTGGCCAAAGAAACGGAAGGCGCAGCGAGCTGTGCAGACGTCCAGCTCATATTTTGTAAGCGGCTGAAGGAAATGGACGAGCCCGTGCAAGGAAAGACCGCTGCGTTTTAAGAAGGGAAGAAGCTTTTGCAAGAAAACCTGGGCGCCCAGACTTGCCCCGTGCAGACGGGCGATTGCCCGCCACTCCCCAGGCCGGCACTGGGGGGCGGCGTGCCGTGGGGAAGGGACAGAGGCTAGGGTGAGCTGCGGGGCTGCCCTGGTGTCCTGGCGGAGGCGACGGCCCTGACCGCGGTACCTGAATCCAAGGTGTAGGAAGTGTTTGCTGCCCAGCTTCGTCATGGCCTTCCTGGCCGCATCATCCAGGTTCCGGGACCCCTCGTCGTTCACTGCCACCGAAAGGATC
This sequence comes from Herpailurus yagouaroundi, assembly GCF_014898765.1. NCBI lineage: Eukaryota > Metazoa > Chordata > Mammalia > Carnivora > Felidae > Herpailurus > Herpailurus yagouaroundi. The sequence continues at coordinate 2,026,767 of NW_024412416.1, read as the reverse complement.
CTGCCCGCGGGCACCGCGTTCAAGTACTGGACCAGGCGTTCACTCTCCTTCTTGGATCTGTAGGTGTCAAACCTAAAAAGGTCGGAGGTGGGGGGTTAATAGTCCTGACAGCAGCCCCTGCAAAGAGACGTCCGAGCTCACGGTTGTGTTACAACCACCAACACGCCATCCAGAGCCCCCCGCGGGCTGTGAGCTTTCAAGAAAGTCGCCTCTGTGCCAGCAAACGCCAATCTTCCCGACCTTGACAAAGGTCACCCGGTCCCGCACAGAAAATACCCAGGAAGCGTGACTTCAAACAAACATCTGTACCACCGGGGGTGCGCATTTACAGGGAAAAGACACAATTTCGCAACGACCCCCATGCAACTCTAAAGATTTGGTGCAGTGACAACAGAAATGCCCAAAGAATGCGTCTTGGGAATTAACAAGCGAAACTGCTCTAAAGCGGATCCAGGAGCGCCTGGGGGGCTCAGTCGGTTGAGCGTCCGACTTCGGCTCAGGTCATGATCCCGCGGTTCGTGGGATCGAGCCCCGCGTCGGGCTCTGCGCTGACAGCTCGGAGCCTGGAGCCTGCTTCTGATTCTGGGTCCCCCTCTCTCGCTGCCCCTCCCTGGCCCATGCTCGCTCTCTCTCAAAAATAAATAAAAACATAAAAAAAGGTGTTTTTTTTTAATGGATCTAGAAAAATGAGCTGGCATGAAGACCAAGATTTGGGGAAAGAAAAATGGTGGTGGTCACGGGGCTGGGGCCGGCTGGCTAGGTGCTCCTGAGCCCTCAGACTGGAGAGCAAGTGTCTATGCAGCTGGTGGGTCCGGGTCCGGGCCCGGGCCACTCATTCTGCGCCCCCCGCCCCCCTGGCTTCGAGCCGGGCCAACCTCAGTGCCACAACCACACCGCACGTCTTCACACGCCCTTCCTCACCTCCCCCTGCCCGATCACACGCTTACTGCCTGTCAAGGGCGGACCTACGTTCTTCTCCCTCCCGGAACCTTCTCAGATGGCAGCTAGTAGCTCCTGTGTGCGGGCGTGTGTCGTGTTGGCGACCCTCTTCACTCACACACCTCCGGCCGCCGGGTTCTCGAAGCCCCACACACGCATACTTTAACCAAAGGAGATTCGGCCGAGCAGCCGTTCCGTCTTGGGAACCTGAACCCCAGCTGCCAGGGTGGCTTCCCACGGACCGCCCAGCCCCGGGGCACCCGCGGAAGTCGCCCAGGGTCAAGGGTCTGGGCAGACCCGGGTTTGAATCCCGGCTCCGACACTCGCCGGCCTTGTGACACAGCACACGGAGCCCACGGGGCCTCAGTGTTTCCCTCCGTACGACATGGATGATCACAGAACCTACTCGGGGGATTGATGATACAGATGGTCGGTCAACGCGGTTAACTCGTCGTTTTGCACGAAGCCCAGTGAACGTCACTGGTGTTCACCGCAGGGCAAGGGGGGTCGTCCCGCATATTCCTGCCCAACGTGCCCTGTGTCCCCGCGGCCCCCTCCTCCCTGTGTCCCCGTGACCCCTGCTGCCGGCTCCCTGCTCCTCGTGCCCTGGTTCTTGCGGAGCCTGCGCCCCCCGCGTCCAGCAGCAGCAGGACGGCTCGGGGTCTGCCCGCCTGCCCCAGCCGAGTCCTTCCTGGGGGGTCCTCCCCTCCGAGTGCCCTGGGACAGCCTCTGCAGACTCTGCTCACACCCGAGCGGGGAGGGGGTGGGGCGGGAGGGAGCGGAGACTTGCCCTCCCTGCCTCTTAGGCATCTCTCGAGTGCTTCCATTTCCACTGCCGTAGCTTCTGCCCGAGTCCCGGCCGGCGGCCCCTCTCAGGCCAGGCAGAAGCCTCCCGGCCACCTCTGCTCTCTCTCCTCCTGTCTCCACCATCCATCCATTCTCTAGTCGGCAGTCAGAACGTTCTTTTCATCAGATCAGACCCTTCTTAAAACCCTCCAGGGGCTTCACGTCCCACTTAGAATAAAACCCGACTCCTTACGGTGCCCCGCGAGGTCCCGCACCTGCCCCTGCCCCAAACCCGGACATTACTGTGTCCCAGTGCCATCGCTCTGCACCCCCCCCCCCCCCGCCTCTCTGCTGGCCTTTCCGGGTTTCCATCACGACCCCCTCGCCACTGGCCCTTTGCACTTGCCGCCGTCTCAAATACTCTCTCCCCGGCTCCTGTTCACCCTGCAGTTCTCCGCTCAAATGTTGCCCCTTGAGGCTGGCCTTCCCTGGCTGACGCCACGTGGGCTTCCCTGGTCACTTTCTGCCTCTGCGCTGTGTCTTTTCTCCCTAATCACGAACGATCGTGATCTGGAACGATGTCGCGTGTACGCGCGTGTGCGTCTGCCCGTTCCCGCTAATTCTCTTCTGTAGGCAGATGCCCGGGGAGGGAGGGATGAAACTCCTGGAGGTGAGGGCCTCTGGCCGGCCGGCTCCCTGCCGTATCTCAGCGCCTGGACCAGCATCTGGCTACGGCCCAGGCTCGGTGAACGTCCGTGGAACGAAGGGCTGTGTGTTCACGTGAAGGCAGACCTTACCGGTCGGAGTGGATGACAGTCGCCGATTTGGGGTCGATGATATGCACGATGACTCCACGGTGACCCCAGCTCCTTTCGAAAAAGTAGCCCCCCTCCTGCATGCCGCCTGGGTGAAGGGTCTTGTTCAGAAACGTCCAGGAGAGCTTCTTCTGTCCGTGTAGCTCAAGGACGCCTCCTCTGCCGACCCCGATGTACTTGAGGCCAAAGTAGGGGTCCGGCTGAACGCCTTCGTCGGCCCTGCGAGAGAAAACAGCTGCCCAAAGTCAGCCGACGCCCCACGGGATGCTCCCTCCCTGACGGCCGGAGAACCGGTCACACGCGGGGACTTGGGAGGCCGGCAGCAAGGGCGTCACCGACCAGACGTCTGGCACCTAAGCCAGACGGAAGTGCGGCCGAAAGGCCAAGCCAAAGCCCTTATCGTGAGCTTGTACGTTGCTGCTTCGTTCCGGGCCTGACCGTGCTACACTCCGGTCCACGTCAGAGGCCCTGCACGGTGCACACGGACCTCTGTGTGTTTCTGGCCACCACTTCTGAGAACTCTCAGTTGGCCAGAGGCCGGCACCGTGTGGAAATCGGCTTTATCGTGTCCATCCTAACCCGTTGAATAGACACCCCCAGAGGCTCCCTGAGGCTCGACGTGACGGAAAGGCAGCCACAAGTCTGGCAGGGACGTGCGTCCCCTCGGCGTGGACCCACAAGAAACACAGCACCGCCTCCAGCTCGCCCCAGCGGCCCACGTCTGTGTTGCTCGTGGTTCCGCCCGGCGGGCTGTGACCACGGTCCCCGTCCCGCCATCCCGCCTCCCTCCCGCCTTTGGAAGGCCTCCTTCCCATCAGATCCAAGAGGAGCATTTGACCCGCGGAAGCTGACCGCCCACCTGCCGTACAGAACGATGCTGAAGTTGCCCTGGTAAGGGCAGAGGGCGCTCCCCGCGTGCAGCTCCCCTCCGTTGTCAACCAGGATGTGCCGGGTACGCAGGACGATCGCCTCGTCTTGGTCCTTAATGACCAGCTTTCCTGAGGAGGCGGGCAGGGGTGGGGTTGAAGAAGATGCGTGTTAGCGGGGAGGCCGTAGGGGGAGCTGCGGGCGGACCTGCCAAGCCCCCGCCTCGGCCAGACGGGCAAGAAGGCCGGTCTGTCCCGGGACTCCTACCCTTCCCGTGCTCACTACCGGCTTCTCCTCTCTCCTCTCACCCTGCGATGCGGGGACACCGCCTGCCGGCTTGCACCCGCCGCCGTGCGTGCCGTGCTCAACGGGCGAGCGTCTGGCGGCGTGACCAGCCGGCACGCTCCGGGCGCCAGCGAAAGCCTCCCTCTACGCTTCCTCCGCCAAGACTTGGACCGCCGACGGGCTGCTCCTAAGCGCCCAGAGGGGATGGCGGCATGACCCACCAGACGCTCTGACCCGAACCCAGGGCCCGTGACCGTCATTCCGCCCGTCCGGACCCCTGGCCGCCTGCTGGGCTCCGAGGCCGCGGCCGGGAGGGAGGTCGGGGGGAGGCCGGCTTACCTCCCTCTGAGACGTGGATGGAGTTCACCGTGGCAGAAGACGTGAGCAGCAGTGTCCTGCCCCGGCCGATGTGCACGCGGTGGCCCGGGTCGTGGCCAGGGCTCCAGGGCTGCAGCTCGGGGCTCTGGTCGGGGCACTCGGCCGCCACTGCTAAGGACAGAGGGGCGTCACTGCTTCCACCCACCCCCCTCACCAAGCAAAGGCTCTGCCACGTGGGGGCCTCCCCCACCTTCACGGCTCTCGTGGCCCGAGCCGCGTAGGCACAGGAGCCCTGGGGTCCGGCCCCCCGTCTTTACTACAGTCCATCCCACCTGTCCACAGGTCACTTCCTTTCTCCGGGGTCAGTCTCTCCGTTTACAAAACGGAGGGCGTGGCAGATGATTCTTTAAGACATTCCCGGACCCGAAGCTAGGTAATGATCTGCCCAGAGTTCTTGCAATCCAAGAGAGTCCTCCCTCTGGAAAGCGGCGCTCTGAGAGTTAAGGAAGCCCCCTCCCTTTCCGCGCGAGACTCTGACTTTAGTTAATTTTCTAGCTCTGCTCCCCTGGAAACCCAAGAGGGGATGGTGTTGTATCGTAAACCGGGTCACCAAGCAACGTGGCTTCGAACAAAAGCTACCCCTTATCAGTGAGCGGCATCTAAATGGGTCAGAACTGTGCGTAATTTGTTCTCTCTCCCTGGCGGAGTCGTCTCCCTGCAGGGTCCCCCCTGGGTACGTCTCCTGCGGGGACCCAGGAAGTCACGTCTATGCAGTTGTCGTGATGGACCACCACGGTCCTTTTTAAAAGAGAGTAATTTGGAAAAAAAGGTGCCAATATTTAACAACACGTTGTTTACATGCTAGTATGTTCTGTGGAACAGATGTTATTGTCAGAGTTGAGAGAGAGAGAGAGAGAGAGAGAGAGAGCGCGCGCGCGGCTCTGCGGGCCCGAGGCCCCCGGCCAGGGCAGCTCCCACACCTGGCCCCAGCTGCCACCTGGGGAACCACACAGGGTGGCTTCTGGAAAGCCATGTGGCACGCAGCCAGGACGTCCCCGGGCAAGAGAAACACGCCTCGCGCCCGCGCCGACGGCGGCCTATGTTTCCACCCTGCACCCTCCTCAGCGACCCGACGCCGAGCGCAGCCTGTGGCGGCCTCGGGGTCGGCATGTTTAGCTGAACGAGGGCCCCGTGGGGGGCGCTGGGGAGGCGCGTGTCCCCGGCCCCAGCGGGAGGACCGGGAGCAGCCCCCTGGCCATCTGGAAGAATCTCCCTGCAGAGAGGAAAAATCCAGAAGGAAACTGGTAGGAAGACCAAACGAGAAGGGCTTGCGTCCGAGAAAAAGCCCCGATGCCTTCCTCTCCTCCGTGCCCAGAGGTTGCTACGTACGAGGGTTGGGGGATTTGGGGGCTGGAGAGGCAGGAGGGCGGGGTGCAGGTGCCAGGAGGAGGTCGGAAGGGACGGACGCGAACTCCCGGCTCAGGCTTCGAGGAGGACGGTTGTGTCTCTTGAGCAAAGCGCGTGCAGGGAACGAAGTCCACGACGGGGGGCCGTGACCCCAGGAGGGATTCAGTAGGATCCCCAGCACGTCGGTTCAAAGTGGCGCTTTACTTCCGTCCCGTTATCTCTGGGAAGAGAGTGTCTGCCCCGCATTTACGCGTCCCCAGAGAGCTGGGAGGGGGGTGCCGGATACGGACCCCCGAACCCACATCACCTCCTCCTCTTTGTGCATCTGAAGGCAGTAACCGACCCTCTGTCCTCTGCCAGGCAGCCCGATGCGGGCTGGCCGAGCCGTGTCCCCACCCGCCCGGCCCCGGCCCACCAGCACCCCCCTTCCGCCCGCCATCCGCTCCGTCGTCAGCGTGAATCCGGGCTCTGGATCTCCTCCACCGAGCACAGAATTCCACGCCGTTTGGAAAGCACCTCTCCCAGCTGCTGGAAACCCCCAGGGGCTCCAGCAGTGGTGACAAAGTGAACACTAGGACGCTTGCTCATCGCTGGAGTCTCCGGAGCCTCCAGCAGGCACTGCTCTGCCTCAGCATTTAGCAGCCGAGGCTCCCGGGGGCCCAGACGAGAGCCCCCGTGGGTCAGTGCTCACGCCTGGGCTTGTCTTTGGGTCACATGCCTGGCTGGCTTCCAGCAGAGGCCAGAGGCCCCGGGCTGCCCTCCACCCAGTTCCGGACCCGGAGTATCCGTTTCCAAGGAGGCGTTCCCGCAGCGCGCGGAGGACACGTGTGGCCCGTGGCGAGCCACGCGGTGGAGGCCTGGCACCAAGAGCTTGCTGAGGAGGAGTCCCTTCGACCGCACGGGACACAGCCTCAGGGCCTCGCCACCCGCATCTCCCAGGACGAGCCGACGGCCCCTCTACTCCCCAGGCACACGCGTGGCACCAGACGTCACGTCTGGATCCGGAAGTGGTCAGCCTGAGCCCACGGGCCCTCAGGGGAGTGCAGGTCCCAGGGCACCGGCGGCTCCGGCCCCACAGCGGAAGCTTGGCGGTCACCAGACGGGCTCTTTCCTTACAGCTGGATGCTTGCACCTGGGGACGGCCCGTCTGGGTGGGTTTTCGTCCGTGTGAGCTCACCAGTGGCTGGAAACGGTCAGCGCCTTGGCTGGACTGTCTCTGCAGCAAGCACCCTCCCCGAGAGGGGCCGCGGGAGCGGGAAGGAGGGTAGAGGGAGGAGGGATGTGAACGCAAGGCCCACCCGCTCGGGGCACGGACGGCAAGACGTCAGGGAGAAGGAGAAGCGTGGACCAGGGGCAACCAGAGGCACGGCCGCCTTTCCGGGGGTTTAGACCCACACCCAGAGTGAGGAGGAGAGGAGACACCCAGGGTGCGGGAGGACAGCACCCCGTAGGGCCGCCCCAGGGCCCCGAGGCGGGCCCTCCTACGAGCGAACCGGAACCCCCTTCCTGGCCTGGAGCTGCTGCCCCTCGGTGTTTACGAGGGGCGAACACGACGGAAGAAGGAAGGAACGATATTCCAGCAATGCTGACAACTGTTTCGTCGAGAGCAAAAACGTCTGAAAGGCTGCGCGAGGGGCCGCGTGGAAGGAATGTCGCTCGCGATGGATACAGAGGCCCTCCTTCCCTCCGCGGGTTGAGGAAAACAAAACATAACCTAAGTTCCTGTATTCTTCTCGTAGGAAAGCATCCGGCTATTAGCGACAGCAGCATTTTAAAAACCAGAGCGGCTGACGGTTGGCGCTATGACCGCCAGCCCCGGGCTCGACCTTGTCTCCCATCTTCTTCTGCCTCCTTTGACCCCGAGTCCGGCTCACGCGGTGGCTGCTTCCTGCCGGCCCTGCAAACCGGCCTGGAGCTTCGGTGGTTCTTAGAAAATCGTCCAAACAGCAAGGTGACATCGAGATCAGAGCAGCGACCCTGAGCAGAGCGGCGCAAGGTGCCCGAAGCTTCCCCGAGCCTGGGATGGCGAAGGGAGAAGGGGACGAAGAGCTCAAGTGACGGGTGGCGAGCTGGGTCCCAGAGGTGTGGCCTTCCTCCGGCCCCCGAGGTGCTTTGCCAAGTTTGAATTAGTCGTGGACGCTTGACACGAAGAATTTTACGGAAAAATCTATGCTTCTGGCTTCTCTGAGCAACCCGCGAGCTCCCACCTTCACGCGTGACAGCAGATTGGCCAGATCTGAGACGCGGGGTCCCTCTCGAGGAGTGTGAACGGCCCAGGCGGCCACGGTGCCCACGCGGCCCCCCCACACTGCTCCGCGTCTCATCCTTGGCTCCCGCAGATGCCGGTTTGGAGCCCCTGGGGCCGATTCAGCCCCTTGATTGTGTGGACGACAAAACTGGGGCCCGGGGTGAGACTCGCCTGGGAAGGGGCGGGTCAGCAGGGACTGGCCGGAGCCCAGCCACCCTGCGCCCCCGCCCCGCGGCTGCCTCCCACCGAGGCGCGCGGCCGTCCCGCGGCTTTGTAGTGACTCACCTGCGGACGCGGCCAGGGTGAGCCAGCTGAGTGTCAGCATCGCCTGGAAGGTGCCATCCTGCCTGCTGACGGCTCCCATCCTGGCCGCGCGCTCCCTGAAACCGAAGCGAGCTAGTGAGACCCAGGAGCCGGGCGGGCTGGAGTCAGAGAGGCGGCAGATGCGCGTGCGCACACACACACACACACACACACACACACACACGGGGCCACCTGCACACACAGCACAGCGCCCCAGCCAGCGCACAGGCCTCAGCCGCCCCGACTCGGGGCCGGGCAGACCAGGGCACGCGAGCCCTGTCACCGTCCCGCCCGTGTCCTGCAGCTCAGAGACCCGGTGATGGATGGATGGATGGATTTCATCCTCGGAGCTCGAGCTCCCTCTCCTCCAGAATGAAGCTTTTTTTCCTTAAGTTCAGAAGCAGAGAAAACAAAAAATACTCCTCCCCCCCCCCCCCACCCCACACTGAATGTGAGCTGGGAATCAGATGCCATGAACGTGCTGTGTGATCTCAGTGTTTTTGATTGACCTCTCTGGGCCTCAGATTCCTAATCTGGCAAATGAGAGTGTGGGCTGGCCGATTTCTAAGCTTCACTCCTTCTTTTATCGGTCCGTGCTTCTAAAGCAAGTCTTGGTGGGGGCGCCTGGGTGGCGCAGTCGGTTGAGCGGCCGACTTCAGCCAGGTCACGATCTCGCAGTCTGTGAGTTCGAGCCCCACATCAGACTCTGGGCTGATGGCTCGGAGCCTGGAGCCTGTTTCCGATTCTGTGTCTCCCTCTCTCTCTGCCCCTCCCCCGTTCATGCTTTGTCTCTCTCTGTCCCAAAAATAAATAAAAAGCGTGGGAAAAAAAATTAAAAAATAAATAAATAAAACAAGTCTTGGTGATAATATTGAAACCCTGACTATGATGCCTGTGTGTTATAAACCCTCTGTATGGTACCTGCCCGAAGGAAGGTGAGGCAGACAGAGACAATCGTCCCCCGGCGGTTCCCTCCTTACCTGGTAAACGAACCCCTGACTTTGACCTGGGCGTATGGCCAGCTAGTCTAAAGGCGACCTCTTCCAGACTCTCTTACATTTAGTCGTGGCCTTGGAATGGAGCCCCAGTGCGGTGTGCGAATTCCAGGAAATGCCCTTGAGGGAAGGTAAGAGGACCTTCCTCCCTCCTCCCTCCTCCCTTCCTGCTAACTGGAAGGTGGATATGACGGCTGGACCTTGTGGCTACAGAGTGCCAGCCATGCGGAAGGTGGCAAAGCAAATCTAGAGGAACATCTAGGCCCTGCCCCTGCGGAGGCCTCGACAGCCCTAGACCATGGGTTTATTTTTATGGGAGAGAGAATTAAATTTCTATGTTGTTAAACTTCCGTTTCATTAAAGCTGCTTCATTTTTTTCCTTTTTACTCATACGGACGGTGAATATGGGACTCTGTCTAGAAAAGCCTCAAGATAGGAACTTTAAAAGAAGATGCCAGATCCCCCTGCAGACTAGAATGCACCTGTTAGAGGATGCTTGCTTGTCCTCAGGCCCCATGCGGCCCACACCGAGGGCCTGGGGGGCGACCAGCGCCGGCTTCCTTCCCCGGGGCCCCAGGTCCTGTCCTGAGCGACACGGAGGCTGTGCCCAGGCACTCACCGACGGAGGGGCCCGAATCCCGCTCACCCAACACAGGCTCCTCCCCTTGAACTCGCTCGGGGACAAGTCTGACCCACCCTGGCCTGTGGGCTCCAGGTCAAGCGCTTTGGGGGAGCTCGGGGAGTCGGGCAGGCAGGAGGGTCCGAGGCGGAGCCCCCTGCCCTCCGCCTGGCCGTCCCTCGCAGGCGTGCGGGGAGCTGAGGTGGGGGGAGGAGAAACCGATACTCTGAGGTTCAATGCCCGCGGTTTCCTCCCGGCCCGGCCCAGGCCTGGTCTTCGAGAACAACGGGCTCATTCTAGTGCCTCAGCCGGCTGCTGGAGGGACGCATCTCGGCATCTGGGAACGGCGCCTTTCCCATGGTCCCAGGGGAGGAGTGTCTGCGCTAGAAAGGAGGGGGCCCCGGGGACGGGAGGGCTGCATGGCCCTCCGGGGACGGCCACAGCCCCGTTCCAACTCTTGATCGGTTTAGAAAACCCAGAGGAAGTGTGCCGTCTGTTGCTGAGAAGGCCCAGGTCGTCGTGGGCTCCTCTGAAGGGGCCTGCACTTTGGGGCCATCGGCCGGGTAAAGGGAGGGGACAGGCACCGAGGCTGGTGGTGACGGGTATGGGAGGCAGTCTGGGTGCGGGCACCCCTTCTTGCCCAGCTGCCAGGGGCCCCTCAGGAAAGCATCTCCTTCGGTGGCCTCAGATTTCCCGTGGGCAGAGTGGAAGTTTGCGTCCAGCTGTAGCTCTGACGTTTTCTGATCGCACCATAGTTCATTTCAAAGACCAAAGAAACAAAACAATCGCTTTCTGGATGGGCATGAAAACAATTCCACTTGGCGGGGGGGGGGGGAATCGCGCTCAAAATCTCTTTTCCCCAACATTAAGGAGACCTGTGCCGTGTCTCTGTCTGACCCCAGGAGGCACAGACGTCGTGCCCGGAGAGGGGAACCCCACATTGCTGGGGTCCGAGGGGCCTCTGCACTTTCTCTCTCCGCAGTGGCCGCGAACAGAGACCCCGAGAAGCGTTCTGTTGAAGCAAAGCCCCAGACTTTCTCTGATCTCACTGGGGAATTCACCAACGGGGGACAGCTTTCTCCGTGGGCCACTAAAAGCTTTCTGGCAACGAGAGCTGAGATTCGGCCTCTCCGGCTGGCCAGACTCGGTCTCGACCCGGCTCCCAGCTGCCAAAGACCCGGGGAGAGCGCGTTGGCCGATGGCGCTGGGGGTTTCCACAGGAGGCCGCTGGCCAGAGCTGGCCGACCGCTGCCCGATGGCCCCGAGCCGGCGATATCCTACTCCGTTTTCCAGAACAGGAGCATTTCTGCCATCCTGCCGCCACCCCGGCCTCTCGGGGTCGAGAAGAAGCGGCACCTAACCGGGAACGAGCTCCTCCTCCAGGAGGCCCGGGCCGCAGCGGCCCCGGGGCCCAGCGCTTGTCACCTGCAGAGACAGGGGGCAGAGTGTCGTTCGAGTGTCCAGAGAAGCCCCCGGACAGTTGCTCAGCCCTCCCCAGAACAGCCTGGCCCCACAGGCCGAGAGACCGACCGCCCCGTGGGGCCGCGCAAGCCGGAATTCTCCAAGAGTACCGGGTGCGGGCCCGGAGGAGCGGGAGAGGGTCACTTGAAGCTCTGCGGCAGGGGTGAGATGGGACCTGCCGGGCTCATCCGTCTCCCCCTGTCAAACCCACACGAACCCGGACAAGGCTCGGCCCAGCAACCAGCAGGACCGCGTGGTCCGGGGTCCTCGGTCCCGGCCACGCAGCTGACCTCGGGGGAAGCATCTGACCGCCTGGGGCTCCCTTTTCTTTTTAATTTTGAATTTTTGTCTGTAAAACCTGAAATGACGCATCCCAAATGCCAAGGTCCCTGTGGGATCGAGACGCTGCCAGGCCCGAGCTCCTAGCCCTGTGCCTGCCTGACCGTGGCCAGCCCCCCTTCCCCCGCCCCGGTTGTGCAAGCCCCGGGCATCAGGACACACGGCTGCACAGGTGCTAGAACCAGGGGGAAGGGTCTGAGAACCTGCCACCGGCTGTGTGGCCCCAGACAAGCCACTCAACCTCTCTGTGCCTTACTCTTCCCGATTGTCGAACAGGCTCCCGCTACCCACGAGCAGGAGTTATTTCCGCGAGGGTCAGCGGGACAGGCTAACTCTAAAGACGGCGGCTTACCACCGTGAGCGCCGGGGTCTTCCGCACAAAGGGAGGTAAGGAGACGGCCCCGGGGTCCAGAAGAACACGGCGCTCCCTCTTGGCCTCGCCTCGCAGAGTTCAGGGCAAATAGGTGACGTGGGCCCCGTGGGTCTGGACACTTCCCTTACAGTGACACGCGTGTAGACAGGCCACTCTTGTCCCTGCTGAGGCGGGGCGGGGGTTCTCTGGAACCAGCCCCACCCCCTGGATTCTCGTGGGTGCTTTGACTTCCTCTTTTACGCCCCACAGTGTTCACGAGTCTCAGCCGGGCTGAGCTGTGGCCCCCCCCCCCCCCCCCCTGAGAGTCCTGTGGTGACGTCTCACCCCTCCGGACCTCGGAATGCGACCGCATTTGGAGAGGGAGCCTTTCAAGAGGGGATTAAGGTAATATGAGGTCCCCAGGGTGGGTCCTGAGTCGGCATGACTGGTGTCCGTGTAAGAAGAGGGTGTTAGGATCACGGACACGGAAGGAGGGGAGAGGAGGTGTAGACAGGGGAGGAAGACGGCTGTCGACACACTAAAGAGAGCGGCCTCGGAGGACAGCAACCGTGCTGACCTACAGCCCCCGGAACTCTGAACGGTGAAGCTGCCCCGTCTGTGGCCCCAGCAAACGACGCCGTGTCCCCGAGCGAGTTCACCTTCCCAGGCCTTCGGCCTCCCGTCCGCAGCGATGACACCAAGAGTCCAGGCAAACGCCAGCGTAGCTTTTGCGAGGCTCCGGGCACCGCTTTAGGCCCCGGCCACACGTCGACCGATCTGCTCTTCTGTAGCTGGGGGGGGCACGGTCATCCCTCGACACGGGTGGGGAAACTGAGGTACAGAGCACGCAACTTGCCCGAGGCACGCAGCCAGCAGGTAGCAAAGCCCAAAGCCTGCTCCCTCCTCCAGAAAGGGCGTTTCTAGCTCCCAAAGATTAAACGGTTTGCGGTCTCGTCTCAAACTGTGAGAATGTAGAAGCCGGAGGGAAAGTCAGCGCTTCTCAAACTCCGTGCACACATGAACCCCCCCGGGGAGCTGACTCAAAGGCAGACCCCGGCTTGTCGGAGCAGGGTGGGGTGGGGGGGGTCCTCTGAGGGCTACGGAGGCAGCAGGCGGTGACACAGTCAGGTCTGAACCTGGCAGGTCTGGCCCCAAGGACATGCCCTGTAACGCAGGACCGCACCCCTGTCACCCAGCCGGGCCTCCCACGAGCAGCAAAGGTCGGATTCAAGCCACCTCTCTGCCTCTCGCTACGGGTCAGTGATCTGGAAATCACAGCGCCCAACGCCCCCCGCCCCCAAGGGAGAAGGAAGGGGCAGGGGACAGGGCAGCCCACGCACCTTCAGGACCACAGGTGAACACGGGAGGAGCCCCCGCCCCTGCCCCCGCCCCGGCAGCCTGGGCCCTCTCTCGAATGCTGTGTGAAGGACCCCGGGGACAGGGAGCCCCGCCTGGCCTCCTCAGAGAGAGGCGCTCACAAGACCCCTCGCTCCTGCACACCAGCGTCACCCGGGGCTGCTTCGAGGACCAGCCCCTCCCCCAGGAAGCACACCCGCCCAGACGGTTCTCACCGCCGCAAAGACCGAAAACATTCCAAGGAGACCCGCCACCTCACAAAGCCCGGCCTCCTCTCCGGAAACCGGGCTCCCGCGTCCTTCCGACCGGCCACGTCGCATCGGGCTCGCACCACGTAGGAGCAGACACGGCACGAGACCCGCTCCGGCCGGCCCGTGCGTGCGTGCGCGCGTGAGTCACGGGGGACTTGTTAAAACACGGGTTCTGACCCGGCAGGTCTGGGGTGGGGCATGAGTCTGCGCTTCCGAGCGGCTCCCGGGGGAGCCTGGACCGCCGAGCCGGGCCGCGCCCTGAGCCGCCAGGATCTCCTCAGTCACAGATGGGCAAACCGAGGCCCGTCGAGCCCGAGACGGTTGCCCGTGTTGCTCAGGAGAAGCGAATGGAAACCTGAAACAGCATCTGAGAGGAGAATTTTGGGACGCCTGCCTGTCCCTTCCTTGGCTGGGGGGGG
>NW_024412416.1:1997355-2012907 GCF_014898765.1 Herpailurus yagouaroundi | reverse complement strand
CACCAAGGCTCCCCCAGCCCCGAGCGCTCGGGGTCCTGCCCTGCCACCGAACCCAAGTCCCTCATCACGCCGCCAAAGCAGCGCCCGTGATCCCCGGTCCCATCACATGTGCCACAGGCACCGAAATCGGAACCAGGAGCACGGCCCTCGCAGCAAACCAGACGCAGACACGACAATGTTTCCTAACGAAGAAGTGGCTCCTAACGACTTGCGGCAGCTTAACCCCTGGAGCGAACCATTAGCTACAAGGATAGATCTACCTCTCCTCTTCGTTTCCAGCTCCTCTGCCCGACTCCCGGCCGCTAGGCACATGTGGCTATGCAAACCTGCATCTAAAATCAGGTAGGGCCGCCTGGGTGGCCCAGTCGGTCAGGCATCTGACTCTCGGTTTCGGCTCAGGTCACGATCTTGCGGTTCGTGAGTTCGAGCCCCGCGTCGGGCTCTGTGCTGACCGCGCAGAGCCTGCTTGGGATTCTCTCTCTCTCTCCCTCCCTCTGCGCCCCACCCGCCCGCCCCCCTGGGGCCCAATGCCACTCAAAATAAACTTAAAAAAATTTTTTTTTAGTAAGAAAAGTAATTTAAAAAAACAGGCAAAACGAAACCCACACGTCCTCTGCCCTCCCAGGCACACGTGAAGTGCCCAGAAGCCCCTGGCTGCCAGTGGGAGTGCAGAGCGGAACCTTCCCGTCACCGCTGAACCCCGTGGGTCAGCCCCGGTTCAGAGCCCCAGGATTCGCAGACCATCGAGTGCGTCGGGTTCCCCGACCAGGAGCGTCGGCCCCCCATCTGGGGATCGCGGCAGCCTCGACCCCCCCACCCCCACCCCCACCCGCCGCCCGCCCCGAATCAGAAGCTCCGGGTGGCCCAGCCATCTGTGTGTGAGCGCTCCCAGCGGGGCTCATGTGCGCTCACATCTGACCCCCCGTGAACCTGGTGAGTGTTTGACAGTGTGTTGGCTGAGCGCTAACCGTTCGGCCTGTGTCACCAGATGGATCCAAATTCGGGTCTCAGGTCGGCTGCTTAAGAGCCGGACTTGGCCGTTCACTTAAGGGTCTAAGCCTCAGCCCCACGGCTGTGAGGTCGGGGAAGCCACCGGAGGGGGTGGAGTGATGCACCCCACGGTGACTGAGCCACGATGGTCCGCCACTGGGAGTCTGTCCCCACCCTCGGGGCCTGGCTCCCGCCGGCTGCGTGGGGCTGCCCCACGTACCAAGTGGGGCCCTTAGGGGCCTCTTCTGGTTAATGGGCCACACTAGGTCATCCGTTAAGAGGCACCACTACACCAGAGACACTTTCTCAAAAGCTTGATGTGGGGGACGGCACAGGGAAGTCCCCCCCGCCCCACTCAGCGGTGGTTATGGTGGGGGAGGGAACACATGTGACACAGGGGGGCCCCACGCTGGGCCCCGGGCAGAGGTCGTGCCTGGACGGGGCCCCGGACCAGTAGGCCGTCTCAGCGGGAGGCACAGGCGGTGGGTGGGGTGTCCCATTGGCCCCGGGGGCCCCAGGGCAGGCGGAGGAGGTGCTCCGGCAACAGCTCAGCTCCTGCTTTGCTCCGGGAGGCCCGGCGGCCCTCGCACTGGGGCCGAGCGCAGTGCCCGGGAGAGGACAGGAGCCAGACGAAAGGATGAGCCGAGACAGGACTTAACCACACCACCTGGGATTCAGTTAGCGCTTCTAGCAGCTTCCACGCGGGGCCGGGGAGGGGGGATGTCAGGAGGCCCGTGCTCGGGGAGCGGGTCCTGTCTCCCTCCCCAGGCGGCTTCCCGCTAACTCCCTCCCGGGCCCCTGCGGGCTTGCACACGTTCTGCCACCTTGACTCCAAGGCCGTCTCCCACCCCCCCACCCCCGACCTCAAGTCCTTATCAGCTGCTTCTTCCTCGGCACCCACAGCTTACTGACCCAGCCTTTCTTTAATTTTTTTTTTTTTAACGTTTATTTATTTTTGAGACAGAGAGAGACAGAGCATGAACAGGGGAGGGGCAGAGATGGAGGGAGACACAGAATCCGAAACGGGCTCCAGGCTCTGAGCTGTCAGCACAGAGCCCGACGCGGGGCTCGAACTCACAGACCGCGAGATCATGACCTGAGTCGAAGTCGGACGCTCAACCGACGGAGCCACCCAGGCGCCCCTGACCCAGCCTTTCTTTAAACTTCTCTCACCCCGTGCTTGGGACTGACTGAATGGTTCCCACGGGAAACTCGGGCTGCGGGCTCCTTGAGGGTAAGCCCGTTTTTCTTTTCCCACAGAGCGCAGCTGGGCACACAGCGGCCGCCCGGCGACCCCTGGGCGGTGGGTGCCTGTGTGTGCCGCGTGGCTGCCGAAGGAGCAAACGACTTGGCTATCTGACCGCGCGGCATTGTTGGACTCTGTCCAGTGCTCTCGAGAACACCGCGTGGGAGCCCGAAAGCAGCAACTGGAGACGTTTACACAAGCTACCACTTTCAAAATTATAACTCTCTTTTGAAGTCTCTTAAGTCATACCCTCAGTGGAGGAAAAGAGATGATCTTCCCTCTTGAGGATGTTTCTCTCCCCCCGGGGTCTTGAAGGAAGAGGGGACGTCATGTCCCTGCTGCAGGTGCCTTCTCCCCAAACTCAGAGTCCAAGGCCGGCGTGCCTCTGCTACGGTCAGAGCAGCGCTGGCTGCGGTGAGGGTCCTGGCCCGTCCTCTCCTGCTAAGCCCGGCACTTGCGGGGACGGAGGGATTGCACGCTCTAAAAGGGGACCTCCAGAGGCGCCTGGGTGGCTCAGTCGGTAGAGCGTCCGGCTTTGGCTCAGGTCATGATCTCACGGTTCGTGGGTTCGAGCCCCGCGTCGGGCTCTGTGCTGACAGCTCGGAGCCTGGAGCCTGTTTTGGATTCTGTGTCTCCCTCTCCCTCTGCCCCTCCCCCACTCTTGCTCTGTCTGTTTTTCTCTCTTTCAAAAAATAAACAAAATATTAAAGCAATAAAAGGTGACCCAAGTGTCCCCGGGTCCCTACCTCCAGTCCCCAGGCACCAGGTGCCCAGCACCTCCAAGCTCACTTACTCACGTGGGAAGTCTGCCTCCTTGCACGGCTCCTCTCTCCCTCTGGGTCTGTCTGGGACTCCTCGAGGGCACCTGCATGCGTCCACGAGCCACCCCTGTCGCTGTCCATGCAGCCAGTGCCCTGGGACGTCACGGCTACAACCCCGGGTCAGCCCTGCTGAGCTCCAAGTCTGCCCTCGCAGGCTGGGCCTTCCCCCGGGAGAAGAGCCTGTCACTGTGCCTCGGTGGCTGGCACGTGGGGGTCCCCAGCACAGAGAACCGCCCGGCTAACTGAGACGGAGGGCCCACGCTCTGTCACACACGCCCAGCCGGGTGATGGCTTCTCCCACTGTGGGGCCCCTCCCCCCGCCCCCCTTGGCCCCCCCCCCCCCCCCCCACCATCGGAGCGTCTGTCTGGTCTGCAAAGCTCATCACGTGGCTCTACCCACCCCCCTCGGGGCCGGGCGAGCCTGAGCAGGGGGCGGCGGGAAGGCTCTCGTCCCCGGCGTGCCCCCCCCCCCCAGACGTCAGAGCCCCTCGCCCCTCCAGGCGGGCGGCTGAAAGGTCAGACGATGCCCAGTAGAGCCTGATCGCAAAGCACAGCGACCTCAGAGGGAAGCTTCTCCCAGGGCTCTGAGTCAGAACCCGGAGCTTTCCAAGTCAGACCACCAGGCCGCACACCTTCCCAGCTGGCTGTGTGTCCTTCGCCTGCTGGCTGAGTGGCTAGGGCAATAAACACTTCATCAATTGTGTTTTTTAACCGAAAGTTCTAGCATCAGCAGCTGGCTGGGCATTTCTCCTGGCTTCGGGTCATATCATGTGTGCCTACTTATTTCTGAGGCTCCAGAAAGATCTTTGCAAAACGGCCCCTACCTTCTCATCACGTCCCGCCAGGGTGGCACCTGCTGAACCCCTCCCCCCGCCCCCAAGGGCATCGTGACAGCCCCTGCCGGCCCGTCCTCC
This sequence comes from Herpailurus yagouaroundi, assembly GCF_014898765.1. Taxonomy (NCBI): domain Eukaryota; kingdom Metazoa; phylum Chordata; class Mammalia; order Carnivora; family Felidae; genus Herpailurus; species Herpailurus yagouaroundi. The sequence continues at coordinate 2,008,936 of NW_024412416.1, read as the reverse complement.
ACGCCAAGGGGGCACCCGCCTGAAAGGGGGCAGGAAGCCTCATTCCCATAAGCCGCTTTATTTCCAGGAGCACGAAATCAGTGCCAAAGAGACCGAAGGTGCGGGAGGTCAGGGGCAGCAGAGGGGAGGGGTGCGGGGTCCGGATCCTGAAGCACCCCCGGGGCAGGAGTTGGGACTTGGCCCTGCCACTTTGGCCCTGGAGGACGGGAGGAGCGGGGGACAGAAGGAGCCCACGTGTGGTTCATAAAGACGCTGCCGCCGGGGTGGGCCCGGCTGGGCGGGGTGGGGCCTCCAGCGGCAGCCGAGGCCTCCACCGCCAGAGTCGAATGAATCCCACACGCGTTTTGGGAGTGCCTACCGCATGACAACTCGGGAAAAGAGCTCATCGCAGGTTCAGCTCGAGCTCAAAGTCCAGCAGCGGAGGGGCCCGGGTTAAACGAACAGCCAGCGCGTCCCGTACCGTTCACACTCCGCACAAGGCCTTCGACGCTGACAGCGCAGCCTCCGGGGGCCACACGCCAGGTGCCCTACGCAGACCGCATGCGCCCCACGGACGACTGTCACAGTGACGCCAGCACCCAGGGGGAAGGGGGGTGACATGGCAGGGTCTGCAGAGGCTGGCTTGCAGCTGAGTGCACGCCGGGGAAGGGAAGGTGTTCTCGAAACCGCGGAGCCCAGGAAAATGTTAACTGCCGACAGAGCGGTGTTCTGTGCGGTTCTGGGCCGTGCGTTCCGGGCATTTTCGCGCTGTGGAGCTTAGCTCCAAAGCACCTACTTCCAGACGGGAAGGAAGGAAGGAAGGAAGGAAGGAAGGAAGGAAGGGAGGGAGGGAGGGAGGGAGGGAGGAGGGAATGGAAAGGAGGAAGGAAGGAAGGGAGGAGCTGTGGGTCTGGGGCAGGACCCCATCACCCGGCTTGCACACACACCCTGACACCTTGGGTGACTGAGGCAGGCAGTGCCCGTCCAGAGGCGCCGGTCGAGACCCGTGCCTGGACTGATGATCTGGTCACCACACAGTACAGACCAGGGCCTTCCTCCAGACCAGAAACAAGGACCTGCGGGGGCAGAAAAATGCTCCCGCGCCCGGGACCAGCCATTTGTAGGAGGTGCAAGGTCCAGACACGAATTTAGAACAGGAGGTGATGGGGGCACCCCGGTGGCTCAGTCGGTTAAATGTCCGACTTCGGCCCAGGTCATGATCTCGCGGTTCGTGGGTTCGAGCCCCACGTTGGGCTCCGTGCTAACAGCTCAGAGCCTGGAATCTGCTTCGGATTCTGTGTCTCCCTCTCTCTCTGCCCCTCCCCCACTCGCTCTCTCTGTCTCTCTCAAAAATAAATAGTAAAACATTAAAAAAATTTAGAACAGGGGCGCCTGGGTGGCGCAGTCGGTTAAGCGTCCGACTTCAGCTCAGGTCACGATCTCGCGGTCCGGGAGTTCGAGCCCCGCGTCGGGCTCTGGGCTGATGGCTCAGAGCCTGGAGCCTGTTTCCGATTCTGTGTCTCCCTCTCTCTCTGCCCCTCCCCCGTTCATGCTCTGTCTCTCTCTGTCCCAAAAATAAATAAACGTTGAAAAAAAAAAATTTAGAACAGGAGATGATGAATCTGAGTTTTGCCCGATAGAAGAATGAGTCTTAACAACCCACAGGACGGGACGTGCTGCACTCGAACGCAGTGAGACACAGGGAGAACTGGACGGGGCAGGACAAGGAGAATTCCAGAAGGGACAAAACCAGGCCGTGGGTTCTGGAGCCCACACGGACCTGCGGCACCCGTCCCTTCCTCCAGCAGCCCTCTCTCCTGTGCCCTCCAGCCGTGTGCTTCAAGCGGGGCTGACCCGCCCACCTTGGCTCCCCACATAGACACGTGACCCAGGCTGGCCCACAAATGCACCCTCCCGCCTGGTGCCGGGATTGCTTCGGGATGGTCACACGACCCGAGACAAAGAAAGGGCCCACGGAACTGCCGCTTGTCACCCACTGAGGGTGGTCAGCGTGGAGCTGCCGGGACCACCTTTGCCTTGTACCGAGAGCGCCTGTCTGAGCACGAGGCGTACACGGAGGAGGGCGGAGCCTGGAGATGGAGAACCGCCATCTCTGAACACCCAGATCCAGCTCTGCCTGAAGCCAGTGCTGACGCCGAACTTGCAATTCCGTGGGCCCATCAACGTCCTTTTATGTTTGAGCCAACGCGAGTTGTGCTGCGGACATTTACCATGGAACCAATCCCGACTGAAGCAAATCCCAGGGGGGAAGGCAAGAGGAAGGTTAGTTGCTCGCAAGCCGTTTGGAGCCCTAGCCGCAGCCGCTGACGGGCCAACGCGGTGACTCTCGCGCACACAGACGTTCCTGTGCCCTAAGACCCCTTCGGACGCGCTCTTTCCCCGCTGCTCCCGAGGCAGACCTGCTGCCTTCCGCGCATCTACCTCCTTCGTCCAGCAGAGCCACTGCCGTGACCCAGGAGGGCCACCACACCCACCACTGACGCGCAGGCCATGAGAAGCTCCGCCAGGAGCCGGGGCCCAGAGCGCTTACGGGAGAGCCTGGGCCGGGCGAGGGTCGGACGCGAGAGGCGGGCTCGTGGCACCTGCCGTGTCTGGGAGCGGGGCTGGAAGGCGGCGGGCTGGGGCTGGCGGGACCGCCTTCCTCCCGGCCCCGTTCTCAGGCTCACACAAACCCCGGAAGGGCAGAGACGGGAGTGTCTGCACAGCGGCCAGACTTTCCCCACTCCTCCCTCTGCCCGGCCGGGTCGGGGTCAGAAGAGAACGCCTGATTCTGGTTCAGGTTTGGGCCAGAGCCCTCCTTCGAGCGGAGGGGCTGGTCTTCTCCTGGGTTATTTATTTGCAGAAACCACTGTGGCTCCCTACTGCTTCAAACACACCTCCAGGAAGCGACTCGAGGTGGGGTCCCAGCCGAGGCCGGGCTGACGGCCCCACGGGGCCTGCCATCAGGTACCTGTGGTCCCGCAGGCAGGTGTGATTCGCAGCCTTGGGCTCTAAACACAAGTCTGCGGTCTTCGGAAGCAAACGGGCTCTGGTAAACCCACCGGGGAGGAGCACCTAGAAACCCGGGGTCCTGGGAGACCCTGGGCCACGCTCGTCTGGCCTCTGCTTTCTCACTGGGAGGGGAGACCCAGGGCAACGGTACTTTAGTGCTTACTCAGAACTAGGTCCCCCACGGGGGCTGGGACACAGGTGGCTGAGATGGCAGTGCCTGCTTGGAGAAGCTCACCCACCAGCCCTGAGCTCTGGGGACCCTGCTTCAGCACTAGGGGACCCCAGGGCTCCACACAGTTGTTTCTCCACCGCCCTCCCCCAACACCCCCAACAACCTTTTCCCAGGAAAATTATCACACACTAGACCAAGGTGAAAGAGTTTCACGGTGACCAACCTACTCATGACCTAGAGGTTACCGGTAACATTTTACTACATTTGCTCTCTCATTGATGGGTGCATCCATCCACCCACCCACCCACCCATCCATCCAGAAAGCAGCCTTGTTTTTTGGATGCATTTCAAAGTAAATTGCAAGCAGCAATATACTCCCCCCCTAAATACTTCAGTATTAACTAGAGTTCAATATTCATTTACATTTTTAAAACTCTTTGTGGGTAAAATCTACATGCCGTGAAACGCACAAACCCTAACCGTGCACTTTCTGAGTTTTGAGAAATGTCTCTACCTGAGCGATCTGGCACAGAACGTTATCATCATCCAGAAGGGTCCCCTCATGCCCCTCCCCACCAACTCCCCTCTTGTGAGACACAACCAGGTTCTCTCAGAACCAGGTCACCTGTTCTGGAACTCTGTAGAAATGGAATTGCCCGGAATGCAGTCTTTGGCGCGAGGCTTCTCTCACTCAGCACTTCGGGTTTTTTTTTTTTACGTTTACTTATTTTTGAGAGACACAGAGAGACAGCGCGGTTGCCGGGGAGGGGCAGGGAGAGAGGGAGACACAGAATCCGAAGCGGGCTCCAGGCTGTGAGCCGTCAGCACAGAGCCCGACGCGGGGCTCGAACCCACGAACCGCGAGATCGTGACCTGAGCCGAAGTGGACGTTTAACGGACTGAGCCCCCCCCAGGCGCCCCTCCGTCAGCATGTTTTTGAGGTTCATGCACGTGACTGTGCACATCAGCAGTGCACTTCTTACAACGGCGGGGCGGTACCCCCAATCGCACGAACGTGCCGTCCTACACACTTGCTTTCGTGTTGTGCTCTGGGGAGCCACACAGGACAGAGTTTAGGGGACAGAAGAGGCCCAACTTTGCTACCGGCACTCAGCTGGACAAAGCCGTGGGCGCCGCTGTCCTCGAACCCAACTGCGCTCAGGGTGCAGGTTCCCTGGGGTCGAAGGCCAGCCCTGCCACTTAGCCCTCGTGTGACACGGGGAGAATCCGGGTAGCTTTCTGTTCTGCACCTTCCCCGGCTGCAGGACGCTGGTGATGGCGGGGCCTTCCTCAAGCGGCTGCCGTGAGCAGTGACGTAATCAGACGTGCCAAGTGACTGGCCGAGCAGCGGGCCCCGGCAGTAGGTGTCCTAAATGTTCCCACACATCGTGAGGGCAGGCTTTGACTTTAGAAGAGGTGAACTTGAACCTCACATGTGCCACTAAGCGACCCTGCGATTCTGGGACATTTCCGTAGGTTATTAAAATATGAGCGGCTACGGGGCCCCTGGGTGACTCAACCGAGGACGCGTCCGACTCTTGATTCCGGTTCAGGTCATGAGCTGACCATGATCTGTTCGTGGGTTCGAGCCCCGCGTCGGGCCCTGCGCGGACCGCTCAGAGCCTGGAGCCTGTTCCTGATTCTGTGTCTCCCTCTCTCTCTGCCCCTCCCCCACTCCTGCTCTGTCTCTTAAAAATAAATGTGAAAAAGAATAATAACAAAAATCTCTCTCTCTCTCTGCTCTGCTTTCTCTCTCTCTCTCTCAAAACAAATAAGAAAACATTTTTTTTAAAAAATAAAATATAAGAGGAGTGGCTTCATCATATTTATGCTATTATCTCGTGGATTTATTTTCCCTCTTCCAATTCTTTCCTCTTTCCATTCAACTTTGTAGGCTGACCCCCTTCAACGTTCCAGGCAAAGACTTCTCTCCAGCACATAAGGCTGTTCCTCTCTTCTGCCTGATGAGATCATTCTAAAAGATGACGTACACAAAGCGCTTAGGGAAGCAGCAGTATGCAGTGGGCGCTCTATAAAAGTGACCTCCTACCATCAGCAGAGCAGCAACTAACTCCTAGGTGCTGGCGACAGCGCATGCTCAAGGAATGGCCCCGAAGTGTTGTTGCCCTGAGAAGTCAAGAGCCTTGGGCCCCCATCTACCATCAGAAGGTACCGGAAGGGGGATCCCAGAGGAGACCCTGCAGGTGCCTGAAGTGTCCCCGGGGTCCTCAGCCGGGGCCCTTGTGTGGGTCACGGCCAGGGGAGTTGCCCGCCGCACACAGAGCCCCCGCCTCGGGCTCTGGCCTCCTTGGCCGAGCTGAGCTGCAGCCCGGGACGCTGGCCCACATTCAGCCGAACTTGGCCGTGTTGCCTGAGATCTTCCAGAAGCTTCAGCTGGAAAAAGTTAGTCCTTGCTTTTCCCCATAAAACGGGAGAGAGCGGCCATGGGTAAGGGAGGAGGTGGGACTGTCAGCTCGGGGCAGGTCCCGCAGGCATCCCGAGGGTCTGCAGGGGCCGTGACGGCGCCTGGCTGAGACCAGATTCCAGCACTACCTGACTCCAGCCTCTTCCGGCCCCCGACGGTGAGTTTGCTCCTAGTGTTGTATTTCCAGCACCTTGGAGCAAGGATGGGCCTTGAGGACCACTGAGTCCATGGCTTGGCCAGGGTCTCATATTGAAGATCCAAAGCTGGGTCCCAGTTCAACTCAACATACATGTATCATGTATTGGGTTGAAAATATGAAACTGTCAATATTGAGCCATTTTCATCTACAAAAAAAATGGCAGGTTCATGTCATTCAACCTGCCCAGGCCCTCTGAGGTGTACGTTGTTCGTCATCCTGGAGTCTGGGCAAGTGGGGTGGGGGGCACAGAGGCCAGGGATCCGTGCTTGACCTTACAGTTATCCTGGGGTATATAATCCATAGTTCCATGTGGCAATCTCTTCCTAAATAGTCCTACATATTTTATTTTTTGAGACAGAGGGAGAACAAGTTGAGGAAGAACAGAGGGAGAAAGAGAGAGAGACAGAGAGAGAGAGAGAGAGAGAGAATCCCAAGCAGGCGCCGCACCCACCACTGAGCCCAACTCAGGGCTCGATCCCATGACACTGGGATCATGACCTGAGCCGAAATCAAGAGTTGGACGCTCAACCGACTGAGCCACCCAGGCGCCCCAATAGTCCTACCTCTTGCTATGAGATCCACACCACTTGACATGGTCAATTACTTTCTCAGGGCTTCAGAGACGCCCCTCTTCTGAGGTTTCCCAAAGGTCTGCTATGAGCCAAGGCTTGACTCTCTGCTCCAGACTGTCTGTGACCTGCCCTTTCTCAGGACGGGTCTTCTTGGGCCATCGTTGTTCAGTAGGACTTGGGACTCCCAGGCCAACTGACTGGACCGGTGGGTACAACTGGCCAAAGCTAAGCTGGTTCTTTCTCTGCTGGTTCCAGTCCTTTCTTACGGCCGGGCTTTATACCTGTCTTTGATTCTAGGAGACACTCCCTGGGTCCTTATAACAAATCCAACCCCATGCTCTTTTTATCCACTTTTTTTAAATCTCGCTAAGTTTAAGTCAACTTGGTTTCTATTATTTGCGACCAAAGGAGTCTTGGTTTTTCAGCCCATAAAGGAGTAACCAAGCCTTTCTCTCTGAAGGTCCTAAATGGGCACTGGAACTTTCAGAGACAACTCATTTCCTCTGTGGCTTTCTACCCTATCCTCAGTGACTCTCTCATGTGGCCACGATCCCATCTATCACAGCCACGACTCTGTGAGGACAGAGGATGTGATGCCCCCGACTCACCCCATATGCCAGGGCTGGACAGGAGTGAGCGGGGCGGGCTCGTGAAGGGCTCATAAACATGGCACCACGAGGGTGGATCGTCGGGGGCATTTTGCCACTTGACTATTTAGGCACCCATTAGCAGCTGCTCTCATGTGTTTATAATTCAATTCGTGTTGGAACAAAGACATGCCCAAGATCAAATAAACAGCTTCCAGACACTGAGCACTGCACGCACTCTGTCTTCCCCTTTGGTATTGAAATGAAGACAAGCACCACCTTGTCTGGCTGCTCTCCAGGGTCCTGGCATGGCGGGGTGAAAGGGAGGAGCGAGAGAACATCCCTGAGTGGGTTGGGACATGACAGCAGAGGGGTAAACCATTCTTTGAATGGGGACAAAAGGGTTTGTTTTTTTGTTTTTTTTTTTTTAACATGTTTCTGTATAAAGGAAGATTATATGCCAGAGGAAATGTTTGCAAACTGGGTCAGGACGGTTCCCAAGCCATAAAAACAGACTGCTGTCCTCAGGACCAAACTAATACCATTGCTACTCTTAGTTACCGTTGAGACCTCTCCAATTTCCAAAAACAAAACAAAACAAAACAAAACAAAACAAAACAAAACAAAACAAAACAAGACAAGACAAAACCAAAGCATCGAAAGTAGCCATTGATTCCCAACAGGTTCTGATTCAAATGACACACATTGAGTGCCTTCTATGCGCCAGGCACTGGGTTATTCACTTACTACCCGGTTCGTCCCTCACCTTATCCCAGAGGTTAAGTGAGTTGTCTCGATTCACATACTTAGGAAGTGAGGCGTCTCTTCTAGGGTCCAAACTGTCAGACTCTGAAGCCACTGCATTTTTTTTTTTTTTTTCTAGCTGCTTTGCTATTCTCAGAAACTAACAGTCCCTCGGCTGGATCACAGTGAACTGTCAGACAAGTGTCCCCTCTTGCCCAGCACACTTGGTCTCCTCCCTCTCTTGCTCACGAACCCGTCCACCCACATGGAAGTTCTACCAGAAACGTCCACCTCCTCGTCCTCTCCCGGCTGTGGGCCCCAGCACAACCACTATACTGCCTTGCTGGACATTCACGGTGGCCTCCTGACCAGTCTTCTGTCCGCAGTCTCTCTCTCCTTCTGACTCGTCCCCTACACCGCTGCCGAAATAGGTTGGCTCTCATCTCTTGTGCTTCGCGCCCTTCCAAGACCCTTCAGGTCTTGTGAGGTCCTTTGCCAAGTGGCCCCCACCTGCCTACCCAACCTCACCTCTTGCCAATCTCCATCCTGACCCTACCTGCTGTGTTCAGGCCACCCCGGGCCACCAGAAGACCGCCCCCACCCCAAGCCCCATACACCTCCTTTTCCTTGCACTGATCTTTCTGCCTAGAAGCTTCTTTTCCAGCATCACCACCTCGAGAAACCCTACCACCCGTCCAGGACAACTTACAAGTTACCTCTTCCTGGAGCCTGTATGAGATTCCCGAGAGGAATTAGTCACTGTTTTCCTTCTCATTTCCCTTCCCTGTTGAACACTTGTCCTTGTTCTTTATTATTATTACTGTCAAACAATTTGTTACATCTCTCCTGTGCTAAAACACAAGCTACAAGAGGACAGGGGACCTTACTTTTCTCACCTCTGTGCCCCTGGTCCAGGGACTGGCACAGAAGAGGGACTCAGGGAACGCTGGTTGCGTGAATAACAATCAAGGTGCCAACAGATCAACGGACAAATGACCTATCTTAGCTCCAAAAGGAACCTCAGCCAAAGAGAGATTCATCAGTCTGCTGGTCACAAGCCCACCCCGCTGTCTCCTTGAGCCTGCCCTCTCCCTGTCTGGCCCTGCTGTGGAGGGCCTCCCAATGGTCTGCCCACCTCCTCTCTTCTGAGACCCGGCCTTCCCACTCACACGCGGTCACGACGGCGCCTCCCGCGTGGGTCAGCACCCCTCGGTGCGACCACGGAACACCTGCCCCAGCCACACCAGTGAGTCCCTCCCCCGGGCTTCCCGACTTGGGGCCAGAGATGGGGCCTGATGACAGTAGGTGCTGTTCCAACAAGGCAGCGGTCCTGTCGGCTTCCCTGTCCCCCATCGGTCCACAAGATCCAATGCAGAGAGACGAGCAGGGGAAACAGAGTCAGGGAAGGAGAGCCTTGACTACCTTTGAGTCTGGCGTCCAGTTGCCCTGCGGTCAGACCCCCCCACTACTCATTTTACAATCTGGTCTTTCAAATCCAGTGAACCGAGGGTTTGTGGAGCCCTCACCTTCTCCTTTTGGCTGAAGTTACTTTGGGTTGGGTTTCTGTCACTCACAACCCCAGAACCCTGACATGCAGAGAAACCTGGACGAAAACCGGGCTGGTGCTGCCTGGGGTCCCGTGCTGTGGCTCCCCGCCCCTGCACCCTGCACAGACATGGTCCACAAAGTCCCTTACAACATGGTGGCCCCTCCTCACTCCACCCTCAGGACCCGTCTTCTGGGAGGAGTGAAAAGGGGACACCAATAAGGAAGCTGTCACCCACCCACTGTCTCCTTGAACCAGTCTCTTGGCCAACTCCCACCAAAGCTTCCCCTGCACTTTCAGCCCCGCCTGGCGGGCCCCCCGGCCCTCACACGGCTTACCCTCTCCCACCCCCTGACTGGACGGCCTTACAGAGCTCACCCTCTCTCTCCGGCCCACCTTGCCAAAGGAATTTCCTCGAACACATAGCCACTGCATTCAGTCTTGTTCGGAAACATCCAGGCTGCCCTTTCCCCCCCAACGGTGGCCCGTGCACTTTTGACAGCTCGGGACACTGTGGTCCCTCCATAACTCACCACACGTTGTGCTGGTCAACCTGCAGAGTCGTGGGCCACACACGGTCTCCCAGGCGATCGCCGGAGGTTTCCGCCTCTGTGTCTTCCCTCACTCGGCGCCCCGCCCAGAAGCCTCTCGCACCTATTCGTGTATTTTGCTTACTTCTCCACATTTCCATTCTGCCTTACTTCTGAGAACTTCCCCCAGTTACCCTAATCGACCCCCTTGCTTCTTGATAAGTTTTCTTGCTCTCTCCCTCTCCCCGTTGCCCACTCCACTCACCCCAACATGACTTTCAGATCAAGAGAAACTCTCCGTGTCCTTTGGAATCCTCCCCTCCACCCCACTCATGCGGCCCGTGTCTCAAGCCAGGACTGGCCCACGGTCTCCTAGGTCCTGGCAGAGCTGGGCGTATGACGGGGTGAGTAGGGAGGAGGCGGCCAGGATGACTCAGGGGTCTGTGGCCGGGGTTGGAGGGGCCCCGGCGAAGGGAATGGTGAGCAGATTTCCCCGCTGGCTGACTTCCCGGCTGCATCTGAGACGCCGTGGCAGCCACGGGTACATGTGCAGGAGGCAGTCGTGTGGGTGGGTTGGAAGATGGGGAGAGAGGTGTGGGTTGCAGACACGCTTCGAAGAGGCCCCGAGGCCGTGGGGGAGGGTGCGGACCCATCAGGGGCCCCACCGGCCGGGCGGAGGCCGAGGCCAGAGCCCTGGGGGCACAGAACTGGTACAGCTGGGGTGACCCTGCCAAGTCCGCGTGGGCCCTTCTCGTGGGGCTGCCCCCCCCTCCGGCAGCGTAGGGCTGGCCCCGCCTTCGAAGGCTTCTGGGCACAGCTTCCTTCCGCCGAGGCTCCCCTTCCCGGCCGTGAGCACCTGCCCCCCTCCGGGCCAGCGAAGCTGCCGGAGCCCGTGGAGCCCCCGCCCGACACGTGTGGGGCTGCCGGCCGGGCCCCCACCTGCTGGGCCAGACACCCCGCCTTTCCCTGCCTCCGGCGGGGGGCCAGCGCGGCCTCTGCTCCCACAGGCTCCAGGCCGCTCGGGCTCTCGGAGGTTCTCCCTCCGGGGATGCTTCCCGTCCTGCTGGTACTTGACAGAAGGTCACCCAACCCCTGGAGAGGTTCTCCACGAACAGGGCGCTGCGCCCCGAACTCCGTCTGTCTCCCGGAAATGCCAGGCGCGGCCCGTGCGCGGGCCAAAGCCAACGGCCCCGCGGGCTCAGGTCTCGGCGGGACGAGGCCGTGCCTTCGCCACCAGCTGTTCCTGAGACAACAGGCCTGCGGACGCACTACAAGGTGGGGAGCGGGCCGTGTGGGGCCAACCCCGGGCGTCAGAGTGGGAGGCAGGAGCCGCCGCGGGCGCCGTCCGGGACCCAAATCCCTCGTCGGCCCTTTCCCGGACCGTGGGCTGGCGGGGGCCAGAGTGAGAGGGTCTCCCTCGGCCTGCCCAGACCATGCAGCGTCCTGCACGTCTCCTCTCTCTCGGGGTCCCGTCCCTTCCCTTCCCTTCCCTTCCCTTCCCTTCCCTTCTCTCTCCTCTCTCCTCTTTTCTTCTTCTGACTTTCCAGTAAATAGTTCACTTTCTGTTTTGTCTGGGCCGTCCCCTGCCTTGTTCGAACGGCCATGTTTATGTGCAGAGCCCTGTGGCCTCCAGGCTAAGGTCCCCCCTGTCCTATAGGAGGTATCGGTGCAGGGGGGGTGGCGCACAGGCTCGACAGCCATGCATCGCGGCATCACGGCCTCGCCGAAAACCACGGGGGAGTCCCTGGAAGCGCGTGCACGTCCCCAGCGCACTGTCCACACCTGCTGTCCCCGGCCCCCATAGGCGAGGTGGGC
>NW_024412416.1:1956871-1997255 GCF_014898765.1 Herpailurus yagouaroundi | reverse complement strand
TTTTTTTTTTTAATTTTTTTTTCCAACGTTTATTTATTTTTGGGACAGAGAGAGACAGAGCATGAACGGGGGAGGGGCAGAGAGAGAGGGAGACACAGAATCCGAAACAGGCTCCAGGCTCTGAGCCATCAGCCCAGAGCCTGACGCGGGGCTCGAACTCACGGAGTGCGAGATCGTGACCTGGCTGAAGTCGGAGGCTTAACCGACTGCGCCACCCAGGCGCCCCAAAGAGGACCTGTCTTCTTGGTGGCATTGCTTGCCGCCGCCTCTGGTGACCGGGATCGTCCCACAGATGGCAGCTGCCAGTCAAGGGCATCTTGCTGCCCAGGAGTGGGAAGACCTATCTGACGCCGAGGGTCCCGCTCCCGGGGCGCACGGCCTGAAGGACCTAATCGGCACCCCATGGTGACTGCGGGACACCCCTGCCAGCCTCCCGGTGGCTCACACTGGCTTTATCCATAGCCTCTCTTCCATGGAACCTGAAGTTCACTAGCCACCAGCTCCGCAAAGCCACCTAGGGACGCCCAGGGCACTGAAATACACGAACTCTCAAGCCCTTCCCTGGAGATCTTGGTTCCGTACGTCTGGGATGGGACCCGGGATTGCACCTTTGTAAAAATGCCCTTGGGGCTCCTGATCCACAGCCAGCAAAGGGGAGCTACCTGCAGCCCCCCAAGTACGCGCCCAGAACCGCAAGGCTCACCAGGCTTTGATACTTGTGGCCGAGGGGCGCCTGGGGGGCTCTGTCGGTTGAGCGTCCGACTCTTGGTTGTGGCTCAGGTCATGATCTCATGGTTCGTGAGCTCAAGCCCTGTGTTGGGCTCCACGCTGAAGGTGTGGGGCCGGCTTGGGATTCTCTTTCTCCCTCTCTCTCTGCCCCTCCCCCACTCGCACGCGCACACGCTCTGTCTCTCTCTCCCTCTCAAAAAGAACTGAGCTGGTCTCCAGGCTGCTGCTTGTTACCAAGCAATGACCCCACTTGGCAGTCTGCTCAAGTCCAGCCAGGCCAGCATCAGGAAGCTCACTGCCTGGAGCATAGTACGTGCTCACTAAATGTCACCTTGCCTGTTGGTTGTCGCCACGGTGCATGTGCCAACACCGCTGGTCTCAGAACCCATGCACACTGCCACTCCAAGAAGAGGAGTTTGGACACATCCCGTTTGCACATCGGTTCCATCGGCCCAGACGGCCAAGCACACGAACAGCAGCTCCAGAGGCCTGTGACCTATAACAGCGTCCCGGGTAGGGCGGGGTCTACACAGAGTCGCCTACCCCACAGTCAAGGCGCAGCTAACCTGAAGCGTGGCGCTCCCTCACGCACTGCTGTTGGGAATGCGAAATGGTGCCATGGCTTTGGAAAACTATATGGTGGCTCCTGGGCTGGTTGATCACAGAGTTACCGTACGACCAAGCAATGCCACCCCTAGGTATGCACGTGCCCAAGGGAAGCGAAAACATACCTCCGCAAACAGAAACCTACACGGGCGTTCACAGAAACACTATCCAGGACCGTCCAGAAGAGAAACAACCCGGAGGTGCATCCACAGAAGGATGCATGAACAAAATGGCAGACCCATACCACAGAGTATTATTCAGCCATGAAAAAAGAAGAAAGCTTTGGCCCCCGCTACATCGTGGACGAAGCTGGAAGACGTGACGCTCCGGGAAAGAAGCCAGACGCCAAAGGCGGCTTTTTGTACGACACGACATCGTATGGAATGCACAGGCCACGCAACAAGTCCATGCAGACACAAAGCAGATGGGTGGCTGTCGGGGCCCGGGGGGAGGGAGAGGGTGCCTGCCGACTGGGGTTGACGACATGATCGGAGAATACAGAGTAGGGGCGACGATGGTTGCTTTCTGTCAATACGCTAACGAGCACGTTAAAGAATAGGTTTCACGGTATGCAAAGTAAATCTCAAGCTGTTAGGAGAAAAAAAACCAAAACCCTGAGCCCTGTCACTTGCTCCCCATGGGCCGTCGGGCAAGTTACTCAGCCAATGTAAAAGGTAAAACACCCTGAATCAGAGAGAGCCTATGAGTCATGTGACACCTATGAGCCCTCCATAAACCATCATTCCCATTATCGTCATCAGTTATCATTATCTCACAAGTAATGGTCCCGAGCCGGGCTCTGCCAACAGCACAGCCCGGGGAAGGACCATGGTTCTGTTTACCGGCACAGAGCGGGGGACGGTCGGAAGGTATGCACACGGCCTCACACCTACGAAGTAGCTGGCTCAATATTCAGAGGTTCTTGTCTCCCTCCAACGTCTAGCATGCGCTTACCCATTCATTCATTCAACAGTCCAGCGCTAAGCCAGGCACTGGGAATATCGATAGTCAACAAATCGGCGGTGGTCCGCACCCTCTTGAAGTTGACCATCTACTGGGGCGTCAACGGGTACCAACTCGGGTCATAACCCAAGTGCGTGATTACAAGCGGCATGACGAGTTATGTTACGTGATAACGTGGGATGCCATGAGAGTGTGACAGGGGAAGTAAAGGCAGGCCGGACGGGGTGGGCAGGGAAAGCTTCAGGGTATCCAGATAGCTGCAAGATGCGAGTGACGTGTCCGGGGCACGAGGGCAGAGAGCTCCTGGCCGGCAGAGTGACTGGGTGAGCGCGTGAGTGTGGGGCCCACGCCCACTGTGTGCGTGAGTGTACGAGCGTAGGGGAAGGTGTCCAGCCGGAAACTCCAGAAACTCTCTGGGACCGAAGCACACGGTTTGTACGGGGATACAGGCTGATGTGGGTGGGCAAGGAAGCACCTGTCCCTCGCCCCTCCAGGACAAATTTCGGGGCGGAGTGGGCGGGGCGGGGGGCACGCCCACGGAGGACGGAGTCACGCGGAGGTGCAACCTGACTGGGCGGGACAGGGTGTGTTGGCGAGCTCCCCCAGATCTGCATGGGGGAGGCAGGAGGGGGCGCGCCCTAGAACGCGTGCTGGGCTCCCCAGCTGTCGGCTGCCTCTGCGTGAGGGTCCAGGATCCCAGCCTGCCCTGTCCCAATTTCCCGGGTCTAATCCAGCCACCTGGTGACTTGATCTGCCTCAGGCAGGACTTTCCAGCTCCGTCATGGGCCGCCTGCCCCGTCCCAGGCCACGGCCACGGTCACCATGGCACGGCTGACAGCTGGAATGAGTCCTGGACCCACGAACCACGGCCCGTTTGTGGGAATGTCACACGCAAACACCTGTCTTTCCTGGACAGTGACCAGGGGACGAGGGAAGAGGAGGACGCAGAAAACCAGAACAAAGGGGGGTGATGGTAAGAGTCCCCACTTTCCTTCTTACGAATCACTGTCTGGGTTTTTCTACACTGCCATGTAGCACAATATCTACCTAATGTTACCTCTTCAAACATTAGCTTCCTCCTCCCGTACGTGATTATCAAATCACTGACCACTACCAAAAGTTGCTTAAGCTTATCCGTCTATTACTTCAAAGGCATTCCACAAATCGTATTTAGGGGCGCTCTAGACCAGCGGACTTGGAGGTTCTTCTTGAGCTTAAAGACGGACAAGTATTGGGCGTGTGGCCCGCCCCCTGGGGACAGCTGGGTCCGGGGCCCCCTCTACTCCCGCCCAGACCTGCCCGGCCCCTCTTGGCTCGAGCTCCTCGCCCAGCCTCTCTGTGCTCCCGGACCATCTCCGTCATTCCAAGCTGCCCGCTGTCCCCAGGCACGCGTCCCGGGGGTGGTGGGCCCCGAAGGGGGTGGGGGCACAGGAAGTGAGGGACAGCCCCACGCAGGGAGCAGCTGGTCGGGTCCGACCGGCTTACGGGGCCCGGAGTGAAATGAGCAGACGTGCCTCAGCCCTGAGTCATCCGGGGGGGGGGGGGGGGGGGGGGCTGTCGGGATCACGCCCCCACCGCAGAGGCAGCGGCCACCCAGAAAGGCCAGAGAGGACGGGGAGGGCAGAGCGGTCACCTGGCTGGCTGTGCGGGAGGGTCCACAGCTGTTCCCGCCCCCTCCTGCCCCTCCGTCCTGGCATTCGGCTTATTTTGACAGCCCCTGCTTCTGGCCGGAGCTTGGCCGGCTCTCTTCTCCGGGATACACGGAACCGTCAGGGAAGGGGCGCAGGCAGCTGCAGGAAGGGGCAGACAGCGGTGGGGGCACCCGGCAGGAAGCCCACGCCTACTGACCAGCTGCTCCGGGGCTGGCCGTGAGCGCCAGGGAGGCCACTCCGGGCCACGGGGGCCCGCATGAGTGGTTGGGGGCGGGGAGCCTGGGCATCCTGCCTTCCTGCAAGGTGGGTGTGCGTGGCCGGTCTCCCCAAGGGCACGCCCCGTGGAGAGTCAGCGACCTGGGACCGAGGAGAAGCCAGACAAACACCGGCTGTGTTCTCGCCTGCTCTGTCCCCAGTTCACCGCGAAGCCTTGGGCAATGGCCCCTCGCTGCCTCAGTTTCCCCATCTGAAAAACTAAGGAGAGGTCTCCTACCTTCCCAGGTGCCACACCACCGTGACCCCAGTTAACTCCTTGGCGAGTGGCCGCCTCGCTCCTGCCCCCAGGCCGCACCGCTGGCTGAGAGCGCACCCAAGGGGAGGGTTTCCGCGGGGTCTTATCAACCCCCGGCCCCGCCTGCCTGTACTCGCACCCAGAGCCGGCATCCCACCCACCCAGCTGCCTCGAGCCAGAAGAGTGTGCGCGGTGGAACAGGACCCACGCGAGGGCGGATGCTCTCGACCGGTAAATCCGAAGTGCCAGCCACATCGGAGACGCCCGGTAAATGGCATCTGAACGGGCCCACGCGCAAACAGGTGGGAAGCGGGCCCTGGGGTCGGACTGGCTCTGCTCGCTAGCTGCCTGGCCTGGGACCACTCAGTGACCTAACTCTTCTGACCTCTGACAGATTCACCTGCACAGTGGGGACGCTGCGGCCCCTACGCTCACAGGGCCGTCGTGACACTCAGTAAGGACGTTTCACGCATAGCGGGCACACGGTAGGCTCGCCGTTCTCACTCATGGGACAGCTCCACCTAATGCCCGGCCAACGTCTCCAAGGTCGTTTTGCGCAGTCTAACTTGCCACCCGTCGCCAGCGAGGCTTCTCGGCGCTCACTCCCAGCTCGTGGCGTCCGCCCCATCGCCCGCACGGGACCTGGGGGCTCCTCCTGGCCCCTCCCAGTCCCGCATCCCTGACGGTTCTTCCCGCCCTCGCCCTGCAGTTCTCGTGGATCCCCGGGTTCCTGTCTCCACACCCCTGGCCTCCCTCAGGCCTCACCCGCCCCGCCCCCTCCCCCCCCAGCACCACAGGCTTCCCTTCACCCCTACCCCTGGCCGCTATCCGCCACCCTCGCCGGCCGTCAGCACCTCGAGAGCGCGGAGAGAGCCTTGCTGCTCGGTAAATGTTTGCTGACTGATGAATCAGCGAACGCAGGAGACCAGACTAAAGGTCCTGGTAGCAGGAGGGAGGCCAAGTACAAGGACAGGGCGTGAGAGGCCCATGGAATTCATCACCTTTGAATCCACCATGGTTTTGTTAAAAGGGAAACACAAATGCATCTTGAAAGCAGGTACGGATGGAGCCCAGCTCGCTTCTGCTCCAAGCGGGTGCTGCTAAGTTGGCTGTTGAGACCCTGGCATGACATCTTCTGTGAGAAATGCAAATCAGGAGGAGTCGGGGGGCGCCTGGGGGGCTCAGTCGGTTGAGCGTCCGACCTCAGCTCAGGTCGTGATCTCGCGGTTCGTGGGTCCGAGCCCCGCGTCGGGCTCTGGGCTGACGGCTCGGAGCCTGGAGCTGCTTCGGATTCTGTGTCTCCCTCTCTCTCTCTCTACCCCTCTTCGCTTGTGGTCTATCTCTCTTTCTCTCCAAAATAAATGAACATTAAGAAAAAAAAAAAAAAGGGAATCAGGGCTCAGTGAGAGCTATTGATTAGCTGTACTCTACGCCAGGTACCGTATCGGTAGGCAGCCCAGGATTTAATCTCCTCCGGGAAGGAACGGCTGTCCCCGTTTTACAGATGAGGACAGTCTTGGGAAGATTGCCGAGCTGTCTCAAGGTCATGTAGCTCCCGAGGGAGGGAGCTGTGAGTTGAACCAAGGTCTGTCCGATCCTAAGGCTTGCGTTTAATTCCCACCAATATGGTCAGCTGCTCCGATTGGCCAGCCACCAGCCTCCCTGCCCAACACTGGCCAGAACCTTCCAGAAAGAGGGCTCTGGTGATCCCCCAGGGCCTGTGAGGGAGCAAGCGGAGGATGGGGAAGGGGAGGGGCGGGGAAGGGCAGACCTCCTGAGCTCAAGGAGCAGAGTAAGGCCAGGCCAGGTGCAGGGGGACAGACGTGCCTGAGAGGGAAATGGGGTCCGGTTCTGGAAATCAGACCCGCTCCTCCTGCTGGTACACCCGTGCCAAGGCGGTACATGAGAAGCAAGGGGACGAGAGGCGGTTCCTGCCCTTTTTGGGGAACAGGAGGAGGGCCATGCCCTTCTTGCCTGTGAACGTCGGGGCCCCTCCTGGAACCTTCTCTCCACCCCACCTCCACCCCACCACTGGCACGGGGGCCCTTTGCTTGGGGGTCGCTCGGATTCTGAAGGCCGAGAGCAGAGGTTGCAAATCTGCAGCCTAGAAGCCACGTCTGGCCGACAAAGCAGTTTTAAGTATTTCAAAAATTGAGAAATTTCCCACGAATATCTGGGATTCCAGCGTTGCTGGAAAATCGTCTACCCTCCCCCCGCCCCCCCGGGCCAGGTCACAATTCCCTCGTGGCACCCGTCAGCTGAGACGCGGCTGCCCCTTGCGCTGGGTGCCGTCTCCCCGGGGCAGGAGGAGAAGGAAGGGGACTCTTAAGTACCCGCCCCCCCCCGCCCCCCCCGCCCCCGGTCCCGGCCCCACGCTCTGGGAGAGCCGCCGGAATGTTTCCAGAAGCTGTCTTCCTCCCCTCGTGGCCGGCGAGGACAGAGAGCTGCTTTGTCAGCGTGATGGCCACACAGCGGGGACCCGGGCGGACTCACGCCTGCCCGGCTCTTGACCACCAGACTCAGTCCCCTCCGGGAAGCCTGCTGCTGTTTCTGATGTAACATGAAACACCTCTGGCTTCCCGGCCTGGCCCCCCAGGGCCCCCTCTCCGGCCCCCACACCGCGGCCTGGCCTGGCCCGGGGCACCTGGGCAAACAGGGCCCGGCCGCCTCCTGCGCCCCCAACAATCCCAGCAGTGTGGCCCGCGCGGCTCCCCGATGCTGCGGCCTGTTCACCCCCCTCCCCCCGCCCCTGCCCAGGGCACGTTGCCGGAGGCAGGCCGTGTCGGAACCACCTGGCAATCCTTCATTCCAGCTTCTGGGAGCTTCCAGAAAACTCAAATATTTGAAACAGACTGCCCTGCCGCGGTCCCGGAGGCGGCCTGGGGAGGACGCAGACGTCGGGCCGGGCAGCGTCCGGCCCGGACCCTGGCGCCCCCAGCTCTGCAGCCCCTGCGAGGCACCCTCCCGACCCCCCGACTCAGTGGAGCGTAAGCGGATGGGTCGTCTCCACTCCTACGCGGCCGCCCTGCCCTCCCCTCCCCTTGGTCACATTCCCAGAGCCCACGCGGGCGCCCTTCCGGGCCCCTCGGGAACGTCCGTCACTGAGGCCCTCTGGGAGCCGGCCTCTGAGCTTGGGATGCCCCTCTCCACCGTCCACCTTCTACCAGAATTGGGTGTTTACCATCTCCTCTTCCCCGATGGCCTGGGGGGGCCCCTGGAAGGAGGCGAGAGATTCACGACTCGGACCCTGCCCTTCCCGGCTGTGTGAACCCGGGCCCCGTCGCTTCCCTCCTTTTGTGGCTCTGTTTCCTGAGCCGTAGGATAGTGCTCACGGCGTGACCCCGGCAGGGTAACAGTGAGGACCCGGGAGGCAAAGGCACCAGGCCCAGGACCCACATCACCCAGCCCCTGCCTACCTCGGAACGGGAGTTGTCCAACCCTCGTGAGCCTCAGTGTAATGGGAATCCCCACCTCACATCCAAAGACACATATAGAAGCACTCTGAATTTTCAAGAGCGGTCACCACCGAACAGAGGGCTTTGGGGACGCGTCCCAGGACCACGTGGAAAAGTCACATGGGGATTCTGCCCTGAAGGCACTTCCGACCAGTGAGGTGGGTGAGAATCACAGAGAAAGGTAGAAGAAAAAGCACCATTTACAGGAACCAGACGATGTGCCCAGGAAAGTCATTCAACCAACCATACCTGGGCCCCAGGCAGGTGGCATGCACCTGGCCTTGAACGAAGGCAGGGCTGGGACCGGCAGACCGTCTGGGGCGGGGCCAGCCGAGCAGAAACCTGGGGCTGCCTCCGCAGAGAGACGCGACTCGCTGGGCCAGCCGGAGGGGGCAGGATGGCAGCCACGCCCGGATCCGGCTGGAGAGCCCAGGGAAGGGCGCGGCGAGACCGCGGTCTGCACGGGGCAAGTGTTCCGGGTGCAAGGTGGACCCCGGGGCAGTGGGGTCCCGCCGACAGCCCTGCGTCTGGACCGCGAGCTCAGCTGGGGCGACGTCGCTCCCGCCCGCCGGCATCTTGAGTGACACGAAACGGACGCTGAAACGAGGTCCCGAAATAAATGCACGAATGCTTGGTTCAGATGCTCTGAAATATCTCGGCATTTCCTCCCGGTGGAAGGCAGATGGGGAAGGAGAAAAACGTGATCGGAAAGTATCTGGCGCGAGAGCCACGGGAAGCCAGTGGCGGGTGCAGCGGCCCCCACCGTGACGGGAGCGCTGGCCTGCGATCCGGGTTCCGGCTGCGTGACCCCCGGCAACCCTTAGCGTCCTTGGCTCCGGCCGCCTCCCGGGGGCACTGCGAGGTTGGTGTCCGCGAGGCGTTCCGTCCCAGGCCGCGGGCAGAATTGCTGCTGTGCCGTGGGTCTTGCCATTCCCAACGCCTCTTCCGCGGCCGCCCGGGGGACCCCCTGCTTACCTGATCCTGCACCGAACGACTCGCTGTCTACACCCCTCCCGCCCCTCTCCGTGCGTTCCATCTGCACGTCCGTCCGTCCGTCCGCCTGTCGCTCACGGAATCTGGTAAAGCCATACTCTTCCCGGGGCCACGGCCTCCCTTTATTGTGGCTTGTTATAAAAATACCACTTAGAACTTTCTACTGCCATGGTCACGGCAACAGCCCTTTGCTGAAAACCCTGTCGGCTGGAAAATGAGAATCTGGGCGTGGAAGCTGACACCAGACCGAATTTCTCTGCCTAACACGGCGGGGAGGCCTTTGGGTTTGACGGGGAGACGGGAAGGAGCGTGGCTGGGAGAATATCCGGGGGAGGGGGAAGGGAAGAGAGAGGGTCCGGCAGGGCTGGACACTGAGGACACGGGAAGTATGGCACCCGGACACGTTTGAGGGCGGTTTTCGCGCTGTTTTTTATGGAGTGTGCCATCAAACCTCCCTTCATAAAGCTGCCAGAAAGTTCTGCCACGTGCGCTCGTGCTCTTGGTGGACGTGGGCGAAAAAGGGACAGCATCGGCGAGACGGCGAGCGGCTGTCAGAGGCAACTGTTCTTGAAGTCGCTGCCTCGATTTCCCCCGGAGAAAGGCCTTTCCCTGCCCCCCACCTGGAACACGGAGCACGGCCTGGGCTCCCCACCACCGACACCAGCCCCCAAAAGAGGCGCCTCCTCTCTCAGAGAAGCAGAAGTTGAAGCCGAGCAAAGCTCAGCGTATTTAACCCTTCGGTTTGGGAGACAGAAGCTGTCGGGCGCTGTGGGGCCAGGAAAACACACCGGCAGCGGAGAGGGCGGAGACATTTTCCAAGCTCTTTTTGGTTGAAAAAGAAAAATAGAGAAACACTTAATACGAGAAATCACTTCCCCCTCCCCTCTAAATATGTCAAGCCTGAGCCTCTTTTGACGAGCAAACCAAGTTACACGTGACCTGTTTTGACGTCTCCCAAGCAACAAAGGGAGTTAACGTTTTAAATGGACACTTAAAAAAAAATATATAGATATTTCCATTTTCGCCTAAATGTATTATTATTATTATTTATTTATTTACTTCTCTTAAAACAGCTCCATAGTTCTAGATGGGGCAAGGCTCTGATCCGTCTAGACAAGCCGTGGCCAACAGGGAGGCAGAGAAGAAGAGACGGTGACGTGAGAAAGATCGTGACGGGTGTAGCACACGCCTCAAGGTCCCTGAGGAAGGACAGGAGACCCTAAAGAGATCCAGGGCGCCCACAATCCTGGAGACACCGGTGAGCATGCGCTTCATGGACGTCTCCAATCCATAAACAATAAAATAATATCATCTGTTTCCAGGCCGTGTAGACACTTTGCAGATTCAGACCACCCGAAGACAGGCTGCTGGATCGCACATGCTCCAGACAAACTGGACGCATCTAAGGGCCAGAGAAGCACGGACTGGCTGCCCCTGGAGGGTGAGGTGGCCGCGAAGGGCACTGACTATCACTCGGGCGCAGGACATTATGATGTCACGACTGAGCAAGTAGTGATCGAGCTCCCACCCCGTCTGTGTGTGGGCGAGGCTCCGGAGGAGGCAGCGACCCCCTTCTCTGCCTAGAAATTCCTGCCTGTGCTTCGAGACTCTGCACGGGTGCTCCACGAAGACTTCCCCGACGCTGCCCACCCCGGTCCAGCTGTCACTATGCCTCTTCTGTGCCCACCGTATCACCAGGCATGCCACAGGGACTAGGGTCGTCTTTGTGTCTTTATGAGCCCTTGGAGGGCAGTGTGTCTGTAGTCCGGGAGCCCAGCATGGGGCTGGCATCTAGGAGGACCTCAGGATGTGACTGGTGAATGAATGAATGAATGAATGGGTGAATGTTGGCCAACATGGACCCACCCCATGCTCTACTGGAGGGGGCCGGCTGGAACATTACCAGAAACAAAGGATGGATGGTGTGACAAGAACGCGGAGGGACCCAGAGGAAAATGTGATGCGTCCCCCAAAAGCTGCAGGTGCTCAAGGAATTGCTTGGTCTGGGCCCTACTTATGGATAGAATTTTACTAGGGAGTCATCTGTGGCAGGGACGTTCCAGGCAGAGGGACAGCAGGAGGGAAGGCATGGCGACTCGGGGTGACTTAGGGTAGCTTCACAAGAGCACAGGAAGAGACTTGGTCGGGGAAGGGAGGGCCGGGGCAGGGGTGGAGCTGAATTGCTAACCCCACTGAATGCCCGGCCAGCAAAGCTTGCTACACCTGTCTCTCTCTCTCAGCCCCTCCTCTGCTCACAATCTCTCTCTCTCTCTCTCTTCCTCTCTCAGCCCCTCCCCGTCAGACGATCTCTCTCTCTCTCTCTCTCTCTCTCTCTCTCTCTCTCTCTCTCCAATAAAGATTCAAAACATTTTTTGGTCCAAGACATATAATCTTCGAAAATGGAAACAGATCCCTATTTTGAAAAATAACACTTCATGACCATAAGAAGACACACACACACACACACACACACACACACACACACACACACACCACGGTTTATTTTAAATCGACGCTTCAGAAACCCGTAGGGTCTGACATGGTAACTTACGGGCAGCGTAGATCAAAGAGTGAATTACTCATGACCACGACTGTAATAATATAACTTCACGCCCATGGAAATCGTTGCTAAAAATGGGAAGGGCCAGGTTTCTGAACCCGGTTTTGCAAAACAGAAGCAGGCCCCCTGGCCGAGCTCATGGCACACGGTATATGCCAGGCATGTGCACCCGCCTCGGCAAACGCATTCCTGGCCTTCAGGCCAGAGCAGGTGACGCTTAAAACAGGAGCCGTGTGGATGGCCACGGATGGGAAGTGTTGGCGACAGGTTCTTTCTATCCCTGTCTGGCCCTCGCCGTCACCCCACTTCCAAATCCACCTTTCCGAGAGGCCGGGAGAGGCGGGGGAGGGAATGTGCCCCCCCCCCCCCCGCTTCAAAGAGCCCCGTGGCCACAGCTGCACCTGAGCCCCTCCGAGAGGAGGGACGACAGGCCGCAACCCGGGGTCGGCCCGGGGCCACCCGACACCCACCGTCATGCGTTCCTACCGCGAAGCTCTCTTGCGTCCAGAGCTGCGGGTCTCTGTAAAGAGACAGAGAACCAGGGGGCTCGGGGAGCCCAGACACCCCCGCTGGGCTTCGGAATCGCGGGTGTCCTCCACCCTGGTCTCCACCTGGGACCCCGGCGCAGAGAGGCCCGTCTCTCCCTCCCCACTGCCTGCCGCTCGGCCCTGGAGGAGGCACACTCTGTCCGGGCCACCGCTGCCTCGCCCCCGAGATCCTGAGTCCACACGCCTCACAGGCCTGCCACCCCCGCCCCACCCCCCCCAGCTAAGCCCTCCCCAGGCCACCTGCTCCCCACATCTCCCATTCGCCTGGGCCGGGAGCTGGGGGGCCGCCGTCCCCTAGACCAGGGGTCCTCACACCTCACCCTGCGTCATCTCCGCGACCCCCGTGTTGTAACTGCTTCTGGACGGACTTCCGCCTAGACACGAACGCCGGGAGGGGCCGGGTCTGGGTCCACCTCGTGGCTAGTGCCCCATTCTACAGAAGGGGAAACCGAGCCTCGGGGAGGACTATAGACACGCCCAGCCACACCGCCGGCAGGCAGCGGAACCAGGGCGGGAGCCACGTCACCCACCTCCACGCAGCTCACTGTCCCGTGACATTGCCCAGCCCAGAGGGTCCCGGTTACGTGACGGCCCAAACGTAAAGGCGATTTTGTTGCCAGTCAACGCAGCTTCCAAAGGGCTCACGGGACGGAAGAAATCAAACGCAGGGACTGTCCTGCGAGAAACGGAAGGCACTCGTCCCCGGGGCGCCTGGCGGGCTCCCTCGGTAGAGCGTGAGGCTCTCGATCTCCGGGTCGTGAGTTCAAGCCCCGCGTTGGGTGTAGAGAGGACTAAACATAAAATAAAATAAAGATATCCATCCGTAAGGCCACTCGGCAGCACCCCGTCCCTGCCCACACCGCCCTGGGTGGCAGGGAGGGCATAGTGACTGGCCCCAGCAGGTTCCAGGGCCCCCAGGACTGGCCTTAGCCACCGGCAGAACGGGGAGTCAGAGAAATCACAGCTCCAGAGCCAGAGGGACACCTCTGGGACGTCCTCATCAGGACGTCCTCTTACTCCCTCCTGGGTTCAGTCTGACACTGCAAGAGACCAAAAGCCCCAGGTACAGGCGCAACGGTGCGTTATGGGCTGGCGCTGGCCAGCGGTCGCCGTAACGGCTGCAGAAAGCCGGGCTGCGATCTGTTGCCGACAGATGGGTGTGAAGGAAACTGAGTCACCGAGTGTTGGGTGAATGACGAACAGGAGTGGTGACCAACGCGAGCCACAGGCGGCCGTTAGAGTGAGCGGCCGCCAGCCCAGACCAGGACCCCGGGCCCACGCAGGGTTGTGACGCAAAGGGTCTGCTGTGCAGAAGCAGGCAGAACCTCCGGAGCCTGGGTACCCATGGGGAGGACGCGTGCGATCGCACACGCGTGTGCACGCACACACCCCGCCCTTCTGCTGTGCCGTGCGGCTCCCCCAAAGACCACGCCAGGGGAGACCCCTCCGGAGACCCCTCTGTAATCACGGGACCTGTGGCACAGGAGGGGAAGAGTCATCCCAAAGCTATTTCTGCTTTTCTGAGCGGGTCTCATTCTACTAGGCCTTGCTCCAGAACACCCCACGGCGAAATCCATAAATAGGCGAGGGAGACTATGTTCCCATTTCCGGAGAAACGTTCACCCCCACGAGAGGACAGTCACGTTACAGGTGGCTGGTCACAGGAGTCCATGAAAGGGCAAGCAAGGTCCAGGGTCTGACACACGCCGTTCGCATCAAGCTCCGTGATCAAACTATTCAGATCGTTTACAGCCTTGCTTAGTTTGGACAATTCGATAGTTGGACCAGACCTCTTCCTTCCGGATTCCGGTACTTGGTGTTCTGAAGAAGTCTTGGGGCCAACCAACGTGCTTTCCTTTGCACGAAATTCTTTTTTTTTTTTTTTTTTTAAACGTTTGTTTATTTTTGAGAGACAGAGGCAGAGCGCGAGCGGGGGAGAGGCAGAGAGAGAGAGGGAGACACGGAATCCGAAGCAGGTTCCAGGCTCCCAGCTGTCAGCACAGAGCCCGGCGCGGGGCTCGAACCCACGGACCGTGAGATCACGACCTGAGCCGAAGTCGGACACTTAACCGACTGAGCCACCCCGGCACCGCGTGAAATTCTTTTTTGAAGAAATCCTCAGGAAATGCCTGTTTCCTGTGCACCTGACAAACAGCATCCCATCGGGACCCATCTATTTGGGATTCTGACAGATTTATCTCTCTCTCTCTCTCTCTATTCCATCTAGCTGTAGATCTCTGTTGCAGCCTTCTGGAGACGGGGAAGAAGGAAAGGGGACAGTTCAGATTTATTGTGGAAATGCCACACGGTAAACGGACAGCAAATTAACTTGCCAGCTGGGAGGTTCAGCAGTTCCGGGGGGGGACGGAGGCAGAGTTTCCACGAGCCTCCCCTCCGCCGTGCCCTGCCAGAATTCGTCCAAGTCTCAGCTCCTATCACACTACGTTTGACTGTCTCCGTGGCATTTTTCTGGGGACTGTTTTTTTGAAGTTCTTCTCGGATCACCGTCTTTGGGCTGAAACCTGTCTGGCTGTAGTGTGGTCTGTGTTGATAGGCCCGGGTTTTTTTTTCTCCCACCTCACGCCCGTGGTGATGGCCACATTCTCTGTGTCTCCGCCTCTCTCTCTCTCTCTCTCTCTCTCACCCCAGCTACAGAGAATTGAGCTCATCACTGCCTCAGGTCAGGGGACAGCATCACCACTGGGGCGGCCCGGTGATGGTATCACTTTCACCACCAAGTGTGAGGGGACATTCGCGGTAGTCCCAGGTCGCACTCAAGTGTCCCTCTGCTAAAAAAGGCAGCATCCAGGGCCACTCGGGATGACGCAGCCCCAGAGAGAGGCCGAGTGCCCCACCGGTAACTGGCCAGCAAATGCGTTCTGTGGATGATGCCAATGTGCAGCATCTGGAGAAAACGCACTATCCTGTAAAATCCACGGTCTTGCAGGCAGGAACAGACATTCTTTAAAATTCCCCTCCTGTGCCCGCGGCAGCCTGACTCCCAGAAGGCGCCGGGGCCACTACAGGTGAATGACGGCGGTGGGCGGGTGCCCTGGGGACAAGGAAGGACGGTGAGGCTCCCACGCAGTGGCTCATACAGCTGCGGGAGGGAGCCCGGAAGGCGGGTCTGTGCGCGTCGTGCGTGCGGGAGGAAGGCCGGGCGGCGGTCTTTCCTTCTGTCGCGAAAGGTTCCAGCTGCCGGGACCCTAAGGGGCCCACACGTACGTCAGGCAGCCTGCGGTGCTCGGGACGGCGGGAGCGCGGCTTTGTGGGTGGGGGGCTGCCCGCAGGCCCCTAACTGGGGAAAAGGGAAGCGTCCTGAAAGCCCAGGGGTCTCCCGTCTGTCCTGCCACACCGCCTCACCCCGGCCATTTGTGCTGAGGCTTGGCTGGGGCTCTCAGCACTTGGGGCTGAAATAGCGGGTCAGACAGAGGCCGTCCCGGCCCAGCCCTGTCCTGGAAATTCTTATGAACGTTTCCAAGAATAAGAAGAGAAAATAATGCGTGCTCCGCGGAGGGTGGGGGGGAGGCTGGGGCCTCGGGGTGAGGCTTTTTACGTGTTCAGCCCGGTAGTTCCCGGTGTGTGTCGTCACTCACACCGGTCGGTCCGGGGGGGGGGGCGCCCCACCCCGCACGGGCCCCCCCCCCCCCCCCCCCCCCGAGCCTCGGTTCCCTCGATGCCGCCACAGGTTTGTTGTGAGCGTTAGCCAAAGAGACCACACGCGCGCGCACGGATGCACACACGTGTGCACACGGGTCCACACTGGTGCACACGCACGGCACAGGGATAAGGCGCCCACCTGGCACGCGGGAGGCACTCAGGAACTGTCTTCATCGCTACGTGGGGACCCCGAGGCTGCCGAAACCTGTACCGGGGGTTTGCGACGACGGCCCGTAAGAGGAGCTACATGGGTGATGTGGGGGTGCTGCTTCCCCCTCCTGCCTTCTCCTCTGGCTGGTGGGGACAACACACAAACCCAAATGGAGCTCAAAGGATCCACTTTACTCAGGCTCTCTGGTAACAGCTAGTTGGAGAATGCTCTAGAACGTCATTCATCCTAACTCGAAGTGATGAAACCTGGGCCTACAGGTAGGACCGACCTTCTTCTACTGGCCCAGGGAGGTCACTTTTCACCTTTCGGGCCGGAGAAAGCGGGCTGACCGAATCTACGCCCTAACGGTCTGCTTCCCACACAGGAAGGGGGCACGTGAGGTCCCACCTTCCCCCAGAAGAAGGGAAGGTCAAAGGCAGTGAGTCCGTCCCAAGTAGAAATGGTCTGTCAAGGTCTCGGTGAACCACAAGCCAGTAGGACGAGGCAGGATGGGGGGGCCTGCCAGTCTAGGCGAGGCGGCTGACGTCGGAACAGGGTGGTGGGAGGGGGAGGCTGGTGCAGACAGCCCCCCCCCCCACCCCCCACGGAAACAGAGGCCAGAAGTTCCCCGCGGTGCCAGGTCGCGGAGCGGTGGCCGGGGACGCAAAAGCTCCGGCGCCCGCGGGGAGGGAGGCCGCGGGTCTGTCTGCAGCAGAGGATGCTGGGGGATGTCCGCTCGGGTCCCAGGAGGAGACCTGAGGACTGCAGGAATGCCAGCTGAGACTCTGACAGGGGCGACTCACCCGGTGGCCGTTCCAACCGCGAGCCTAGAAGGTGAGAGCCTGAGGCGCGGACAAGAGAAGGCCGGGTGCCTGCAGAGGCCAGGAGTGGGGGAACCGACAGCAGAGGAAGAAGGTTCCGGCGGGGAGGGGGGGGGCGGTGGGGGGTGAGCCAGAGCTGGGAACAGGGCGGGGTGAGCCAAAGGCGAGGCAAACACCCCTGGCTCCCCGTCTCCAGCGCCTGGCAGGTATCACTGAGCAAACACCGTGTCCTCTCCCAGGGACCCCGCGTGTGCTGTCACCGCCCTGCTCCCCCGAGTGATGAACAAGACCGAACCGCCGTCCCAGGCCTCGAGAAAGGCCTCCGGCGCCAGGGAGCTTCGGGCCCGCCATGTCCCCGTCACGTCCGCCGGGCCCCTCCCTGGTGGCCAGCCGCCTCGAAGTCCCGGAGCCTGCACACCGGGGGCCGCGTCCCAGCCCTGGCCCTCACCAGCGGTGCAGGTCCCACCTGTGAGATTGGGACACGGCTGGTGGCGGGGGGCACATGTGGGAATTCCCACACCTGGCCGGCCGGGCGTGCACACGGCGGACGCCGAAGAAGGGTCCGTTCATCGTCCCCATTTCGCCCCTGGGAGGCCCCCTCATCTGGACCTCAGCCCAAATAGAGCGCTCACGGAACATTCTGACCCCTCCCCCCGTCTCTCTCAGAAATGACGAGGCTAAGATTTGCTGGACGGGGCTCAGCCGGTAAGAGCTCAGCTGGCAGAGTGGAGCCTCCCCACGTCTGCGTCCAGGGGACCCCTGGCGGTGGCGTGGGTGTGTGAGGTCACGGAGAGGAGAGGGCACCGAATCTCCAGGGCCCGTGGCAGGGAGAGGCCTCTGGGCCCGAGAAGTCCCGAAGGGGCCACGGCAGGAGGCCTCTGTGCGAGGAGCCCAGAGAGCAAGCGATTTTCTTGGGATCACACAGTTACTCAGTAGCACAGCCAACACGGATGCTGGCCCCCTGACTCCGGTGCCATGGTTCCCCCCCCCCCCACCGGGTGCGACAGTTTCCCGAACTTGGCTCTGATGCCCGACCATCTGTTTGGAGGCCGCCCCGCCAGCGAGGTGCCCTGGGTGGAAGCTGATGGAAGCCGACGAAGGCGCAGAAACCACACGGCATCCTGTCAGGGGGAGGGATCCTCTCCAACTGGAAATGTCCTCATTTTATGCCACAAACAACAAGACGGGAGGAAATAAACCCAGACCATTAGCCAAGTGGCGCCGCCTGCTTCTGCAAGGACCGAGCCCCCGCACCGGCCGTCATTACGGGGCAAGTGGCTGCTTTAAGCACAGCGCCGACCCTGCTAACGTCAGGTCAGAGCTCTCGGCTCCGGGCTTGGCCACAATCTCTCGCGTCCTTCCTGTGGACGATCAAGGTGGGGACAAGGGCTCGTGCAAACAGAGTCCCCGCGAGAACCAGCCGACGGGCACTGACAGGGAGCCTTGTGATGCCACACCCAGGGGACCTTGGCCCCGGTTTCGGAGACCTGATGCCTGGCACAGGCTGGGTTTGGCTTGGAAAGGGACGGGGCTGTGACCACACGCCAGAGCGGGCCGTCAAAACACCGTGAGGTCATTGCAAACATCAACCTCCCTCAACTTCCTGCAAGGTCTCAGACGTGGCGGCCCCAAGGACGACCGCGCACTAGGCCAGGACCGTGCTTTGAGCGCCTGTGGGGAGCCAGGCCCCGGGCTCAGCCCCGAGGCTGGTGGGGAACACGACACCAGTGAGGGCAGCTGTGCACAAGGAGGGTCGGCTTCTCGGCCTTGTCTGGGGGCATCTGTCAGAGCAACAGGATGCTTCTTTAGGCTCGACCAGATCCACCAGCTGTCAGACACAGGTAAGGTTTGCACGAGTCGGCACGCCTTCATTTATTCTCAACTCGGGGATGAAACACAATCCAGCCGGCGGACCAGAGCCTCCAGCTGCCCAACCAGGAGGAAAAGGAAACCGCCCACATCACCCTTTCTTGTGCCCAATGGCCAACGGCCGTCTTCCCACACGGTGGCTCTCGGAAACCCGAGAGCTTCCCAGAGCCCCTGACTTGCCTGCCTTCCAGCCCCAAGGTGAGGCAGAAAGGCCCACATGGGGACTTCAGAGACCCCCTACTGGGATGTGCCCAGAGCGGAACCTTGAGTTCGCTCCCCCTCCCTCGGCCCCAGGTCTGTTCTGTGACGCTGGGCACGTCAAAGGTAGCCCCTGAGAGGGAGCGCCCTGGCAAGGAAGGAGACCCGGGAGGAAGTAAGTGGTCCTCTCCCCTACCAGAGCCCTCACCCTCACCCCTGCTCACTTCCCCATCTCACACCCTGATTGAGCAGCAGCCCTGTCCTCTCCCAGTAGCCCTGTCCACCACCTCTTATAGACCTCTAGAATCTGTCCCCGTCACTGGGTCACCGTTCTTTTCTTCTGGTTGAGGGAAAAAGCCTCCGAGCTGGTCTCCCTGCCCTGATCTGCCTTCTCCCACCCAACCCGCGTGGCTGCCAGAGCCATCTTGCCCAAATCCAAATGTACCCACGCCTGCCTCCTGCTCACGCTCTCTCCATGGCTCTCAGTCGCCTCTGGGCCGGAACTCCTGAGCGTGACCCTTTGCAGCCCGGCCTCTGCTCACCTGCCCGGTCACTCCCAGCACCACTAGACGAAACCATCGCGGACAACGTAGAAATTAAACTTTCTGAATACAACAAGCCGGGGAGAATATGTTCTCCCAGGCTCCACGCCCCGCGAGACTCCAAGCCGCCTCCGTTCCGCCCTCCACCACGCAGTCGGTGGCGGTCTCCCGATGGGGTGGCACATTCCAAGGGGCCAGGGAGGGGCGAAGTCCACCCCTAAAGTCTGAACAACGAGCACGGAGCCTGGGGCACGGGAGACGGTCAGTACACGTTGGCCGAATGGAACGCTGGCTTCAGCAGTCCCTTTCTAACTGCTGCCTTCTGGAAGGTTTTCCATTGTTGCAACGAAGCCCAAAGTTAGCTACTTTTGAAGCACCCTACTGCATCCTGAACCCCACTGTCAGATGGGCTTATTCGGTGCCTACACTTGCCCTAAGCGTGGCCATGTCTTAGTTCGTTGACTGTGCGCAGCAACCCAGTGCCTTAGGTGCTATTATAATCTCCATTTTATGGGGGAGAACACTGGGTTTGCAAACCAGTGGGAAAGATTTGCCCCAAGTTACCTGGTCTTCACGCGCCGGGGTCAAATCCAGACCCACCAGCTTCTATACCCTGCACCTTTAGCAACTCTTATCACCCCATTTCACAGACGAGGAGACGGAGGCTCAGAAAGTTCAGGGAGATGTTCAGGGCCACACAGCTTGCAACCCCCTTGTGGAGAGCCACCACGCTCCCCGCATCTGGTGATCAGCCCCGTGGCTCGGGAGGCTGAGAAGAAAGGACTGGATGTGTCGACAACCAGGTCCCCAAGACCCCAGAAGAGCAGGAGAAGCTGTGAGGACAAAGGACGCACTGTCCCCAGTCCTCGGGAAACGTATGCCGGCCAAAGGAAGGAAGACTTGGGTCCTGCCTGGATGTTCTTGGCAGTTGGGGATACATGTGACTCACGGTATTTATACAGAACAGGCCGCCCACGTTCCTCTGACCTGCCTGGGTAGCAAGGCTACCACGGAATACCAGTGCCCGAGAGAATTCCAGATTAAACAAAGGAAAATCAATCAGGGAGAAGAGACACACACACACACGCACACACACACAGAACAAAAGGTGGCATGGTTTCGCACAGCTCCTCGGGATTCTGGAAGGTCCAGAGCGGGAGCTGTGACTTTGCACAGGGGTGAAGGGCGAACACCGCCCCGTCACGCCGGGCAGTCCGGGCACCCCCACTGCCATCCTCAGGCCCCCCGCAGAGGCCTAGAGTTTTCACACGTGCCTCTGAGTCCCGACCCTGACCTAATGGGGCCGAGTGAGCAAGTCTTTCCACTTGATGGAGCCTCCGTTTCCCCAACCACAAAATCGGGTTATCAAAACCCACATCTTGAGGTTCGCTGCCAGGACCCATGAAATAATGCACAGTGTGGCGTGCGGGCCCGATACATAGTAAGCGCTCAATCAACGTGGCCCCGCTCCCCTCCCCTCCCCCGCATAAGAGAACATCCTTCTCTCCCCTCAAATGGTAAAATGTCCTTGCCCGGCCATTTAAGTGATCAACGCCCCCACCTTCCCGTCCTGAGTGCTACAGAGAGTGAGGCGGGGAGTACAGGGCGTACCCCGGGGGCCCTCTTGCCTGCGCCCGCGCCCTCGCCCTCGCTCCAGGGCACAGCCTGTCGTGACCAACACACAAACAGGGGTGGCAGAGAAACCCGAGGAAAAGCGATTTTTGCAGCACAGCCACCGGCCTCCTGAACAAAGCAACAAGCGAGCTGGACCCAGCAAGGCATCCGGGAGCACCCCTGAGAGTGACCATCGGTCCAAACGCGGCCCAAGCCTCCCGCAGACGGAATCCGCTCCCCGGCGTGTGAGGCGGCCAACGTCAAACCTTGTGTCTCTCCACCGCTGCTCCCAACCGCACGGGGACGGCCGTGGCATCTATGCAAGAGGGGAAATGGGTGAGGCCAGTTTGAGAATTATATAATCCTCCATTTTCAAAAACAGGACTGGGTATTTTTGGAAAGAACTGGCAGGGCAAGCTGCTTAATAGCCTCTCTGGATGGCCTGCGGAGACTCAGAAAACGGCTCTCTCTCTGGGGCTCTAGAAAAATGTGCTCCCCGGTACAGCCGAAGAAGGACCAAGAGGCCACGCTGGCTTGAGCCGCTGGAGACAGGCGCTTGGCTCTGGGACTTCGCAGACATAGGGGAAGCCTGTAGAAGCCTGGGCCGGCTCTGCAACGCACCCTGGGCGGAGGGGAGGCGGGAGCCGTCCTCCCGCGGGCGTCTACGGGCCGACCCCTGCGGCGGCTCCTGCCAAGCCCCCTGGGGGACACAGCTGGTCAAGGATGACAAAGGCCCGGCGGCCACTTCCGCTACCCCACTTTCTGCTCCCGAGCCAGGCATGGCTAATCAAGCACAGCTCTCCTCCTCTATGAGCCCCAGACCCAACCCTTCCCACAATCCCCGAAGCCACCCACAGTCACCGGGAACCGGCGGGAACCAGGTGACACTTCTTGATTCCGTCGGCAGTAACTAGCAAGCCGCACGCGGGCGTCAGTTTGGGTCCCCGGTGTGTCACGTCAGGATACGGACAAGCTGCTGGATGAGGGGAAACCTTCCCATTTGTCTGGGGGCAAATAGCAAGTGCTTTCGAGTACGTGACACCTTGTCAAAATTAAAGCCACCCACAAATACTCAGGTTCGCCCCTCCTGTGGGCCCCTGGTAAGTCGGCACCTCCCTACCCCCTCTGAAGTCGCATGATCATGTGACTCGACTTGGGCAGAAGTGACATATGTCACACGCATGAAGGTTTTTTTTTTTTTTTAACGTTATTTGTTTTTGAGAGAGACAGAGACAGAGCGCGAGCGGGAGAGGGGCAGAGAGAGAGGGAGACACGGAATCCGGAAGCGGGCTCCAGGCTCCGAACCGTCAGCACAGAGCCCGACGCGGGGCTCGAACCCACGGACCGCGAGATCGTGACCCGAGCCGAAGTCGGACGCTCAACCGACTGAGCCATCCAGGCGCCCCCACACACGTGAAGTTCTAAGAGCCAGCGTATGGCTGGCCGCGTGCCCCTCCCCCCACCCTGGTGGTCGCAGAAGTACCCGCTGAGACGGAGCTCCCACCAGCGTGGGGCCCTGAGCGGCCACGGTGGGCAGTGCCTCCTTGCTGAAATTTATGTTCCCCGATCAGACCATTTTCCCAAGAGGTGGGGCATGTTAGCAAGTCAGGGATCTCACTGAAAAATGAAATAGTACTTGGAAATTGACCCAGAAACACCAAAATTATTTCCAAGATGACCGAACACAACCATTTAAAAATAAAGCCAGGGTTTACCACCACGGCCTCCTACGTGAAGGGCCTTGCTCATCTATGCAACGGTCACGCGAATTCTCAGATCCGGCCACACCCCAGCCCTAAATGTCCCCACGATGCTCTCTGCCTTTGCTCGCCATTATTTGTGGAGATCCTGTTCCCTCGGAAGCAATATCCAGTTATTTAAAACACGACCTCCCCACTTCTTTTCTCTGCAATGACAGATAAACTAAGGTTTCGGGAAAGCCTGCCCCCGGCCTTCCACACCCCCAGCTCCCAGCTATATATAATCATAATAATTATATCAGCTAATGTGCCATAATTTTAGCTCCTTCTTTCTACTAACGGCTTTCGGTTAGTATTTCTACGATAATAGCCTTATTGTAAACCTTTTACTGTCAGCCAGCAACATTTTTCTTCTGCAAACAGAGTATATATTACAAACATCGAAATATAATAATAGATTTCCCCTTACTGTCTTCAGGCATGTAAATAACACCTGTCCGGTGAAGTCACGAAGTCATGGGGGGAAGGAGCCGTCTCCTCAGCTCTGTTTGTACCTCTTCTCCTAGAGGCAGGGTGTGCAGCTCAGGGTTCGTTGGTCAGCTGGTCTGTGCCCAGCGCTGTGCCTGGGGCTGTGTGGACGCCATATTCTCCCGCCCCCATGTCATGCCTGTCTCTCTCTCCCAAGCTCCCGTCCCACCCCTCCTCACACAAAGTGAGCAGAGTTCAAATCCAGCCGACCGGCCCAGGTTGGAACACCGGAGGGGGAGACAGACTCGGTTTGGGTGGAGGTGGTGAGGGACTCTAGCAAAGGAATTCTGACACCAGAGTGACGGGGGAAGGCTTCCTGGAGGAGGAGCAGGCTTGAGCTGGGCTGGGGGGCCTGGCTTGTTTGCGGGGCAGCGGGAGGGCTGGCCCGAGTGAAGCCAATACCAGGCGGGGAGGAGGGGGGAGGGCGAGACCGTGAAGGCAGGCATACGTGTCAGCCTGAAGGCATTCCCAGAGAAGGAGGCAGGAAGGGGCCAGAGGCAACGTCGGAACAGAGTTTCTGCCTCCCCCAAAGCCCCGATTCCGTGCTTTGGAGCTTCCCCTCCCTGGAGAGGGGCCGGTGGGAGCCGGTCCAACCTGCCTCTCCTCCACCGACGGGAGCACGGAGAAGGGAGGCCTGGGGCCCAGGGCCCCGCTGCGGTGGACAGAGCACGCGGGGCCTCTCACCCTCCCTCCTGCTCCCCGCACCAGGTGAACCTTCCAGGCCACCGCGCACACGCTGTCCTGAGACCTTCCACACCCTTTAAAACAGAACAGTACCAGCTTTCACTGCAAAACAGCACTGCAAAGGGTCTGCTTTAGAAAGTCGCGGTCTCTCTTTCCCCGCTTGGGAGTGTTAAGCATAAATTTCAATGTGGAAGAATATTGGAAAGAGGGCACCAGTAATGGACTCATCCCAGGAAAAGTATTTATTCTTGCCTTGCCTCGGCCAAGGAAAGTTTCTCTGCTGGAAAAAGCACCTCACCGTGCACCGAGCTGTATGGCAAAGATTAAAAATAGAAATAAAGAAGTAATTCTGACGTGTTTATCATTTTCCCTTTAACTCCTAGCTTTCTGGAGCTTTTCCCTCCTGCTTGGAAGAAAATCCTATTTCTTAAGTCTTCCAAGGAGTATCCCACTAATAAAACGTGGTCTCTCTCTCTCTCTCTTTTTTTTTTTTAAAGGCACAGGCCCGGTCTTTTTAATTAGAGGATATTTATTCTGGCCCTTCATTTTTATAACTGGGAAGCAAAGGCAGAGGAAGGAAGGGGGAGAAAAAGGCCCACTGAGCGCCCACTTGGTTCCAGGCACGGTGCCGTGGTTTTCCGTGTGTTCCGTTGCGGGATCCCCACGGCCACGCTACCTGGAGGGATTCTTGGCCTCATTTTCACGATCGGCGGATCTGAGGTACAGTCGCTAAATGACTCCGCACGTGACACCCACAGCCCGGGCCAGAGCGACAACCAGAAGTAACGTCTGTGACACGTAGCCTACGTCGCACGGTCTGGCGCGTCCGTGACTTCTCCAAGGCCGAGTTGGGCAAACCGCGGTCCGGGTGGGCTTCACGGTTTTGCCTTCGCCCCGAGTCCCAGCTCAGGGCTGCAGAGCCGGCCAAGGAGTCCGGGACCGACAGACTCGCCCCGTCCCATCCCTCAGCCCGTCTGGTCTTCCCCACGGCCCTGGTGGCTGGGCCAGGCAGCCACACAACGTCCACTGGGTCAAGGAGGAAGCGGAACTGCAGAAAGGACAAGGGGGTTCCCACAGTCACAGAGAAGAACCTGGTCCTTCTTCCCACGTTCGTCCGGTGTGTTTTCCACGGAACCACACACAGACTACAGACGGCGGGCTTTCCCTGACGTGGCGGGGGAGGGGACAGCCTCCCCAGACAAGCGAATCCCTACGGTACTCTCATCGCTGCGACCGGTGGGCGCTTGGGGACCGGACTGGGGGGCTGTCCACCTGCACCGCCCCTGCCCGTCCTGGGGGGAGGGGAGACAGCACACGCAGCCAGATGTCGCTGCCGCGCGAGGTCCACGGCCCTCGGGCGAGGCCCACGAGTGTGCACGCGTGGGGAAGGAGGCGTCGGGGTGGTGCCACGGGCTCCGTGGCATCCCTCACCCCCTGGTAGCGCCCCTCTCCTCACCCACATTTCCCCTGCAAACAGGTGCGGGACACGAGGGGAGGGGACCCGGCACGTGCTGGACGCGCCAGGGAGCTTCTGCTCAACACGGCGCATGAGGAGCTGGGCGAGAGGACCCCGGGGGAGGACGGTGAAGCGGTTCCCGGAGAACCGCACCGATGCGCTCAGGGGGCAGGCGAGGGGGGCGGGGCGCCCCCAAGGACAGACGCAGGGATGCCGCACGGCAAATCGAAGACGGACGTGTGGTTCCAGCACCAGGAAGGAAGGGGATGGAGACCGGGGGGTGGCACCTGCTGAGGAGGCCGGGCCGAGCCACAGGCGGCTCGGGAGTCAGGCCCACTGGGGCCTGGGCCGTCCCCCGGCCCCTGCGGCCCGGGGCCACAAGCACACGCACGCTCAGCGGGGGCCATGGGGTGCCACTCGCTGCTTTGCTCCGGCCCAGGTAAGCCTCCTGTCGCTGAAAAAGGGCTGAAAATAGGGGCGCTTGGGTAGCTCAGTGGGTTGAGCATCCGACTCTTGATTTCAGCTCGGGTCGTGATCTCGGGGTTTCTGGGTTTGAGGCCCGCATCGGGTTCTGTCCGCACTGGCAGCGTGGAGCCTGCTTCGGATTCTCTCCCTTTCGCTTTCTCTCTGTCCCTCCCCCCGCTCACGTTCTCTCTTTCTCTCTCTCTCGATCAATCAATAAATAACTGACTGACTGAAAAATAAAAAGGGCTTGGCATGGGGATCGTTTCCTAATGTGAAAAAAATATCAAATCACCATGACGTGCACCTGAAATAAATAGGATATTATATGTCAACTACGGTTCAATTTTTTTTTTTTAATTTTTTTTTTTTTTAACGTTTATTTATTTTTGGGACAGAGAGAGACAGAGCATGAACGGGGGAGGGGCAGAGAGAGAGGGAGACAGAGAATCGGAAACAGGCTCCAGGCTCTGAGCCATCAGCCCAGAGCCTGACGCGGGGCTCGAACTCACGGACCGCGAGATCGTGACCTGAGCCGAAGTCGGCCGCTTAACCGACTGAGCCACCCGGGCGCCCCTATAGTTCAATGTAAAAATTAATGAGAAAGAGGGAAAAAGAGGAAGGAGGGAGGGAGGAAAAAAGGAAAGGAAAGGAAAGGAAAGGAAGAGAAAAAT
This sequence comes from Herpailurus yagouaroundi, assembly GCF_014898765.1. Classification (NCBI taxonomy): domain Eukaryota; kingdom Metazoa; phylum Chordata; class Mammalia; order Carnivora; family Felidae; genus Herpailurus; species Herpailurus yagouaroundi. The sequence goes on along the minus strand of NW_024412416.1, from coordinate 1,970,879 downwards.
AAGGTAAAAAGGAGCCTATGACACATTCTGCCGACGCAGAAGACAACTATCCCACCAGAGGCCAGAAACAAGTGAATTTGACAAGGTATCTGATTTACCATCTCAGCAAACTCCAAGGACACCCGGGCTTACGAAACAAAAGCCCAAAGACGAGGCGACGAGACAACAGGACACAAAAGGTAGCTGCTGGAGAACAGGTAAGGGGACACTGGGAGTTCGCGGGGACACCGAAAGGCGGCCGGAGGACTGAAACCTGCAGCGGGAGAAGAAAGTAACAGAACTAACACTGGAGAAAAGAGCCTTTTGGAGGAAGCCCTGGGCGGCCCCCGTCTCCAGTCCTGCGCCTTTGCTGTGCCCCGCCTCCACCCCGGGCCCAGAGCAGACCCTCCAGGCCCCCTGAAGGCCCTCGGTGGGGGGGGGCAATGCTCCACCTCGAGGCCTTGGGGGGTGCGGAAGAAGAGAAGGACTCCATCAGGTGGTGACAAGGAGCTCGGTCTGGAGGAAGGCGGGAGCGATGGGGGAGGACCAGGCCGGAGCACAGACACAACCGCGGGAAGCCAGGAAGCCCTGGCCACAAGCCAGAGCGTGACCTTTGGGCTGCTATGGATGGGAGCTGGCCTCTCGGCTTTGACCGGTATACCTTCAGTGCTGCAAAATATGCAGCCAGGTGCTGGAGACACCCCAGCAAGCGAAATATGCCCCCCCCCCCATCCTTTAGAAGGCCATAGGCCACTGGGTTTTCTGTAGGGGAGAAAGAACTCTCAACTTGGCCTTTCAGAAAGACACTTGTAACGGATATAAACTCAATTCATACTTTCACAGCATCAAAGTTATTCCGGGCAGCATGGTTGAGACGCCGGCTCTGAAATGATCTGCCTGCGTCCAAATCTGAACCGTCGTCCCACCCTGCTGTGTGACCTTGGGCAAGTGACTTCACCTTTCTGGTTCTTACCTCTTAAAACAGCCCCGCTGCTCCTAGCACAAGTGATGGTGACCATTCTATTAACCTCTCTGGAACAGTGGCCTGCTTCTGGTCACAGAGGGGCTCATTAGCTCGCTCAAGGTCAAGGGGGGGATAGTTGCGATTATTTTTAGCCTTCACCTTCTCCCTTTATCGCCAAGAGGCAAACGCCTTAGTAAAAATACAATCAATCGTGCATCGTGAAGGGGCAAACGTGGCAGCTTGCTCTGACGCTCGTCTTCCTGGAGTGGAGTGTGAGTCTGGTGTGGGCTTTCCCCGTTCTTGACCCTATCTTGAACAAAGCACCTGCCCCGTCCCTTTCCACAACAGGCGCGTCAACCTTTCAAGGGAAAGTGCGTGTGATCACTGCCAGGCCTAAGCTAGGCGTTTGGTAACCGTGCGATCCATCCCATGGGTTTTCTTAGCCTGATAAACGAGACCTCGCCATCTGCTCTCCTGCGCATGAAACAAGACTTGACTAGACCCTTCTTACGATCGTCTTTAACCGTAAATTTGGCCGGTCTGATCAGGGAGCCAAGCCCGCCCGTACAAAAGCATGAGGTTTCTCTCAGTACAACTTGAAACATCAAACGTCCCTGGGAGAGGCCGGAACGGTGGCAAGGAAGAAAGCCGTTCCCGTTTCCTGAGTTCTACGATGCTCTGCGCTTTGCACCTGATAGGCCTTGACTCAGGCAGCCCGCAGAACAGTCCCACAAGCAGGCCCGATGGGGTCCGTTACACAGGGGCCAAACGCGAGCCTCGGCAAGGGCAGGGAACTCACACGAGGCCACGCACCCGACGGCGGATTTGAATCTAAGTCTGTCTCCGAAACCCACGCTCTTTTATACCAGCCCGTAGTACTAACCGGAGGGTAACGGGGGTCTACAGGGATGACCCGAAGCCTCTGATCAAAATTAGCCTCAGAAGGACACGAAGAGAAAAGCGGTCAAGTGGTCCCTCGGACGCTGGCCACCCAGGAAATCATCACCCTGCTGAACAGCCACTCCCAGGGCTCACGGACGTCAGCCACAGACACGAACAACGTTCTCGCTGATTGTGAACTGCCAGGGGCCATGACAGAAGTTCTCTGGTGCTCAAAGCAGCTGGTCAGATTCTGCCAGAGAAACCAAGGCGTTTGTGGACCGTGTTTAAATCGGGTTCACGGAGGGGCGCCTGGGTGGCTCAGTGGGTTCAGCGTCCAACTCCTGATTCAGCTCAGGTCATGATCTCACGGTTTGGGTTCGAGCTCCACATTGGGCTCTGTGCTGATGGTGCAGAGCCGGCTTGGGATTCTCTCTCTCCCTTTCTCTCTGCCCCTCCCCTGCTCGTTCGTTCTTTCTTTCTTTCTTTCTTTCTTTCTTTCTTTCTTTTTCTTTCTTTCTTCCTTCCTTTCTTCCTTCCTTTCTTTCTTCTTTCTTTCTTCCTTTCTTCTTTCTTCCTTTTCTTTCTTTTCTTTCCTTCCTTCCTTCCTCTTTCTCTCAAAAAGTAAATAAACTAAAAAAAAGTTGTTAAAAATAAATAAATCGGATTCACAGAAAGCGTGACAGGAGAGGAGACACGGTCCATTCAGCAAGGTCGCCTCTGGCACATCTACACTTGACCACGTCCGGGAGGGAATGAAACCAGTGCCATCGATCGCTCCCTGTAGAACTGTGCTCTGGGTTCCTGCGGTCCCTCAGTCACACCGGCCGAAAGGTCACACACACACACACACACACACACACAGACAACCACGGCACTTGCCTCCTCGGTGATGCAGGGACACGTGCAGCAGGCTGTCCCTGAGAATGACACAGCCTACCCACCCTCTCTTTCCCGCCTTCCCCAGACTTGGTTAGCTCCTGTCCCTTCCTGACACTCTCTTCTATTCGAGGATTTCTCGCGTTGAATTGTAACTGCCCGCTTTTCTGTCCCCCTCCCCACTAGAGCTCAGGCAGGTTAGGGGAAGAGGCCGTATCCTAGAATCTGAGTACCCACCGTGGGGTCTGGCAGGCGGTCAGCATTCAAGCACGTTTACTAAATCAATAAGAAAGACAGTGTCAAGGTGACGGGCAGACTGATGGAGAGACAGGTGGATGAGCAGAAGGCAAGTTGGGTAGGAAGTATTTAACCAGCCACACTCTTCCCCAGATTGCTTCAGAGGCTGGCCTCACCGTATGAACATTTTCCCGGGTAAAGGAATATTCTTTTACGAGATTTTAAACAGCTACAGAGCCGGGCGTTAAATGGAGACACAGACACTGACTTAACTTCTCCCCTACTGCTGAGCGTTTGGGAAGTTTCCAATTTTTCATGGTGATAAACATCGTTTACAAGAATTCTTATAAACGCATTCTCGCACTCTTCCCTGATACGTTCTTTGAGATAAGGTCCCAGGAGTGAAATCCTCGCCTTTAATGCGGTGCCTGTTTCTCGGCTTCTGCTGCACCGGATTCTCCCACCAGCGTTACAGGCAGCCGCTCAGGCCCGCACGCGGCCACAGCCCTGCACCGAAGAGGCGTCAGCGACTCACTCACTCGTGCACTTGCAATCCCCAGCGCTCCTACCTGTCATCCGGTCCCCTCATCGCCGGGCACTTCTTCACGTCTCCTCGCATTTTGGGACAGCAGCACGCGCTGTAGCGCGATCAACATCGGGGGCAATTTTCAGCAAACCCTGATTCTTTCTACTTGAAGGCCTCCGAGCGCCTTACTGGTTTCCTCACACGGAGCCTCCAGCCTCCCCCCGTGTCCCTTCACTTCAGCCCGACGCCTCTTAGGTCGCAGAGTTGGTCTTCTCTCGAAGGGAGCTCCAACTACCTTCCCTTCCATTTCCGGTAGCCACGTCCCGCGTCGTTCCTTCTCCGGCTCTTCAGGGCCACGGCTCCTTCCTTCTTTCCTGCCGCGTGACATTTCCACGGGCCTGGGTTTGTTTCGCTCTGCTTTCCAGCGTATTCCTCTTTGATAATGCCGCGCCATCCCGGCTCGTTAATCGTCACCGCGTGGCCCACCTAGAGACCCCACCACCATCTCTAGGCTGCTCGTGGACCTGAGTTGGGACACAGGCGGGCTGGTGTCCCCAGCCCCCTGGTGGGACAGTGAGAGGCAACTGGGCTCTGACAGACAGTTGCCGTTGACCGAAGCATCTGGCCTAGAGACTGCTCCACACTCGGTCTTCAGTCGGCCTGACCTCTGCTCCAGGCACGGAGGGTCCACGCGTGTGCTGGCCACCTTCCCACGTGGGTGCCATTAACGCCACCAAATGCCACTCGTCCTCGGGGCTCAGGGGACTCCAGCAGAGTCTGCCTTTTCCAGGTGTTTCCCCTTTGGTCTGAGGGGGAACTTATGGGCTTTGATAGGCTGTACTGACTTCCCCAAACCCACACCGCTTTTTCTCAGGAAGGAGTCACGATCCAGTCCTTGGTGACACCTTAGCACTAGGGTCCACGTATACTATTTTCAGTAGAACGTCTTGACGTAGATGGTAAATGGATGATACCATTTGGGCACAGAGATGATAGGCAGCTGATACATTGCCTGTTGCCTGGAGAACCCCCCCCTCCGCCCCAAACCTGCAATGCCGGGGTGGGGGGCTCCTTCCTCATCACCGTGTGGCGAACTAAACTACCCACGTTTCCGGTCACAGTGATTGACCTGAAATGAGCATGTGATTCAAACTAGGGCAGTTAGAGGCTTCCCCGGGGTGGTCTTCTCCTATGTGGAGCTCAGGGAACAGGGTCTCGCCAGGAGGGTCTCGGGGATCCCGGCCGCCAGCCTGCCTCCTGCGTCCACCTGCCTCGGAGCGTCAGCCACCACCCTCGTAAGCCACGTAGCCACCGGCCACAGCGTGATCGTAGGTCTCCCCACTGAGCCTTCCTTTGCCCATCTGTAAAACCAGGAGAAAAGTGCCTCGCCCCGGTCTACGGACCTCAAGGAGCTAATCAGAGTGACAGAAGGTGGGTATCGAAGGGTTTTACAAATCACCCACAAGGTACTAGACAGTCGGACGATGGATGGTAGGCCCGACTCGGCACGGGCTGCGGCGCGTCGGGAACAGAGATTATGAAGAAAGAAGGATGGTCAGCTGGATACTGCCCTGATCACCCTCAATCGTCACACCATGTTATTACAGCAGGCACCTGAGGTCCAGAGGCGCCCCACACAGGCCCCCCCCAGAGTTCACCTGCCTACGACACACAGAGACACAATCCCAGTGACATGTCAACCATCACAGAAGTAAGACCATCCCTGGAGGATCTCCGCAACATTAGCACAACAGCAAAACACCGACAGAAGCTGAACTGACAGAATGTGTTAAGCGAAGGCCCCCGGCGTTGGGGCAAGACCCTCACGGCCATCAGATGGGTCTGCGTCTCTAAGACAGCCGTCCGCCGTGATGTTTGTGTCCACAAACACTCTCACTCATTACAGTACAAGGCATACTCTCGTCTGACGTCTGAGCTCCCCCAAATCCGGACGCAGGCTACCTTTCCAGAGACGTATACTACCCTCTTCCTCCCCATGCAACCCCGTCCCCATACTTCTGCACATATTGCGCAACCTCGGATGCCCACTTCTCGTCCCTGGTCTGCATCTCACTCGTCCCTCGCCAAGGCTCTTCGCACCTCTACGCCCGTTCCAAGCAAGGCAGCCCACGACCTAACCCTCTCACCAGAACCCCTGGGACTCGCATTTCTGATGATCACTTGGTGTCCGTCATCAACCCACCTCTACAGGCTACTTTCGTGTTATAAGCCGAGGCCCTTCCATTTCAAACGGACACCCCGGAGCTTAGGCCTCCACGTGGCTATGATCTCAGCCTGAAGGGAGTGGGGACTAATGTCATTCTTGAGGGAGTGCCCATTAAAGCCCGAAGCACATTCTCAAGACTATTCTTAAAGGTGGCAAATTTGTATCCTTCTTAGGGGTGATTCCCGGAAATGCCGGCGGTCACGTGAAAAGACGGTCCAACAGTATAATGTGGAGTGACAGGGAGCGTTGTGACCCTACAGCTTACACAGTAAGTCTCTTCTGGGGCCTAGAAGGCAGCTCTAAAGAGCTTTTCAAAGTGTCCCACGCAGCTGTCTATGAGCACAGTTAATGTCACCCCCGTCCCGTCCCCACCCCTACGGGAGGCAGAGAGAACACGGGCTTTCGTGGAGATGCCGTAAATACATGATCCAACAGAGACTTTCACTCCCGTTTGCCCTTCCTGGTTCCTGGAAGAAAACTGCTCTCTAGGGCATGGTCACGGTCAATCAGCAGTTAAGTGCATACACAATGAAGAATGTTCTGTTAACCAGCATCTGACATTTTTTTTTTTTTCAAGAAATTCGATATTGGGAGATTTCCTTTTATAGCAACTGGCTTACTAAAACTATGGGTTAGTGGCTCAAAATAAGTTCTGTGATAAAAAGTGGGGGAGAAAAGACCTCTGATAGCTCAAACAACGGCCCTTTGTACCCCAAACCAAAGCAATCAAGACACTAACAAGTGAAATATGAGACGCAGAGATCAAGCTTTTCCCCAGGAAGTCCAACATTGGAGATTTCGAGGCGGTACGTGGAATGAAGGCCGGCCATTTGAATTTTGCTCCCGGCCCACGGTCGAGATTCGTTTGCGTAGTCCTTGTAAATTTGTTTTAGGGTTGTAGCTGTACCAGAACTCTAAGCTGCAGGAATTTTTGCCTGGCTTTACGTTTGCACATATTGAAATAACATAATAATAAAGGTAACTTAAGTCAACACCGGACATCCTTGAGAACGTTTCCCCTTGAAAGTCGCCTGCAGATCACTCAGACCAGAGCGACACGGCTCCAGACGCACTGACCGCACCGTAACCGCCAGAGGAGAGGCAGGCCCAGCTCGCTGGCAAACGGGCTCTTCAAACACCAAAGTCGGGGCTGGGCCAGGACCGCACGGGGAGAGCCTGGCTCACGAGGCCACTGACACTTGAAAAGAAGGTCTGCTTGTTTGCAAGTCTTTGTAAATATTGTCCCGGGCCGGGCAGGAAGAGGCAGGTTTTAAAAACACCCATAACCCTCTTCCTCTGTGTGTAGCTCTTGCTCGGGACCTGACTCACAGAATTAGCCTGCTTTGGCAGCCCTGTTGGGCAATGAGGCAGGGCAGGTCCTCCCTGGCTGATGTGGTCTCCAAGCTGCTGATGTCGCCAGTGCACAGAGCTGTTCTTTGGCCCGCCTCTCCGGCCTTCCTGCGCTTGGGGAGCTGGAAAGTAGGGTGGTGTCCACGCAGAAATTGGGGTCCTCGAGCCGCCTACGCGCACCAACGGCAAACGTGCCATTCTGGGCACCGCGACCCTCGGCCCCCACACAACGGGCCCTTCACCCTGGTTCCACAAATTCAGGCCTGGCCCACCTCCCACGTTGGACTGGAGTTAAAACCTTTCCAAAAACAATGAAAGCAACCAACCTCTATCTGTCCCCCTTTGCTTGTCACCTGGCCCGGGAATGAGGACAAGAACTCACCCAGGGGCGGGTCTGGGGCTCGCCCCCCACCTTTCACAGCCAGGCCGCCTGCACCGGGCCAGGGCGGCGAGGCCGGAACCGCGGACCCCCTGTGAGGGGAGACGGGAGAGGAGTGGACGCAGGGCCACAGGGACAGCTCAGGCCCCGACGCAGGACTCACCCCCTGACCCGGGGCTCTGGAAACATCCGTGGAGAGTGACAGCGTCTGGAAGCTGTTCCACATGAGGCGTGTACCCTGCACAGTCACCAGTGGCTTTCTCCTTCCTGCCGTGACGAGGGGCTCCGAGCCGGCCGGAAGCTTGGCCCTCTGTGGAAGGAGGGAGAGCCCAACAGCGGTCCCTATCCGAGAAGATACAACCCCTGCCCACGAGGCACTCTTCAGGTGGGAAGGGAGGACGCACCTCACCTCTCCTCTCCATCACCCTGATCTGCGACCCACGAACGGCCCTGTCTTACCACTGACCTCCTTAGGATTTCAAGGTCTGCTAACATGGTGACAAAGTCGAAGTCCTATCATCCCAAGGGGATGAACCTTTACTTGATGGGCCCAGGTGCACAGTCACAAAATGCCCAGAGAGAACACAGGAGGCGCTGGGCGGCCTCACTGACCACTCCGTGGGTACCCAGAAAGGGCATCTCTCCGGGGCGGACGCAACCCAGGGCCTCTGACTACAGAGCTATTGCTTCTCCCGACCGCGTCCCGACCCGGGCGTGTGAACGTGCTAGAAACCTTCCGGGACAGGTACCCAACCCACAGATTTATGTCGGCCGTTCAAAGATGCAGAGAAAAGCAGCAGGAACTGACCCCGAATTGCAGGAAAGTGATGTCACCGCTCCCGCCAGCCCACGCCCGACGGTCATTATTTTAAAAGCGATGAGACCATCCATTAAAGCTGGCGCTGGAGCCATGCCCCTGTCAACATCCGGGTGCGTGGGCAAGGCCCAGGGCCCAGCCTCTGGGGGCTGCATTGCTGGCATTGTGGGTGAGGACTGGGGCCCGGGCCGCTGGGACCTGCCCGCCCACCACGCCTGGCCGAGGACAAGAGCACCGGGAAGCCAGAAAGGGGCCACAGGGCTTCCTTCAGGCTCTGGAACCCGCCCTACAGCAGCCGGAGGCCCGAGCCAGCCTTCAGGACAGGCAGCCCAAAGTCTGTGCGGCGTGGCCCCTGCTTCCCGGGTCCCCCCGCTCTTGGGGGCCGCCCTGTCCCGTTCCTGCACTCACATGGGCAACGCATGCCAAGGAAGTTAACTGACGGCTGGGATGCCCGCTGAGATTCACCCGAGCACCAGGGGCCCGCAGAGTTGGATTGCGACCACCAACCGATGCGATGTGTCACCGCCATGCAAGTACGTTCAAGTGCAGCAACGCTCCCGAGTAAGCAATTCTCTCAAAGGTGGGTGTGCCGGATGGACCCCTGACGTGGCCCCGTGCCCCTCACCCTGCCCTCGTCTCCCCCGGCCTCGCTTTGCCAGAAGGATGGAGCAGATCTGTGCGCGCCCTCCCCCGTCTCATCAGTCACCTCGAGAACACGCCCAGGTTAATCTGCTGGATGATGAGACACACGTTCCAGTCACCCTCGTCCCCTCAGTAGAAAGTCAGCCCGAGCCAAAAATGCGGGTGGGGACATCCTCGACCAGCCAGCCTCCGATGAGTCTGAAACCGAACATAGACACAGGAGCAAGCCGGCACCAGCCGAGCCTGTCCAGACCGGCCGAGCCAGCGGGCCCACCCATCGAGCCACGGTACGTGGTTCCTGTCCTAAAGCACCGGCTGGGGGTACTGTGTTACACAGCACTAGCTTACTGATACACTGGGGAAAGAGGGTCAAGGAACTCTTCCCAGGGAAGGGGTGGGTGCCTGGGCAGGGTCAGGAAGGGCGAACAGTAGTCTGACAGATGTCAGAGCATTTGCAACCGGAAGATGGTGAAAAGCGGCATTGTATCAGCAGGGCCCAGACAAGCTCTGGAATGTTCTTAACGTCTAAAATGAAGGGGCAAAACAGGTGGACGAGAAGCCGGAGAGACAGGTGTGGCCCAGGCCCCGGGGGGTCCCCAAGCCTCTCGGCCAGCAGTTTTTCTTTACGACCGGTTTCCGGAAAGTTCAAAGAAGGGGTCAAGCACACCGCGCACCAAGAGGTTTCAAATGCGACCGGTGAGGTTTCCGAACGCACGGTTTGTGAGGCCTCAAGAGTGTGACTATAACACGTATTTGATGAAAACTAAAGCCTGGAATGAGGAAGAAGCCCTAAAGCACGATGATATGAAAGTCAAGGTTTCCCCAGGATTTTAGTAAAGAGAAATGCCAGCGGCTTAAAAGGAGCTGCCACAACAGGGCGCCCGGCCGGCTGAGTCGGCGGAGCTTGTGACTCCTGATCTCAGGCTCGTGAGTTTGAGCCACAAGTTGGGTGTGGAGCCTACTTTAAAAAAAAGAAAAAAAAAAAACTATTTATAATCTAAAATTTTTTTCAGGGCGTCTGGGTGGCTCAGGAGGTTAAGCGTCCGACTTCGGCTCAGGTCATGATCTCACGGGTCGTGGGTTCGAGCCCCGCGTCGGGCTCTGTGCTGACGGCTCAGAGCCTGGAGCCTGCTTCCGATTCTGTGTCTCCCTCTCTCTCTGCCCCTCCCCCACTCACACGCTGTCTGTCTCTCTCTCTCTCTCTCAGAAATAAAAAGAGTTGCCCCAAGCAGTGGGGAGTATCTGACCTGTGAGAAAACATGGACAAGCCAACCGCAGTCGATTGTTACTCATTCATTCATTCACTCACTCATTCATTCCAGAAAGGTAGCAGACACTGACCCTGTCGGATCCCACAATACGTCCTGGGGCTCTGTGAATAAAGAAGACAGGAGTACCCCCTGGGGACCCCCTCCGGCACTCCCAGCCGGCACCCCCAGACATCCAGCCTCACCGCACCGTGTAACTCCCGCGGTCTGCAGTGAGGAAGGCCTCTGGGAACCCGGGGGTGGTGACATGATTTCGGCTGCCCCTTGGGCTGCGAACAATATCCTTACACTCTTCGTGAACAAAACTTGACATAAACTCCCGTCTCCCAGGAGAGCCCGCACACGGCGCCCAGAATGACGACGTCCCCGGGGCCGGGCCTCCCTAGTCCGGCGCACGAGTGGGAGCCCCCAGAGGTGGTCTCCCTGAGGCCTGGACTCGTGGTCTCTGGAGGGAGGAGCCAGGAAGCCCCTCTCCCCACCCAGGGCTACCCGAGGAGGCTGACTGGAGAGGGCACGACGGCTGGCGGCCCAGCGTGCCACCGGATTGATCCTGTTTGGCCGAGCTCTCAGTCTCCACGGGGCCTTGGGGACACAGCCAGGCCCGGTCCACAGAGGAGGGGTCTCTGAGGTGCGCCCAGATGGCCAGATCAAACGTGTGGCTCAGTTTCTACCTCGCCAGCCCCGTTGCCTTCCCGCGTCTTCCACACTGCCGACTGGACCCCGGGAGAACTTCTGCGGGCAGCACAGATCGACAGATAAAGGGAAGCTGACTCGATACCCGCTGTCTGGGCCACAGGTTCGTAAACGGGGGGGGGGGGCGCCGGGACACCCGAGGGAGAGTGCTTCTTTGCAGCGTGAGCTGAAATAAATTCCAGACAGGTCGAGGAGCATACGGGTCCGTCCACAGGACCACCAGAAAGCCCTGGAACTGCACACGGAGAGAAGAAACCGGGAGGTAAACAGACCAAACGTAGGGTTGGACTACACGGGGGTATTTCACATACTTCACAAAATAACCAAAAAGGAAGACAGGCGGCGAGAGCTTCACAGGTGTACAAAGAGGTCGGGTACGCTGATAAGAAAGATCGGGGCGCGTGGGGGGCCCAGTCGGTTGAGCGTCCGACTTCGGCTCACGTCACGATCTCGCGGTCCGTGAGTTCGAGCCCCGCGTCGGGCTCCGTGCCGACAGCTCGGAGCCTGGAGCCGGCTTCCGATTCTGTGTCTCCCTCTCTCTCTGCCCCTCCCCTGCTTGTGCTCTGTCTCAAAAATCAGTAAACTTAAAAAAAAATTTAAAAACAAAAAAAAGATAGAAACACCCCATCGTATAGGCATAACACTAACAGGAGGTTCCTAAAAGAGACAAGTAACTAGTTAGACAGACATACGGATGGTCTCAGACTTCACTAAAATCTGAGAAATACAAACAAATCATCAGGTGTGATTTTTACCTATTAAAATGATCTTTGGGGCGCCTGGGGGGCTCAGCTGGTTAAGCATCTGACTCTGGATTTCAGCTCAGGTCAGGATCTCACGGTTTGTGAGAAGGAGCCCCACACCGAGTTCCGTGTCAACAGCCCGGAGCCTGCGTGGGATTCTCTCTCTCCTTCTCTCTCTGCCCCTCCCCCACTTGCTCTCGCTCTAAGATAAATAAACTTTAAAATGACCTTTGAAGTCTTAATATTTACCTCTTGCTGGTGAAAGTGCGGGGGGCCCTATTAATCTGGATAAATCTCTAGAGGCCACGTGGATGAAGAACCACAAAAGTGTCCACATACCTTGACCCCCTTAATTTCAGCCTCAGGAAGGTCTCTCCCGGAAATCACTCAGAAGTTGGTAGAAACCTCGACACGAAAACGATCAACTTTTTTTCAAAGAGTGAAAATTTAGAAATGAATCGGATGTCCTTTTACAGGCATCCAAATGAGGGTTGTAAAATCAGAGGCGAGGTCGTTTTAACTTGCTTGCGTGCAGGGTAGAATTCTGTCCTCGGTACGTAAATACACACACGGCAATGACAACACAAAACAAAACAAAAAAACTAGAAACAACAGGCACCAAAATTCTTACCGTGACTGTCTTACGTGGGGGCACTGGGGCGGTTTTTTTTGTCTTTTCTCTACTTTCCAAGGGGTAAGGGGATACGGTTCCATGGTTACGTTACTTCCGTCACACGCGCACTGCCCATGCCTGGCAGGGCCCCCGGGACGCTGTAGGCATCACAGGCGGTGTTGGGGAGCACTGGAGAGTGACGGCGTGTGTCCCCAGCACACAGAGCACATGCAGTGATCTCAGGCTGTATTCAGACAGGTTTCATACCCTCCATTCAGTAACCCGGGCCCGTCATCGCCTGCCCTGCTCAGCGATGACAGCCACAGGCTGCTCCCCTGTAAGGGCGTCCCCCATCCTAAAGCTTTCTCTCTCCCCACGCTTGTCTTCGTCTGTATGCACTGGCCGTGTATGGAGCTCTTCTAACGGACAATATCGCCCCGTCTCGCTTTGTCCAAAGGGCCCTTCTCCGCCAACACACAAGTTCTCACTGTGATTCCCAGGGCTCGGATGGAGCGTGAAGTCCCCTTGGGGATCCCCAAGTTCTGGCTTCTGTGCCCCCCGCCCCCGTGCCTCGTACACAGAACGAGCATACTACGCCCACTTACTCCCGTGGCTCCCCCAACCTCACATTATAAGGTGGAGAATGAAGCACTGGGTCGCGGATGCTTCGTGTCCGGGGCAGAGCCGCTGCTGGGTAAAGTGGCCCCGCAAATGCAGCTGCTCATGTTTTCACTGACTCACCTGGCACTCGCTCAAAGCTTCAGGCCCCGGTATCTTTGTCGGTAAATAGGTCACGGCGACAAATGCCTTGGTGGCTTATCACGCACTTAAGTGGGACACAGAGCACTCACCGAAAATCTTGTGACAAGAGCAGTTCACCCAGAATGCCTTCAGTCTGCTCGTTCATTTCCTGGCGGCCTCCTTTTGCCCCCATCTGGGGTTTCAAGTTCTCAATCAGAGCCATCCAGGGGGAAAAACGGGCCCGCTGACGGACGCATCAGCGGTACGCAATTCCACCACAGTCCTATCCGCTTACAAAGCGCTCCTCGGGACTAAGTGCCGTGAGCGGAGAGAAGCTAACCCAAATCTCTGTTTCAAATCCTTGCTGATCTCTTTATGGAAATACTCGCTGGTACAAACCGAGTAGGGTTGCGATAGCAAATTGCAAAATGGGACCGCAACAATTCTGTACCTTATCCCCGGCGAGAGAGAGCCGCTAAATACCCCTGCGCGTCGAAAAGGAATTGACTTTTAGGAAGCGGCAGGCATAGAAACTACCAGTTTGGAAGCTCACTCTTCCCTTGGGCGAGGTTGTAAGGGACACACTTCTGGCTGAGGTCTGTGCGGGACGGCGAGCCGCGGCCCTCGGTCAGGAGCGAAGGAGGGCCGCTGGGCCCTCTGCTCAAACCCACGATGCGTCCCAGCTCAGAAGAACAAAGACGGAAATGCGACAGTGTCCCCCAGAGGCACCTGGGCCGTGCTACGGACTCTGCTCCCCTCTCGCAGTCCGTGCCACACGCCGCTTATCAGTGCATTGAGAAGAACTTCGGGAATAAAAACACATCGACTTTGTTTAATGCAGCTTATCTGTGCCAAACTTATTTGACTTCAGCCTGCCTGTTAACGGCCAAGGAAGTCATGCTCCTGAGGAATGCACATTAGGAAAGGCTCCTCTAGGCTTGGGTTTCCAAACCGTAATCGGTGATAAGTTATTCCTTTCTTTTAACTATACTTTTAAAATATTTTTTAATGTTTATTTGTTTTTGAGAGAGAGAGAGAGAGAGAGAGAGAGAGGAGAGAGCAGGGGAGCGG
>NW_024412416.1:1944375-1956861 GCF_014898765.1 Herpailurus yagouaroundi | reverse complement strand
AGAGAGGGAGACACAGAATCCGAAGCAGGCTCGAACTCACAAACCACAAGATCGTGACCTGAGCCGAAGTCGGACGCTTAACCGACTGAGCCACCCAGGCGCCCAAGATTGATTGATTGATTGATTGATTCATTCATTCATTCATTCATTCATTCAAAGACAGAGCACAAGCAGGGGATGGGCAGAGAGAGGAGACACAGAATCTGAAGCAGGCTCCAGGCTCTGAGCTGTCAGCACAGAGCCTGACGGGGGCTTGAACTCGCAAACCGCGAGATCATGACCTGAGCCGAAGTCGGATGCTTAAGCGACTGAGCCACCCAGGCGCCCCAACGTGTATTTATTTTTAGGAAAGACGGACAGAGCACGAGTCGGGGAGGGGCAGAGACAGAGAGAGACACACAGAATCCAAAGCAGGCACAGAGCTGGACACGGGGCTCGATCTCATGAATGGTGAGATGGTAACCTGAGCCGAAGACGCTTAACGGAATGAGTCACCCCGGTGCCCGGTGATAAGTTGTTCTAATCTCGCGGGTGTCCTACCCGTGGGAGAGCCAGCTCTGAGGGCCAGAGCTCCACTGGCGAGCCACAACAGCTACCCTTTCCTTTGGGTCGCAGACAAACCCCAAGGCTAACGCCCGGCAAGGGGCCATCGGCAAAGGCTGGCAAACGCCCTTCCCCCTGGTGACAGGTGAGTGAGGAGCTTTCAGGATGTCGGCTTTACATACCCAACCCGCCATCACGCCTCTGATGGCTCCGCGGTCTGGAGAACAGAGGTGGAAAGCCGTCCCCCACGAAGACACGATGGCCTGCTGGGTCACACGGTCACAGCGACTGTGTCAACCCAGGCGGCCGTCAAAACTGCGGCCCCACGCGCCTGCTCACGGGACACCCCGAGCCAGGGCACGGAGACCCCGGGAAGTCTGCCCTGGGCACCTTTGAAACTTTGCATTGTCGTCAGAGGTGGGAAACTGCTAACCCGTTTCCCTGTTCTGCTTCCCGTGAGGCTGGTTCAGGCCTGGGGCCAGGCAAGACGGCCTCGTCGGGAAGCCGGGTCGTGCAGGGCTCGCCGTGTGACCCCGAGAAGTCGCCCGATCCCCCGGTTTCCTCACCCGTAAGCGGGAGAAGAAACCAAGTCAACGCTCACTCTCGGGGCCCTGCTGCACGACGTGAGGGAGGGACCGTGCGGCGAGAGCCTGTCCTCGCCAACAGTGCTCACCCGTCCACGTGTGCTAAGCACTGGCTCGGTTCTGGAGAAGCCACGTGAGGAACTAGACCCCGCTCCTGGTCCCGTAGGCCACAGGGCCGGGGGTCCCCCACGACGTGGCCTGTCCCTCCACAGCGGCCTCGGGGGCACCCCGGGCCGTCAGAGGGGGGCCGCTAACCTCCGACAAAGTTTTTCAAGTTTGCAAACTCGCCCGGAAGTCACAGGTTTGCCTTCTTTGCTCGAAATGACTGCTGATGCAACTGAGTAGCTGACAAACGGGGAGATTCGCCATTTGTGCGCCTGCTCTGTCCCGGGCCGCCGCAGCCCCGAGAGCCTGCAGGTGCTACGTGACTACTAGCTGCCTTATGTTATTCTCAGAAAAAACACAGTCATCCCGCTTTGGGGGATGGATCGCCAGCTAGGGCACAGAGAGGTGCAGTAACTTGTCCAAAGTCACACGGCAAGTCAGCGAGGGCAGCGGATTTGCGGCCAGGTGTGTGGGGTTCCCATGCCCCTTTTCCAGTTTTTACACCAGCTCTAATGTTGTAGAAACCCAAGAAAATACAAACTAAGGAGCCTTTTAAAATGGCGAGGAAGGAATACAGCAAACAGTTTATTCTGTGGTCGGCAAAATCGAGGGGAGTTTTCCCTAAAGCACTTGTCCATATTTCTCTCTGGTCATCTGGTTAGGATCCTCTTGGAGATGTTGGTGATCTGGACCTCAACTTACGTGTCTGTTGAATGGGCAGAACTGAGTACAGCTCTGGGCACCCGGGCGACGCTCAGGGGACATTTGCGGGTGGATGTCGTTCGCTGAAATTCCCTGAATGCCTAATTACAAACGCCGGGCGCAGAGGAGAGGAAGCCACGGGAAGGTGGCCCCTGGGCCTCTGCAGGCCACACAGCAGAGGATCTGCTTCATGCAGGGCAGAACCGGAGAACCATTTCCACACTGCCCACTCTGTCCCTTCCCAAGGTGAGCCCCTCACAGACGCTCTGTTCCCGTGCCCCACCTGCTGCAGGCCAGCCCTCAAGGCAGTTAGGGATTTGCCCCAGGATCTGCGAGGAATTAGGAAGGCTCTTCCGGAGATCAGCACGAAGGCCAAGGGACAGAGGCCTGTACCCTCCTGACCCCACACTGAGGCCGCACAGGGAGCAGGGGATACATCAGCCTAGAAGGGCTCGGGGTCACGAGCCTCCGAAATTTTCCCTCAGAGGCCCGGAGCTCTGCCTGCAGAGGGACTGGGCCTCGTGTTGTCAGAGACTCGGGCCGCCAATCCCCGAAACGTCTCCAACGTGATGCTCTCCCTCCTGCATCATCCCCCACCGGTTACGCATCAGCAATCTTTACCATGTTGTTCACACCTCGCTTCCAGCACAGCCCACAGGTTGCTGAATGTCTGTCCGTCTGTCTCCCCGGCTAGACCATGAGCTCCTCCAGCACAGGGAGGTACAACGGAGCCATGTCTGAATCCCAGCTGGCCATCAAGAATCGGGGCATCCACCGTGAGTGCTGTGGAGTTGAAATTAACTCTCCAGCTGCTTTCGTGTGAGTTCCACTATCCCCAGAAACATGCTCTCTCAAAATTCAAAAACTCAAGCAACATCGGTCATCACTCAGAGAGAGGGCGTCTGGACTCACACAGACGCGGGTCCCAGGTCCAACTCCATCAGCTGCCAATGTCCCTGCGGTGTGGCACCGTGGTTCAAGGCTGCTGAGTGACGGCGGGGGGGCCTCATGGAGGCCTCTCCATCCGACGCCTTGCTCGGGGCTGTCGGACGATCAAGTGATTGCATGCTGCCTGAAAGCGGTAAATGCTCCGTAAGGCCGGGTTATCCATAATAATGACGAGAATGACCACAGGGCCACCCCAAGTGCAGACCCTACCCTAGCTGGTCGGGCTCCGGTTTTGTTGAATTTGCATCAGATCTATTCCGCCCGGAAATGTGTGCCCTTGGGAGCTGGGGCTCAGATGCAGAATTCATGCCTTCGTGTATTTAATAAATGTTTTGTGCCTACTATGTGCTAGGCCTTGGGAATAAACAGAACATGACAGTCTCTGTGTTGGAGCCTGGGGGGGAGGGGGGCCTGTCCCGAATGAAGAAATGCCTCTTTCTTGGGCTGAGATGAGGCCCTTTGTGCATCGTGGGAGGCAGATCCCAGCCTCCTGCCCAGAATGGCCTCCAGCGGGCCGTGTGCAAATCTGACGCTCACCACTCAGGGTGGACTCTCCCGTCTCTGTTCCCCTGACCTTGGGGAGGTGATGTCCTCGCGCAACCCAGCAGAGCAGAGGCTCACATTTGTGCTTATTAAGCAAGATTCAATCAAAGCATCATCCTTTTTTTTTAATATGTTAAAAATAGTCTCTTATTTAAAGTAACTGTATATGGGGATGTTCAAAGTAAAAATGAACTTCACTACATGGTCATTCTCAGAAAATCCCAGGAAATGTTTATGTGTTACCATTTGTAACAACATTACCCAACGATCTTAAAATTCAAAACAGACTCCAGCTCTTTCTCCGCCACCTGGCGCATGCATAGACACAGCCCACAATTTTGTGGTCAGAGGAATCTCTGAGCCTCTCCAAAGGGGTGAACCAGACAGACACCGCGGAGAGGGCTGTGCCTTCTTATTTTTTAAAAATCATTTAAATGAGGACAAATTCTTGCATAGGGAAGTTCCAAAGCCAAAACCCGACAGCTGCTTTCTCTTTTGCTACCGGGAACTGAATTGAGAAATCTCATGAACTCGGTCCCTTCTGAAGAAGTCACGGATGCAGTGACACGTCGGCCCAGCAGAAGCTGTAAAACATTCTGGCATCGACCACTGCAAATTCGTTCCCTGCTCTGAAAACGAAGGGAGGCCGGGTTCGGGTCATGGGGAAAGCTGACAAGAACTCACCCTCCTCCCACTTCCCCCTGGCAGGGCTCCGCCCCCTTCCCCCTGGCAGGGCTCCGCCCCCTCTCCCTGGCAGCGCTCCACCCCAAACCACATCAACAGTTGGGTTAATGGCCTGAGGGGAGGCACCATCAGCGTCCCCAAAACCTTGTGTGCCTGGTCCCGGGCGCCGACCCCTACCCAGGCGGGGGTAACGGCGGAGCCGGCTCCAACGGCAAGGTCACCAGCGCGCCCCAACCAGGATGAGCCCGGGGGAGCGCTGACCGGGGTGACCCTGAGGCCGAGGCCAGCGTGCAAGATTTAAAAGAGCACCGAAAAACTCAGACTTTAATCCAGACAACGTTGCAAATGCCCCATTTCACAAATCGAAATTCCCGCAGCAAATCCATAGCGAACCAACTATCACGATTTTAAATAAAAACAGGGTCAGCGCGACTGAGTTTTCCCTTTTGCCTCCAGGGCCTGTATTGACTTAGGCTGTAGCGGTGCTCAGGCGGGCGCACGGGTCGGTGAAGTGTGGGGCGGCCGCAGCCGGGAAGAGAAAGAACCAAACCGCGCTGGTGGCTCAGCAACATCGGGGGGGGGGGGGGGGCCGCCGCGGAAACAACCTTTTGCTGAGTAACACGGAAATGGATCTGAAACATATGGATTAAGTTCCTCCGAAAATAAACACGATTTTGAAAGGAAAGGAAAGGAAAAAGTACTTAGCCACGATGTTTGAGGTTTTCCTGAGCCCAAACCTTTGGAAAATTAGCATATGAGCAAATTACTCAGGGCAACACAGCTTTGAAACAGGCTTGTCATAAAACCACCAGTTTGCTTAATAACGTTTTCTCTTTTTAAACAGTTTGCCCAAATCTGCTCCCCTCCTCACTCCTCGTGAGGCTCCTTCCTGTTATTCTTTAGGGGAAGGAGAAAGCTTTGCACACCCGCTGTCAGCCTGGAGGGCTCTGGAGACCCAGGAACTGGGAGACTCGGTGGGGCTGAGCTGGGAATAACTGCTCCCACCACACAGCACGGACAAGAGCCTGGGAAGAAGGCAGGCGGCTGACGTACTCGACCAGCGCTGGACGGATGCCCAGATGCCATCCTCTACCAGCTCTGTACCCTCGGGCACCTGTGCCCTCGTCATACACCAGCAGGCACCACTGCCCACCCCCCCCCCCCACCCAGGGGAGAGGACAGAGCCAGGCGTGGCCTCTGCATCTGGTGGAAAGCTCAGGATCCCCGCGGGCCGCCCCCAGATGGTCCCATGGGATCTAGGGAACCAGGGTCTTTGGTCACCGATGCCAAGAGGTCAGAGTGACATAGGAGCCAGCCGACATCCAGCCCCTAGCAAGCGGGGCAGGCTAAAACCCCATGGTTTAGGGAGTCAAGGCCAAAGTTCAGGGTGTTCCAGGTCTGGACGTGGACGTGAGGCCAGATGCCCCAGATGTTGGTCGCCCACAGGCACCGCAGCCCTCCCCGACACTGCCCGGTTCGGCGGGTTGCTGGTCTGGCAGGGAAGCCCGGGGCAAGTGCGGATGTCCACCCAGAGGGAAACGTCCCCTGCCACTTTCCTCCGCGGCCTCGTCACATAGCCAGCGGGGCTTTCTGGAGCTGGAGGTACCCTCTAAACTCTCGGCACTGACCATGCCTCACCTTGATCACCCGGCATCAGTCATATGATTCCGACTTTAGAGCTGGAAGGGGTTCTTCAGATCCCATCGGCGAGGGCGGGGTTCTCTCTGGGTCCCCCCCACCCCCCATTCAGAGCGTGGACCTCCTCCTTTGGGGCAGCTCTGTAAGAAGCACGCAGGGGCCGCAGCTTGACCTGGAACCTTCCACCTCACCCCAGGCCAGCAGAACTTATCCATTTCTATACTTCTGACTTACAGTCCCGTTCAAACCCCATTTTCAAAAACGTCCCACATTCAGATGTGGCTACCTCGGTGAGAAAGGGCGCAAGATCCTGGATGTTCCCGGTCGTATACCCTGGAAATAAGCTCTGTTTCCCTTCTTGCCAGCTTTTCTAGAATCCGAAGAATGGACAAGATTGACGGACAAAGTTGAAAATAAGAAGTCCGTTTTCGGTGAGAAGCTCACGCCTGTCTTCGCCTCCTGTGCCCACTACAGCTGGAGTTTTCTTTTTTTCTTTAATGTTTATTTATTTTTGAGAGAGAGAGAGAGAGAGAGACAGAGCACGAGCAGGGGAGGGGCAGAGAGAGAGGGAGACACAGAATCGGAAGCAGGCTCCAGGCTCCGAGCTGTCGGCACAGAGCCGGATGCGGGGCTCGAACTCATGGACCGTGAGATCATGACCTGAGCCGAAGTCGGATGCTTAAGCGACTGAGCCCCCCGGGCGCCCCACAGCTTGAGTTTTCCGAGCCAGCCCCTGTCACAGATCCTTACCCCTGGTAACCCACACACCCCATAGCTGTTAGATAGTCACATGCAGGAAAATTCTGGCTTCATTTCATTAAAAATTGTTGACACAGAACCCCGCGAGACATCCAGAATATTAAGATGTAGCCGGACAAACCACAATCATAGGAAGATGACATTATTAAATAGGATGGCCAAGGGGCGCCTGGGTGGCGCAGTCGGTTGAGCGTCCGACTTCAGCCAGGTCACCATCTCGCGGTCCGGGAGTTCGAGCCCCGCGTCAGGCTCTGGGCTGACGGCTCGGAGCCTGGAGCCTGTTTCCGATTCTGTGTCTCCCTCTCTCTCTGCCCCTCCCCCCTTCATGCTCTGTCTCTCTCTGTCCCAAAAAAAATAAATAAACGTTGAAAAAGAAATTAAAAAAAAAAAAAAATAGGATGGCCAAAAGCAAAATGCAATGATCCAGGACAGAGGTGTTCAAACTGTGCTCCTTGGAACCCACAGAGCCCTGTGGAACCCCTCGGGGGCCTCAAGATAAAAGCCCACTCCCAGCCACAGCCCCTTTTTATCTGATTTGTAAATCAGAGTTAGTAAGATTTTGTTGGGGGAAAAAAGCGTACGGTTAAAGTCATTTACAGTCACTAGTCTATGAGCTAAAGGCACCGAACGACTCTCTCTTCTGCCGGGTATAGCCCCAGGTCTGGGCAGGTAAGGGGCGCTGTGCCTGTGAGAGGCTGAAGGTAGTCAGAGGCCCAAGCCTGCCTGTGCTTCTGGATCTTTCCCCGCAGCCTTTTCCCTATGTGGAACGCCTTCTGAACTCCCCTCCCCAAACGTCACCTTCGCCTCTTGGGAAAATTCCTATAAATTTCTGCTAGTCCTTCCAGATGCACGGGATGGCCCCTTCTCAGGGAAGCTTCTAGAATGTCTCCCAGCTTCACCTGCCCTCAGCAGGCCCCCCCCCCCCCCCCCCCCCTGACCGGGGTGTCCCCCCCCCCATCACACCCGCCTGGAGACTTCTGGCTTAGGTGTCCGCTCCCCCAGCGAGGCGGGCAGCTTGGAAGGCAGGGCCCACGGATGACCTCTGCCTCCCCGGTGGCTAACCCAGGGCCCGTGTGTAGAGACGATCAAAAGCGCCTTGGGCTGACCCGCATCCCTGGGAGGAGCCGCTCATCCCCACAGGGAGGGGGCCTGAGGAAGATAATTGAGGCTTGAATGTCATTTATAGGTTCAAAACGCAGTTGTGACTTAGAGTCAAGGGAAGTCATCTAAATGTAAACACGCCTTCTCTGTGTCTGGAACCAGAGGGAGAGGAGGCCCCCCCCAGGGTGATCTCTTAACTCCAGCAAAATTACACTCAGACGCCTCCGCCAAGCAAAGACAGACTGCCATTTGCACAACGGTCCCGCGCTTAAAAGTGACTCGGCTCAGAGCGCTGGGAAATTTATTATGACAAGGGACAAGGGATTCAAGATATTTAGTGGACCGAGAAGACGGTTTAGAAGCAACAATAATCACCTCTGAGAATGTGAGGGGTCGGTATGAGGTCACCAGGGGGACACAGGCCAGCTGGACCGCAGGCGCTCAGACACCAGAAACCCACAGGGCACACCCGGAAGTGCCGAGGTCGAAGACAGGAAGGTGCAGGTGTCCCCGCTGGCACCCCACAGGGGGGGGTCCGTGCACCAGCGCAGACTCTCAGCCCCCCACCCACCCAGACCGGCCAATGGGAGCGAGCTTCCTAACCCGGTCCCGAGACTCGTTTGCCTATTCAAGTCTCAGTCCCGCATCCATCCTGCCTCAGAAGCAGAAGATTCCAAGATAACACCCCGGCCATCTGCCGGTGCCACGAGGAGCCAGACTGTCCAGAGCTGGCGACCTGCTCGGAGTGAGTACGGGGCCGGGGGACGGCTGTGCTCGCCAGGGCTCCCTCACCCGCAGGGGGTGGGCTCGCTGAGCCCACGAGCCTGGAGAGGGGCCCTGGAAAAGCAGCAGGGTGGGGAAGGGTGTTTCCTGGCCCCGGGGGAGCCGAGCGGAGAGCAAATGTATATTTGATGACATTTCTCTGCAGGCAGTCTCCCTTCTGAAGAGCCAGGTTTGAACGAAGCCTGGCACCGGAGCAGACGGAGGACAGGAGGACAAGGGAAGGAGCGGGAGACCCACCAGAGGGGCTAGGATGGCCCCTGGAGGGAGCGAGCGGGTCCGGGGGGCGGGGGCAGAGGCACAGAGAGGAATGCCACGAGAGCCACCACAGTCCTACCCCCTTTAACACAGTTTCCGTGTGTCGGGCTCTTGGGGAAGGAGGCTCAGGGCCCAGGTGAACACTGTGAAAAAGGCACTCAGCACTGAGAAGGGCCCCTCTGTGCCCACTACCCCTCCTAACGCTCTCTTGAGCCCCAGCTACAAACGCAGGATGCACTCGCTCTACAGACGGTGCCGCCCTGCAGACACCACAGAAGGGGGCCACTCAAGCAGCGGGGTTCAAGGGCCGTATGCGCCCCTCTCAGCCTGCTGCCTCCCCCCCACCCCCCGAATGCCGCTCTTGCCATCAGACTGGTCTGTCCGGAGACTCAGCCCCTGCTGTTGCGCACAGAGTGCCACGGGGCCCGCGGAGACCCCCTCTCCCTCCTACACCTGTTCCTCCCCTGGTTGGCCCCGCATTCCAAGAATGTTCTGTAGTTCGGTCGTCTTCCTACCAGAAAGCTGCGCGCTGGGGACCGGAACCTGCAGGGGAGTCCAGAGAAGACAGCCAGCCCTTCAAGGTCAACTGGGGTTCAGCCTCCTGCACCATTCACATCGCCACATCGCCGGGCAGGCGAAAATGACCGAGAGACTCCCAGCATCTGTGGACTGCATCCTTGAGCTTAGAGGCAGGGAGCTAAAAAGTCTTCTGATCTGCTGAGGAAAATAAATAAATAAATAAATAAATAAATAAATAAATAAATAAATAAATAAAACTAACAGACAGGAAATCTAGGAGGACTAGAATGTGAAACTGGCAGAAACACACACACACACACACACACACACACACACACACATTTTGGGGGAAAAACTCTAACTGTGAGATTGGGCCCGTTATAATTCCATTATCCAAACTTCACGCTCTCAGTGACATATACCAGGCAGAACCCCCACGTGCAGCACTGTGTCCTGGGCGGTATGTCACAGCCCCCGGCAGGGCTCCACCAGGAAGGGGTGTGCTTCCTGCCAGGTCGCGAGCGCTCGCGGGCTTCCTAGACCAGGCGCTGCCCCGGGGAAGCGACCCTCGCTCCATCCTGCACAACCCAGAAGTGGGGGCCGTGGAAGCCACTCCCCCGGCAAGACCCAGGAGAAGGCCCTGCCCCCCACCAGCAGGACAAGGAGGCCCCCTGGAGGTCCCGCCTTCTTCGAGAGAAGGATCCGGGAGAAATAATCCTCCAACCCAGGGAGCTATGACAGTATTTTGAAAACGACTCACTTTGTCTTTCTTCCAAGTGTATACAGGTGAGAAACACAGGCGGCTGACTCGTCTCACAAAAATTCTTCCATTTAGCTTTCAGTGAGATTTTTGTTGGCACTGGGATCAGCTTCGACACGGGCATGACTTTTGTCAACCAGTTCCCCAACAGGAACATTAAGCAGGGTTTGGAGTCTGTGTCAAATGATGGCAGGTTAGCAGAGAGAGAGAGAGAGAGAGAGAGAGAGAGAGAGAGAGAGAGAGACAGCAGAGGGCAGAGGGCTGGTGATTCAAAACAAATGCACAACTGCCTTTAAAATGCACCTGTAACCACCACCAACTTAAGAGCTTTCTCTGTGCTCAGCTAGGGGCTAAATGCTTTCCACTTAGTTCTCATCAGCAATTCTGCAAGAGAGACTGTGTGGTCCCATGTGACAGACGAGGAAACAGGCACAGAGCTTAAGTGACTGTCACAAAATTACACACGCTGCCTCAAAAAAAAAAAAAAAAAAAAAAAAGGTGCCTGATTCTTTTTACTCTCCACGGACCTCCATCGGTCACAACTGGAAGCCGACCTTGGAAATTTCTTACGATTTTCAAGTAAAGGCAGACACACACTTCTGCACAGGTGCACATATACAAAAGGAACACACAGAGCCAGTGCCGTTTCTCATCAGAGAACGGAGATGTTTAATTTGCACAGATATGAACCCCTACAGGTTCTCTCCTCCCTGTTTCCAAGCAACCAACTTGAAAAATCATCAACTGGGCTCCAGAGGAACCTTTAGAAGCTTCCTTACGAGTGCCATGCACCCTGCAGAAAACCATTAGGATCAGAAGCGAGTACAGTTGCGTTCCCAAATGCATCTGGACACATTCTCTAGAACTTGCTCTGGCTGGAGTCTCCTGCATTCCGTCCCTGTGACTCTGAAACTAATGTATCTTCCCAAGATCAAATTTACTAAATAACTTAATGGAACGTAGCAAGACCCTATGCCGTGCACAGGAAGCGGGCTGGGCAGTTCCTAATTAGGTCTGGCATTATCTCACTGCCTCAGTCGGATGCTCGGGCGTCACACATTTATGACACCTCTGAGGGACCTCAAGAGGTCCTTTGTGAGTGCCACAAAAAAGCCAGGGACGCCCTGTCCCCCAACACCATACCAGAGGTCCCGGACAGAGTTCACCTGCAGGCTGATCTAGGTCCCAGTCACAAACCCTGGCTCCCTCCCGAGTGGCTCCTGCCGCCTCGGGACAGGATCCAGAGGGCTCTCAAAACCTAGCTGTCCCTCTCCTCCCTCCTGTCGCCCCAACGCCTGGAGTCTGGGAGGACGCACCTTCCCGAGAGCCAGGGCCGCACACCCGGAGTGGAGGAAGTGGCTGGGAGCTGTCCATGGTGGCGCCGCGCCTGGGCACGCAAAGCCGCGGGTCCCCAGCCCCGGGGCGCGCCCGGCATCCCTCTCCAGACCGCTGGAATGGAGACTCGCTCCCAGGCTCACCATCTCCGGGATGGGGCTGAAGCCAGGCGCTGGCTCACACATCAAAAGATTAGTTTCAAAACAGAGTTCTCACCTGTGGGCAACGCTGGCTGCGCGGAGCGAGACTCAGGACCTCAAAGCCGGCTGCTGGAGGCGCGCCTGGACGGCCGCCGTGCTGGACGCTTGGGGACCGGCGGCGGCGGTCTCTGAGAGCTGAGAGTCTGCGGCTGACGACCTCGGGCGCACTGGGCGCCTTTCTCCAGAGCACATGCGTGCCGCCGGGTCCATTCCAGAAGGTCTCTGGCCCTGGTTCCCGGAGCGGCGAGCCGGAGACGTGGCCGCAGCCCTGGCTTGCGCTCTGCCAGGTCCCTGCCTTTCCTCCCAACCTAAGGTAACCTTTTCTGGAGCCGACGTCCCGTGCCAGGCACCACCAAACCCTCTCCCGGCAACGCCGGGTTTGGAGTCTCAGTCTAAACATCAACAGGGGCCGTCAACTTCTTTTCACATCCAGTCGCCTCCCGCGCCAGCGCGACGCGGGGAGCCCAGCGCGATCCGGAGGTGCGGGAGCCAGAGGCGGCGGGAGGCGGAGGGGGGCCCAGGAGGAAGAGCGCGCGGGGCCGAGCCGCAGGGCGCAACGTGGCCAGGCGCACACGCGCTAGTGCACAGTGTGAGCGGCCGGACCCGGCGACCCGACCCTCGGAGCGGTCCCTCGCCCGCCAGCCACCGTCCCGGGCGCAAGACTCAGCCACTGAGAAGGGGGGAACGCTACGGAAAGCAAGAGCACCCCCCCGCGCTGGGTGCGCTCCGTGGACGCCGGCGCCCCCGGCACCTGCTGCTTGCACAGATCACACGGGCTCGGTGAAATCTCACAGAGGACAGTGACAGGGGCGCGTGCCCATCAACGGACGCTCGGACGGACGGACACACACACAGACAGACAGAGGCGCACCGCAGAGCAGCGAGCGGACGGGCTGACCGAAGCCACCGACGGGCGACGTTTTCCCGCGACCCTGCCCCCGCTCCGAGCTCGGGGCGTCCGCGCTCCCGGCCCTCTTACCTCCGGGTCCGCGGCGGCGGCGACGGCGGCGGCGGCGGCACGCCTCCC
>NW_024412416.1:1917942-1939375 GCF_014898765.1 Herpailurus yagouaroundi | reverse complement strand
AAAAAAAAATAAAGAGTAAGGATAAATTTTATGTACTAAAATAAAAAATTAGGGGTGCCTGGCTGGCTCAATCAGAAGGGCATGTGACTCTTGATCTCGGGGTCATGAGTTCAAGCCCCATGTTGGGTGTAGAGATCACTGAAATAAACAGATAACCTTAAAATTTGTTTAATTTTTTTTAATGTTTCATTTATTCTTAGACCATGAGCGGAGGAGGGTCAGAGCGAGAGAGGGACACAGAATCCGAAGCAGGCTCCAGGCTCTGAGCTGTCAGCCAGATCCCGACGTGGGGCTCGAACTCACAAGCCATGAGATCATGACCTGAGCCGAAGTCGGACGCTTACCCGACTGAGCACCCCCAGGCGCCCCAGAGGGGAAAAAAAAGCAAATAATCTTTGAAATGGGAAAAACAATCACGTCATATATAGTCCTAAGCCTCTTTTCACGTAATAATATACCATAAACGTTTCCCCAAGTCTTTTTTTTTTTTTTTAAAGTAATCTCTATCCCCGACACGGGGCTCGAACTCATGACTCTAAGATCAAGACTCACATGCCCTACGGACGGAGCCATCCAGGTGCCCCCACTTCCCTAGGTCCTAAGTCTCTTTCAACATTAATTTTAGGTGGGGTATACCATTTCCTAATATGGACATAATTTATATAATCAAGCCCCTGTTCCTGGTTCCAGTATTGTATTTTGTGTTCCATTTTTTTTTAAGTTTACTTTTAAGTAGTCTCTACACCCAATTTGGGGCTCCAACTCATGACCCCAAGATCGAGAGTCATGTGGCCTACTGCCTGAGCCAGCCAGATACCCCTGACTCCAGCATTCGAAATAAGGCTGGGATTTTGAATATATTTGCACTTCTCTTTCGTTATTTCCTTGGGAGAAATTTACGCTTGCAGCAGCTCGCAGCCAAGTTACCCACTAGGAAAGTCAGACCAACCTTAAAAAAATGAAAACCAAAACTACCACGCCATCCAGCAATCCCGCAAGTGGGGACATATCCAACTGAACTGAAAGCAGGGTATTGAGGAGACATCTGTACTCTGGTCTTTGTCGTCGCATTATCCACGGTAGCCCAAAGCCAGAAATAACAGAAGACAGAAGAACGATAAACGATAAACGAGATGCGGTCGATACCTACGATGGAATGTTATTCGGCCTTAAAAGGAAGGAAATCCTGACTCAGGCCACCGTGTGGATGAACCCTGAGGACATTATTCTCAGTGACATGAGCCAGTCACAGAAAGACAAAACCTCTACGTCTCCTCTTTTACGAGGCTCCCAGAGTGCCCGAGTTCAAGGGCGGGAGGCGGAATGCGGCGGCCAGGGGCCGGGGGATGATGGCAGTGGGAGCTGGTGTTTCATAGAGAGTTCCCGTTCTGCAAGATTAAAAACTTCTGGAGACGGTTTGCCCAGAATATACGCAACACTATCAACTGTGCCCTTTAAAACGGTTAAGTTGAAAAATTTTGTGCTATCTGGATTTTACCACAGTTTCAAAAGGAAAAAGAAAGGAATTACAAAGAAACTATGGCTGGAGGTTTCCTTCCAGAATGGACGATGCTTCTCCAAAAC
The DNA here is from genome assembly GCF_014898765.1 of Herpailurus yagouaroundi. Taxonomy (NCBI): domain Eukaryota; kingdom Metazoa; phylum Chordata; class Mammalia; order Carnivora; family Felidae; genus Herpailurus; species Herpailurus yagouaroundi. The sequence goes on along the minus strand of NW_024412416.1, from coordinate 1,937,791 downwards.
CCTCCAGTTTACTTCTCACTTGGAACAAAGTCTACTGCGAGCGGCCTCCGTCACCACCCCGCTCCCCGGCTCTCCTGCCCCTCCCTGTGTCTTCAGCACACCAGACACGCTCCAGCCTGAGGCCCTTTGTCCTGGCTGTTCCTTCTGCCGGAAATGCCCTTCCCACACCCTGCCCCTCTCTGGAATTCTGCGCGACCGCTTCCCCGACTTCATTCAGGCGTCTACTCCAAAATCACATGTAAGACAGTTCTTCTCCATCCTCCTGCACACCGAGTCTCCAACACCATCACTCCCAGCCCATCCCCTTACCCCGATTTATTTTCCTTTTCTTTTTCCTTTTTTCAAAATATTTTTTAGGTCTACTTTTGAGAGAGAGAGAGAGAGAGAGAGAGAGAAAATGCAAGCAGGGGAGGGACAGAGAGAGAGAGAAGGAGACACAGAATCCAAAGCAGGCTCCAGGCTCTGAGCCATCAGCACAGAGCCCGACGCGGGGCTCGAACTCACGAACCGTGAGATCATGACCTGAGCCCAAGTCGGACGTTTAACCGACTGAGCCCCGCCCCCCAGGCGCCCCTCTTTGTCCTTTCTTAATTGTCCCACTACCACTGGGGCAGTGTGAATGCCAAAGGATCAGGGATAGAGTCGTTTTATTAACCGCCGTGCCCCCTCCGCCCCCACACCTGGAACAGTGTCTCCACAGGAGAGCAGACACTGCGTGCGTATGTGTGCACTGACTGAATACATTTGGATTACTGAATTACAGCATCAGTCGTACAAGCGCCCACGGCAGAAGGCGGATCCAGTAAACACGATTTGTCTTTGATCTTTCTCCAAAGATCAACTAACTCACTTTCAACTCCATAACGTCGTTGGGAGACAGTGTGTTTCGTTGGAAGCCCCCGTGACCATATTTGAGGAAAATCAGGGCCCTGCTCCAAAGAGGCCTCCGCACCGATTTCCTAACGGAAAGCCCCAGGCCACCCTTCAGGACACCAGACGTTGCTGCCCGGGTTGGGGGGGAAGGTATCTTTTCTGGCCTCTCCCCACCCTGAGCTCTCATGCAAGCTCGCAGGGGATTCTGTGTTGGAACCCCAGCAGCGCGTGCACCCCCGTCCCGCCCCCCACCTCCAGCCGCGAGCTCCGTGGCAGAGACTTGTCTCCCCCGTCTCTCTGTCCCCGGGCTGGCACGACCACAGACTGAGCGAATGAACGCTCAGCAGACGCGGAAGCCAACAAATAACCACCTCTCCACTGAGATTTACACGCTACGCCCGAAGAGAAATTTCCCAGCACGAACAATAAATACGAACCACGCTGGTTAAATACTCTAAGTAATTCCCAGACAACCAAGGAGCACATTAGCGGATGCTCTCAGCTCCAAGTGTCCTCCGTGGCTTCAGCGGCAACATGACACAGGCATTGATCTTTTCCTGTGATGCCTCGAAACCTTCCGCCTTCTTTCCAGAAGTGTACAAGTGCAACCCGTAGGCGCGGACTGTGCTTAAACTGTCCAAATCAATCTCTCCTCTGAGGCAGTTCTCCCCGCCTTGTGTCACCTCTTGTACAACAGCGAAGGGGCGGGACTAACCTGGACGTGCAGACGGAAAGCCCGAAGACCCCAGGTGAGCCCCACCTGCCCACAGGTGTGTGTGTGTGTGTGTGTGTGTGTGTGTGTGTGTGTGTGTGAAATGAATAAGCATTAAAAAACAATGTGAGTGTCTGTCCAGGACGCCACTTCCTGACTCCTCACGGCGCCCCACCCCATGCACTCACGATGCTGTCTACCCCGTACCTGTCAAGGGGCGTGGGCGCCCGTGGGCTAAAGCCACCGGCTTGCCTGGGGTGTCGAAGGAAGACATCACCACAGTGCCTCTGGAGCACAGTGCATCTGGATCCGTCCCTGGCCAAGCAGTGAGCCCAGCACAATGATGGTCTCCTACCGAGCGGGCAGGGCGGGGCTCAGGGACTCGTGGACTCTCACCAGCGGGAGATTTTAGGGACCGAGTGACCCTTTGCCAAGGAGGCTTGGTCCCCGGAGCCAGGCTGTGGCCGACTGGCCGGCCTTCGGGAGCTGGGAACGCACTGAAGGAAGGCGTCACTGATGGACAGCTTTAAATCCTGTTCTGTTGGTCACCTGTTACTATGGCCACAAACCGCAGTGTTGCCTAGAGCAGGGCAGTACAGGAGCTGTTCTCGGTAGGACCCCTTTTTCATTTCAACGTCAAATAACCTGGCTCAGAGATTTTCAAATGTTAACACAAACCGAATCCGATCGCCCACGGGGCTTGTTCAAATGGACCCCCGAGCCCCCCACCAGCCCCGCCGTCCCCACCAGGGGTTCTGATCGAGCGCGGCTTGCGTGGCCCCGAGAATCCGCCCTGGGAGTGAGCTCTCAGGCGATGCTGAGGCTGCTGGTCCAGGGACCCCCACTTTGAGACCCACCGGCCTACCGTGACAGGACTTGAGCGTAAATTATTGGCCGGTTAGAAAAATGCTTCGCAATAAAACACCAGGAAGTCTGAGAACGACGTGCGTGGATTTGTACAATGGCCGTCCGTCACAGCCACGTGCGAAACGCACGGTGAGTAGAGAAGAGAAACATAGCAGTTACTCCTTCTACAGATAACAGTGAGAAAGCGTGAGTTCGAGGACGCGGGGCAGGAAAGGGTGTCCTCTACCCACACGCTCCCAAGAGGCCCCTCGCTAATGTTCTGTTTCTCCAGACGCTGATCGCTAGTGGTCTCGGGGAGCCCAGTGCATCCTAGGCTCATGCGATCCTCACGCTAACGTCATGAGAGAAGTACTCAACCGTCCTTATTTTACGGGTGAGGAAACCGAGGCACGGAGAGGTGCAGCGGTGTCCCTGAGACAGGCAGCTAATAGCCGGTGGCACTCAAGTTCAAGCTCAGGTCGACAGGTGGATTCCACAGGTGGAACGCTGAACCACTTACCCTCTCAGAAGCCTAAATGCTTTCTCACCTCCTCCCCGTGTTTATCGTTTCCTTTATGACACACACCATGATTGGCTTATTTTATTTGTTTCCCTGTGTCTTGTCTGTTTCCCCTCCCAGAATATAAGCTCCCAGAGGACGGGGGCTTTGACTTCATGACTGCCTCATCCCCAGAACCGAGCAAAGTAGAGTTTGGGGGTCATAAATATGGTTGGATGAAGAATGAATGAATGAATGAATGAACGAATGAATTCCGCGCGTCGTTCGGCTTGATAGACGAGCTCCGATTGAAAGAACATTTTGTTTTTTCTAGTGGCCACTAATTATGCACCGAGTGGTCTTGTTTTTAAGGAGAAGCCCCCCTGCGTCTTGCCCTGGGAGGGACGAGGGTCTGTCATTAAGGAGCCAGCCAGCGGGCTGTGCAGGAGAAGCATTCCCCAGCCCGGTCAGTCTGCCCTTTTGTTTGTTTGCCTTTCCTTAAATGACTCCGAGAACTTGATGGCACGGGCACGGACGTAGGCGGGAGGCCAGAGGTTCCTTCCCAGATGGAGGCCGGTACGTCGCGGGGTCCCCTCTGAGGAGTGGGGTAGTGACGGGGGAGCGACGAGGCGAGAGAGACCCCCGGCTTTTCACTTCGTGTCCCATAGAGCTGTACTCTCCCCCGTGAGCATGCGTTATTTTTGGAGTAAAACACAGCCGACAAGCAACATTAAAAGGAGAATCTGTACGACAGGGACTGGCGAATGAGAGCCCGCGAGCCGAATCTGGCCCACCGCCTGGTTTTATCAGTCAGGTCATTGGAGCACGGCACGTGCCCTCCCTTCAACGTCTACGGTGCAGCCGTGACACATTGGGAGGCTGAGTGTGGGGACCATGTGGCCCCGGAAGCCGAAAACATGCGCTATGTGACCCTAGAAGGGAAACATTGTCTGACCTCTGATCTAAAGTCATTTAGCATAGGGGCGCCCGGGTGGCCCAGTCGGTTAAGCATCCGCCTTCCGCTCAGGTCATGATCTCACAGTTGGAATTACCTGAGAGGCTAATGTTGGGGGTTCCAGCCCCGCATCGGGCTCTGTGCCGACAGCTCAGAGCCTGGAGCCTGCTTTGGGTTCTGTGTCTCCCTCTCTCTCTGTCCGCAACCCCCCGCCCTGCCTCAGGCTCTCTCCACCTCTGTCTCTCTCTCAGAAATAAATAAACATGAAAAAAAATAAAGCCATTTAGTGTACATTTCTTACAGGTGTCCCCCGACAGAAACGAGGCGCAGCGAAGCAGTTCACAGAACCAGGCTCTTTGCGCCCACGAGGGAGGCACCCACCTTCTGTCTTGTTAGCGGGTCCAGCAGCTTCCAGGCTCTGTTCTGAGCATAGGCAGGAACCATAAAGCAACTCCGGCTCCAAAGCAAAACCACCCTTCCCTGTCCTTTCCAGGAACGCAACGTCTGCTCGCATATCTGACGGGGCGTCCATCAGTTGGAGGTGGGGGACTTGGCTTCTGGCCGGACGGCAGACTGATGACCCTTGTCCTGCTGGATTTTGCTTCGCGGCACCTGCTACTACTTGGCGTGTTATACATTTATGGGCGCATGATACCGCTGTCCCGCTACCGCCGGACTGAAAGCTTTCCCGGGTGAGGGGTGCAGGCAGAGTGATTTCTGTGTAAAGAGCATGATATATAGAGACCGCCTGGATATTTGCTGCTATCCGAATTAACGTATTTATCGATTTCTTCTTGTGCTTTAGAGAAACAATGTTTTGATGTATTTTGAGTCGACTGACTAAAGTACTAATAAAGCCAGCAAACACACACACACGCACACACACGCACACACGCGTGCACACCCCACAATAGTCTGGCTTTAGGACATATTCAGCTGGTTTTGCCATGTTTTCTACCTTTTTCATTCTTTCTTTTCATCTGTTTTTTTTTCTTTTCCTTTTTCTTCCTTTTCTTTCTCCTTCCTTCCTTTTGCTTTCTTTTTTTTCTTTCTCCTGTCCTTTTTTCTTTTTTCCTTCCTTCCTTCCTTCCTTCCTTCCTTCCTTCCTTCCTTCCTTCCTTCTCTTTTGTTCCCTTTTCTTTCTCTGTCTCTCCCTCCCGCCTTTCGCTACAGTCTTTTGTGTAATTTTCAGCAGCGAGGGTAATGCCTACTATGGCTAATTCCCAATCTAAAGCAAAAGAATGCTTCTGTTGTTTACCTGCTCAGTAAAACACCTGCTGTTTTGTTTTGAGAGAACCTCTGTGTATGTTCCCTCCTATTCTTGGGTTGGTAAGAGTTCTGCTTCCTGTCCCTCGAGCTCTACCTGACTGGGCAGGCAAGGCTCAGGCGAACCCAGTCCAGCAAATTCCACCCAAGACAACACTGGGGTCGATGCCCTCTTCCCTGTCTGTTCTCCTTTGCACCTGGCAAATCACCCGCATGGTCTTTATCTCCTCACCAGTTCACGCATCTGCTTGCGGAGATTTCTTCCATGTTATTCAGTAATGTTCGCTTTTTTCTACTGGGAGGCTTGGTCCGCATCCCAAGTCCATCTTACGGCAGAAAACACAAGGGACCACGCCTCCTAGGTTCATTACTTGCACGTGTTACTCTCGTGAATGGGGTCTCTCTCGGGGTCCCCACGGTAACCGCGCACACTGTCCTCAGGGGAAGGCTGTCCCCATGCGGAACTCGGGCAAAACCGTCCCCTTGGTTTTGGGAAAGGAGTCGGGAGTCAGAAAACATAAGCTACTTTGAGTGGATACAAACAAGTCACATCAAGGCTCCCCCTTACAGGCACCACCTAATACCAGAAGTCTCAAGGCTCCCCCTTATAGGTACTGACCTAACACCAGACGTCTCAAGGCGCCCCCTTACCGGTACCCACCTAAGACCAGGAAGTAGCCTGCCCTGTGCTGGAACACACATTCACGTGAGCTCACCCTGTCCCCTTCCACCTCCATTTTGCCCACGCTCCCTCTTTCCGCGCGCTCAGGCGGTCTGTCCCCAGAGCTGAAGACGAGCCTCTGTCACTTGCTCTTTTTCTGGTCAGTGGTCAAAGGGCTGAAACGACTATGGACCGCAGTTGATTCGGGTTTCCCAAAAAGCGGGCACCATTCCCCCCACCCCCCCGCTCCCCCCGGCCGTGGTGCCTTCATCACCTGTTTCGTGCCCAGGACCCAACGCAGACTCTGCCGGGGTCCCGGCTGCACTTTACTGCCACTCGCCGGACGCCCTGGCTTCTTCCAGAGTCCGCTCGGGTCTCTGGCAGGACAGAGGCTCACGCCCTGCGGGAGGCAGTGAAATCGGAAAGCCCCGAGGGTTTCCTCTTGAACAACATAGCGTTTTCTCACTCGTGACCATCTCTGACGCGGAGAGGAAGGAAAGGACGGTGGGAGTCACGCTCTGATCCATGCATTCTTTATTCCGTGGCCAACCGCCGTGCTCTCTCCACACCACAGTACACAGACTGGCAATCGTTCGCGATCCAGCTGTACGACAATCTGAGGCTTACAGTACATTTAAGGCTTTTAAATTTGAAAAGAAAAATGGAATCAAAACCGAGGAACCCCCCCAACCCAAACCCCCAACCAAGATGAGCAATGTAGCAATTTTTAAGCATCCTCCATTTCTGATGCTTACTCGGCGCAGCTCCAGTGTCAAAACCCAAGTAGCTCCTAAACTAAAAGGATTAGTTTAGTGAAATTTCCATTACGTAAGTTGTTCAAAGCATCAACTTGTAATTTTTTTTTTTTTTGTCTTGGAAATGTTATAAAATTTTTTTAATAGCAAAACATAGGAATAAAAACATATTAACAAAATGTATTCAATCATTTACATTACAAACGAGGGATCTGCAGTTTGCCTTGTAGCCCGACAAAAGGAAATTACCCATTAAGAATCTATATGCACAATGCAATTGCAAATATGTACAGTACTTTAAAAAAGTCCTACCAGGAGGGCTTCACAGAAGGAAAGTCGGCTAGGCTCTGTGTTAGACCAACCGGACCATCAAAATATTAAAACTCTGTGGACTAGTAATAAATTTATGCTTAAAAAAACCCCAGTTTCCTTTTGATTAAGAATATTCCAGTTATGTTCACATGGTTCCAGTGGATGAACCTGTTCATGATCGTTCCAGTAAATCACCCTTGGGCTGGTTTGTTTGGGGTAAGAGATCAGCCTGTGAACGAAACTTAGCAAAGGAATGAATTCTCATCACCCGAGTTTTCCGGTGGTATTCTAATCACAGCTTCACAAATGGATCGAACCCATGAATCCAGCGGCCGGAAAAAGAGCTGCGTGTCAAATACTGAGAACACTGGTGGGGAGAGGGCTGAGTCCTGCGTTAAGGGAACCGTGACCGGCGGGGACAGCGGGGCGACAGACGTGAGCATTCCCCACACAGCACGGGAAAACCGACCGTCGGGCACCCAGCTCCCATTCCCCCCTTCCCGCCAGGCGGGGGACGCTGGCTGCCACAGATGTGCGGTTTAGCGTGCTGTGGGAACGAGGAGAGCCGCCTCCAGATACAGAAGGCTGGGACCTCCTCAGCAATTTGATTGGAACACCGAAAGGCGGGCGCTTCCCCCGTGGCTGTCACACCGTCACCGCTGCCCAGTTCAAGCACGTGCGAAACAGAGGACTCGTGTGTTCGCAGTAAATGAGGTACGATCAAGGCGCCTTCTTCAGGAATTAGGCAGTTCGTGAGATATGAACTGTTTTAGTCTGTCCAGGTATTGTGCGTAAAGTTCTATGTCGTTGTGTCCGGCCCCTTCCACCCAGAGGGGCTCCACGGCTCGGGGACAGCGCTCGTACATGGCCAGGCCGTGGGAGAAGTCGATGACCTCGTCCTCTGTACCGTGGATGACCAACACAGGAGAGGTGACTTTAGAGATCTTGTCAATGCTGCAAAAGAGAACGGGGTGGGGAGAAAAAGGGCTCCGTTAGTGACGCCCCGGGGAAGGTACGTTGCACCTAATGTGACCGGATCAGCAATCACAGGTGAGGAAGGGTAATACCTTCCTAGTAACTCATTTTTTTTTTTTAAGTAAACTTTTCGGGGGTGCCCGGGTGGCTCGGTTGGGTGGGCGTCCGATTCTGGGTTTCAGCTCAGGTCGCGATCTCGCGGTAGGTGAGTCTGAGCCCCGCGCTGGGCTCTGTGCTGACAGCATGGAGCCTGCTTGGGATCCTCTGTCTCCTCTCCCTCTCTGCCCCTCCCCTGCTCTCTCTCAAAATAAATAAATAAACTGAAAAAAAAAACAAACCCAAAAAACTTCTCATTTTGCGATAATCTTGGATTTCCAGAAAAGGTGCAAAGATAACAGAGTTCCTGTGCGCCCCGGCCCGTCTCCCGTAAGGCTCACACCATACGTTGCCACGGCAAGATTGTCGGAACCAAGAAACCAATGTCAGCACGTCACCGTAACCTAAACTCCAGACCTTGCTTGGGTTTTTGTTAGTTTTTCCACTGATGCCCTTTTTCTGTTCCAGGATCCGGTCAAGAACACCATACCGCACTTGGTCACTGTGTTTTCGTTAAAGTATTTCATTAAAAACAGAACAGCTAAAAGCCTCCGGACTAACCATCCAGTAACTAATATTTCGGACATGTTCACGTTTTGGAGAGAGGATTTCTTTAAAAAAGTAAATAGGCCAGAACTTAGCATGTCCGCCAGAGCATCTCTTCGGAAAGCTGAACACCTAATCCACACGGCCCGGGGTCTCCGTCTTCTTGGCGACACGGCTTCAGAATCGATGGACAAGATCCCCACAAACCTCACTTCCTAAGTGCTGATGCCTCGCTTTCCATAAACACTGTGCTACTTAGCACTGTAAACACAATGCAGCGCCTAGCTTTGAGTCCGAATGATTTCGGACGGTTGACAAGAATCAAATCTACCCTCAAAGGATGGATAGTTGAGGATCTCCAAAGGAATGTGCTGCAGGGTCCGAAGACATTTCCCAAAGAGAAGCTCAAGACCTTAAGCCTCGTTGGCCGGCTGGGCAGGCGACTTCGCCCACGGACGGACCCCCACTTAACCTGTGGACGCGGCAAGAGAGGCGGATCTGGCCGGGTGTCCTCCCCAGAGTCCCCCCCCCCCCCCCCCGTGACTTCTTTCTGTGTTTGGTCCCAGCCACAGCTACCGAGGAGACAAAGTGTTACCGTCTTTGGGGACCCCGCTGCTGAAAGAGTAAACGTCTTCCACAGCCAGGCGCTTTGCCCTTTCCGTACACCTGCCTCACTCTCCAACGAGAAAGGAGGAGACAGGAAAGCCCACCTCCCGGTAACCACGGAGGGCGCTAACCCCAGGGAGGCATCAGTACCGCAGGCCTGAGCCTGTGCAGGTAACAGAGCTCTCGAGACAACCGCACACAACTTTTACGAGTGACTCGTGACGCCTCCGATGGTTTCAGGACGTGCCAGGGATTTGCCAAGACCAGGGCCAGGGGTGCCAGCATGCAATCTCGCAGATCCCCAACCCGCTTTTCTCCTGTTTAATTTTTTTTTTAATGTTTATTTATTTTTGAGAGAAAACAGAGCGCGAGCGGGGGAAGGGCAGAGAGAGCGAGGGAGACAGAATCCGAAGCAGGCTCCAGGCTTCCAGCGGTCGGCACAGAGGCCGACGCGGGGCTCGAACTCACGGACCGCGAGATCATGACCTGAGCCGAAGTCGGACGCTTCACCGACTGAGACCCCCAGGCGCGCCCCATTTCTCCTGTTTAATTTTTTTTTTAATTTTTTTTTCAACGTTTTTTATTTATTTTTGGGACAGAGAGAGACAGAGCGTGAACGGGGGAGGGGCAGAGAGAGAAGGAGACACAGAATCGGAAACAGGCTCCAGGCTCCGAGCCATCAGCCCAGAGCCTGACGCGGGGCTCGAACTCCCGGACCGCGAGATCGTGACCTGGCTGAAGTCGGACGCTTAACCGACTGCGCCACCCAGGCGCCCCCTCCTGTTTAATTTTAACGAGACTCCTTCTTCTGAGAATCTGGGAGTCCAGTTATCTTCACTTAGAAAGATATTTACTGACGGAACAGACTTGGGGCTGTTCTGCACAATTCAGGAGAATCTCTACAGCCTGGACAGTGTCTCCAGTTAGATGTCTGAGTCTAAATGTAAAGGAAAATAAGCTACAAACCAAATAATGATCACAACTCCTTTTCTTTTTTTAACTTGAAGCTTTTTCTTTTCTTTTCTTTTTTAAGTTTTCTTATTTATTTTGAGAAAGAGACAGTGCAAGCAGGAGGGAGAGAGAGCGAGAATCCCAAGCAGGTTCCATCCACACTGTCAGTGCAGAGCCCAACACGGGGCTCCAGCCCACGAACCGTGAGATCACGACCTGAGTCGAAATCAAGAGTTGGACCCTCAACCGACTGAGCCACCCCGGCGCCCTGTTTCTTCCTTCCTTCCTTCCTTCCTTTCCTTCCTTCCTTCCTTCCTTCCCTCTTTCTTTCTTTCCTTCCTTCCTTCCTTTGTTTTCTTTCTTTTCTTTCTTCCTTTCTTTCTTCCTTCTTTCTTTCTCTCTCTCTCTCTCTGTTCTTTCTTTCTTTCTTTCTTTCTTTCTTTCTTTCTTTCTTTCTTTTCTTTCATCCTTTTCTCTTTCTTTCTTTCTTTTCCTTTTCTTTCTTTCTTTCTTCCTTCCTTCTTTCTTTTTCTTTCTCTCTCTCTCTCTCTCTCTCCCTCCCTTCTTTCTTTCTTTTGTCTCTTTCTTTCTTTCTTTCTTTCTTTCTTTCTTTCTTTCTTCTTTTCTTTCTTTCTTTCTTCCTTCCTTCTTTCTTTCTCTCTCTCTCTCTCTCTCCCTCCCTTCCTTCTTTCTTTTTCTTTTCTTTTTCTTTCTTCCTTCCTTCTTTCTTTTTCTTTCTCTCTCTCTCTCTTTCTTTCTTTTTTTGTAATAGAAAAAGGAAACAGGAAATACCTTTTTTTAAAGACAGAAGCACCAACAGAGCTCTAAGAGAACATCTGCATGCCTGCCCGTGGTTTGGAATCCATCATATTAATCGTCCAGGGCACTTTCTGGCAGTCCCCACGCCCCTACTTTAATTCGGCAAACAGCTCACCTGGCTCAGCCTCAGTTATCCTAATCTGTAAAATGAGTCCTTTGCAACTTGACCAACTTAAGGCCGTGGCGAAGAGTTAAGTGAGGAAGGCTCGCGGCGGAATGTTCAGCCCGGTGCCTGACGGACCAGACACAGCCAGCAAGGATTAGTTGCTGGGTTCACTGTTAATTAATAAGCTGCAATTGGTTGCCATGGCTATATTTTAAGGTATATGCTAATTTGAGTCAGGAAGCAACCTATTCATTTTGTTGCCCCGGTAACTCCTAACATCGCTTCCCACAAAACACGCCAAACATCTCCCTTTCAACAAACTGGCCTCTCATTACCAATTCGGCACAAATAAGGCCACGTCTGAGGGGCACTCGCCCCACTTAGCATTCCCAGCCACGCCACTAGGAATCTGCAGCTGGGTCAGGCTTCCCATGAAGCTGCATCTCATTAAACCCTGGTACAAACCGCACAGAACTCAAGTTCACCCAAGGTGCTATCAGAAGGCCTCGTTCTGTAAGAGGAGACAGTCTGGGCGGACGTTTATGTAACCAAATGGTGTTCTTTCCCCTCCGGCAAGAGCAGAATGAGAGCCACGAGTGGGTCGATCAAAACCCTAAAACCGGGCTTGATTTCTGCCGAGGCTTCTCCTGCCGGCCAGAACCGCCGTGACAATCCCAGACCGCTTCGGCAACGTGCGACGGGACAAGCTGAGCGGGCAAATCGTTTTTAGGAAAAGTACTTTCCTCAAGCCCAGATTTTTCTTTTTCTTTTTTTTAAAGATTTTTTTTTTTTTTTTTTTAAGTAATCTCTGCCCAAGGTGGGGCTCAAACTCACAACCCTGAGACCATGAGTCGCACGCTCCAGCGACCGAGCCGGCCAGGCGCTCCTTCTCAACTCGGATTGTAAAAAAAAAGAAAAAACAAGTGTAAATTTCCAACAGAGGTATTCAAGAAGCCACCGGCTCGCGGTTTCTGCATTTGGGAGCGGGGTGGATTCGGCCATTCCTGCTCCTTCCATTAGCGGGACGAGGAAACAGCAGGGACGGGCAGGTGGCAAATGTGCTGCCTCCTGGAAGCCGGCCGGGGACGACCCGGCCCAGGGCTCTCGTCCATGTGCTCGGGCAAGGGGGTGGGGGCGGAACAGCAGGACAACATGGACAGCTCGCAGGGGTCTGGGGCCGGGCTGGGTTTGCTCACTTATGTCAGGACAGCGGCCTGTCAGCCCAGCACGTAAGTCACTGGCCCGCCAGCGGCTCACCTCCCCTGTTCCCTCGCCCGTCCCGTCTGACTGAAAGAGGAAGAGATTTCAAACCTGACGGTGCTCGCGGTTTGCATGTCAGCGTGGAGACCACTAATGGCCTCATCGTACATTTTGCATCGAGCTCTTTGCAGTCCAACCGTACGAGCCCGTCTCCGTGAACGAGCGAATACTGAACGGGAGGTGTTTTTAGGATACGTGGGCACGGCTCTTTTTATCTTGCATTCACTGCCGAGCCAGCTAATCCTGAATGTCAGTCCCAGCAAGGTCCTCGCACATCGTCTGGGAGAGTTCTCCAGATGAGCGAGGCCCAGAGGACGAAGTCTCTGGCGGATGGATGCGTCCCCGTGGCCGCCACACCCCCAACGTGCCCGGCGCAGGGTCTGAGTCCTGGGCACATTCAGGAAGTATTTATCGGTGCCCACAGCTAACGGTGGCGGCTGAACTCGGGTCGTCGGACGCCCCAGCACTGGCACAGGTGCGAGCTTACCTGGGGAACGCATCGAAGCAGTACGTTTTCCTGGTGTCCGGAAAAGCCACGCGCAAGCCTGACATCAGAGGCGAGTGGAGGATGACTGCGGCACACTCGTAACGCGAGGCCAGGTCCACCGTGGGGACGGTCCCGATGCTCTGGCCGTACAGGATGATGTTCTCAGGACTCACGCCGTACCTGCAGAGACCAGAGGGCGCACGCCGTTAGCTCACGTACGGGGGAGGACAGAGAGGCAAAGCCCTGCTCGCTTAAACTCGCGAAACCCCCACGGCTACCGGTTGAAGATGACATCATCTGACTTACACACTTTAGCCTCAAACGAACGTGAACGTCACAGAGACAGATGTTAGGGGCTATCTCTGTCCTAAGGGACTGGGATTCCCCCTTCTGTAACGTTTCGCAAAAATAACGGACGTGACATTTTTGGGAGCGGGAGGGACGAACGAAATGAACGCGTTATAAATTCCATTTTGGTATTCACGGGCGTCTCGTTTCTTATTCCTCCCTCTTTACGGTTTCTCCGATAATCACAAACGTATTTCTGAAATAGAAGCGAACGCACGTTTGGCAAATTATACTGTTGTTATTAAGAGCCCTTCAAGTGAGGTTTTAATAAAACATGAAAGGAGTTAATATCTATCAGAGGAAGGTACAGAGAGATGATTAATTTGAAGACGCCTATAGTTTCTTCAGTGTCTCCTGCAGGCTAATCTCAGCTTCTCCACCCGCCAATGGTCTCCCGAGCCACTCCTTCCCGGCGTTTCGTTGGGAGAAGGGACACGGGGCACGCGGCCACACTCCCCGGTCCCCCAGAGGACTCGGCTCCGGCCGGCGGAACCGAGAAGAATCCCAAGTGCAGCCTGCGGGTCGCGGCTCTAGAGAGAAGGGTGCGCCGTGCCCGTCCCGGTGGGAAGCAGGCGGACGTCCTGGCGGGGCCCCGGCCTGGCGGGAGCACGCCGCGAAGGCTGGGATGGGAGACAACGTCCAACGTCGAGGGCGAGCAAGGACGAGGACGGGGCCCTGACACACCGCTGTGCAAGTCCCGATCGGCACAGGCACCTGGGAGATACCCTGGCATCGGCCGGTGGAGCTGAAGCCCGCGACCCAACAGTCTCCCTCCTCCTGCAGCTCACGCAGAGCGCGACGCTTTCTGATAACGGCCTTCGGTGACACGGACGGTCGGGACTTCAGGCCGGCCTGCTCCCCCTCAAGCTCCCCCGAACTCCATGGGAAAACGGGGGATCTCGAGAAGGTCTTCGGGGAGGGAGTGGCTGCATTTTCATGGGTGTGCGCAGGGACGTGGTCTGTGAACAGCCGGCACCTGAGCTGCGCCACGGGGACAGACGGGACTTGCACACGCGGGGATAAAAAGGACTTTCTCCGTGAGCAGCACCGGGAAACACAGTGCCTCGTGGGAAAGCGCGGGGCAGGCGCGGGGCAGGCGCACGGCTCAGGGTGGCTGAGGGCAGAGCCAGAGGCGGGCGGGCCGGCTAAAGGGTTAGCGCTTATCCTGCAGATGATGAGGGGAGCGGGAGCTGTCCAAGGGCAAGGTGATGGGGACCGAGTGAATGCTCTGGGAAGACTCACCCTTCGGGGGTGTGCAAGACGGTGACAGATGTGTGCAAGGAGACAGGGAGATAGTTATGGGGCTATTCAGAATCACACGGTGGGGGGGGGGGGGGTGCGGAGAAGAGTACGACAAATTAAGAAACCACAACATAGGAGCTGCTCTGTCCTCCCGCAGAAAAACACGTGCCCGAACCCGATCCGCCCTCTCTCACTAAAGCGAAGAGCCTGTGCGGCCCCAGCCCCTGGCACCTAACACCACCCAGGGCACCTGTGCCTGCAGAAGAGGGTCCCGGGATAAAGGTCTTGGGGGTCGTGCCTGGGGCTTCACGTCAGTCGGAAGGACAGGTTAGTAGAAAACGGTCAGCAGGAAGAGTTTTATGGAGAGGTTTCAGGAAGGAACTGATGGCCGCGGCATCCTGTCCCGAATCTAAGGCAGAGACCAAGGATTCTAGAACACAGAGCCCCTCGATGAGGCCCAAAGGACGGGGGTGCCAGAGAGGAACCCGTCGTAGTGTTCCAGCAGACCACCTCGCGGGGAAACGCTCTACTGAGGGAAGCCACCGCAGGGTCCTTCCACCGCAGCAGGAGCGTTTAACCGAGGGCTCAGGGACCCGTGAGGGGAGCAGACATAAGGCTGGGGCCCCCTCCGCCCTGCACGATGTGCATCAGATTCCAGAACTGTCTGTGACCCCTCCCCCAAGCATAGCGGCCCCTTCACGGGATGGGGAGGTGGGGGGTCCGCAGACGCCCGGAGAGAGAAGTCCCACGTTTAGAGCGTGGGCCCCTCCCTCCGCTGTGGATTACAAACCAACGAGCCCTAAATCACAGAAAAAGAGAAGAGGAGGAGGAGAATGCAAACCGAAGGCAGCGAACGCAGGGCTGAGGACTCAGACCAGCAGGGCTGGAAACCGAAAGCGAGAGCCCGCAGGTCGGCGGGGCACCACAGCGGGGCGCCGGCCCCGGCAGGTGCGCAGAAAGGCGGGGGTGACGCAGGGCAGCCTTCCGCCGCAAAGAGTGCGTGTCAACGCCGCTTTCTATCGTCACGGCCCCACCTGTGTTTTCGGGGTCTCGTCCCGCACACGGTGCCCCCTGGACCTCGGGGCCACCCTGAACAAACACGGCAGAAATGGGCCGAGCCTCAAGGGGCACGGCCCGCTGCTGGGGGGTGGGGGACAGAACCCGTCCAACGTCAGGGAACGTGACCTCCACGGTGACCTCCCCCAAGCGCTGCACAGAGGCTGGAGCCACTTCCCCGCGAGACCCATTAGCTCCTGGCTTCCCTTCGGCCAGCATCCGACGCCCAGGATGGTCCCTGCAAGCTTCACCTGCCACATCCGGACTCACATCCCCGCTGACCACCGACGCTTCGGACCCAGAGCTTCCACTCGGAAACGTCACCAGGGAAAACACAAAGCACTCGCCGTAACGGGGAAACACTGACGATTATATTGAATCAAAGTCAAGAACATCCGGTCATCAGAACTCACCGGTGAGCAAGCGAAAAGGCAAAGCCACCAAAGGGGAAAAGCCCCCTGCGTCAGCACGTGACCACCAGAGGGCTCGTACCTGGGATGTATAGAGAATTACTACAGGGCGGCGAGAAAAAGACAACCCAACAAAAAAAATACAGCATTTTCTACAATAAAAGAAGAAATCTAAACGGCAGGGAGGGACAGACTCTTGACTTCGCCTCTGGTTACGATCTCAAGTCTCCTGGGTTCGAGCCCTGCGTCCGGCTCTGTGCTGACAGCGTGGGGCCTGTTTGCGATCCCCTCTCTCTCCCTCTCTCTGCCTCTCCCCTGCTCGTGCTCTGTCTCTCCCTCTCCAGATAAATGAATAAACGTGAAAAAAATTCAAAACCAGCATGTGATACCGACCAAACGTACAGGTGCACAGAACCACTTTGGAGACACTGGCGATACTCGCTAAGAGAGGTACTGACACGCACCTGCGACCTGGTAACTACTCCCAGGCACACGGGCCACGGCCAGACGTGCGCGAGTGCGCCAAGAAACACACACGAGACGGTGTGCGGGCACGTGTCTGCACGGCTGGAGACAACCCTGAGCGTCAGCAGCTGGGTCGGTGCAGAAACCGGGGTGCGGCCACACCAGAGTGCACATCACGCCTGTGCACCCAAGGACACACCGGTAAGGAAAAGGGGCAGACGCAGAGGACGCGCTACGTGGCGCCATTTACAGAGACGCCCTCCCGCCCAGATTCAGCTTCACTGGTTGGGGATACGTAACAGGGCAGAAAGCTCATAAGGCAAAGCAGGGACCAGAAGCCTTACGAGTGAGGGCAGTGGCTGCGGACGGGGAAGGGAGGCGCTCAGACTGGGAAGAGGCGTGCCCGAAGTTGCCCGTGACCCTCGTGGGATGCGGCTTACAGGATACGTCTGGTCACTGTGCACCTTCTACCGTCCACGAGGCTGGATGCTTACGTGTTAGGGACATTTCTATCTGGCTGCTACATTTTACAACCAAAACTATGATTTAAAAGTTCACCAGATAGTTCTGATATGGAGACAGCCCCCCCGAAAAACCGTTACGACTCACGGTAGACTTTGCGCTAAAAATAAAGCCCATGAGGAAACGCGAGACCGTTAAAAATTACGTCTCGTAAGGACTTAGTGTGGGGAGAAATCAAGCTGCCGTGTTCAGAAAACAGCACCCTACAGACACGAGGTCACAATTATGTTCCGTAGAACAAAAACAATAAATGGAAAAGGGACTTGAAATCAACATATTAAAGAAGGCATGATGCTAATCTTCAGGTAGTCAGAACTTTCATTTCTTTCTTTCTTTTTTTAAAGTGATCTCTATGCCCAGTGTGGGGCTTGAGGGCGTGAACTCACAACCCCAAGATCGGGAGTCGCGTGCTCTACCGACTGAGCCCGCTGGGCGCCCCTCTCTTCTCGTTTCCT
This sequence comes from Herpailurus yagouaroundi, assembly GCF_014898765.1. Lineage (NCBI taxonomy): Eukaryota > Metazoa > Chordata > Mammalia > Carnivora > Felidae > Herpailurus > Herpailurus yagouaroundi. Next base: position 1,920,568 of record NW_024412416.1, on the reverse strand, counting down.
TTCGTTATCAGGTACTGACTTGTTTAAGAAAATAAATAACGGAAGCAATACTGTGAGGTCTTTCTGCAAGGACTCGGGGAGCACTGTGTCCAACGCCGATGCTCCTGTGCGGGGAGGGCTTTGCCAACCGTGAAGCGCTGGGCCAACGCTCTGATTTGTGTCACGTTCAGGACTTTCCCACCGCTTTGTCCGGTCTTTACTAGACTGCCTGACGACAAAGGATGAGCTGGAAAACGGGTGGGGCAGGGGGGCAAGTAATTCTTTGAAGGGATCAAAGATATCCGGCGGGACTCGTAAGGGGCCTCAGCGCCCACGCTCCCCTGTGCAGATGAGGCCACTGAAGTGTGTCTTTTTCACCGTACCACCAGGGTTTTGTTTCCGGTGGGAAAAAAGGTGGAGATGGATAACCTCTATACTACCACTGGTTCCAAACTGAGACGCATCTGAATTTTTTGCGACTTTTTTTTATGTGTATTTATTTTTGAGAGAGAGAGAGAGAGAGAGAGACCGAGTGAGCAGGGGTAGGGGCAGAGAGAGAGAAGGAGACACAGAATCTGAAGCAGGTTCCAGGCTCTGAGCTGTCAGCACAGAGCCCAACATGGGACGCAAATTCACAAACCGTGAGATCATGAGCTGAGCTGAAGTCGGCCACTTAACTGACTGAGCCACCCAGGCGCCCCTGATTTTCTTGAGAATTTAACAAAAAAAAAAAATGTAAATTCCCTTCCTTAGAAATTTTCCATACTCAGAAATTCCAATGGGCTTGTGGATTCCTCAGACTAAATGCTCACTGATACTAAGTACCAAGGGTCAGCCCAGATCCTAAATCCCTTTCAGCTCTCGAATTAAATAAAAAGACAGAGGGAAAACAGAGCCAGTAAACGCAATCTGCTTACAAAGCCTGTGTGAGATACGGGACATTTTCAGTTCATAACTTGAAAAAGAAAACACGGCAGGATCGAGTGAAAAGCATTCAAAAACATCAATAATCACCAAGTCCTAAACCTTCACCGCAAAATAAACCAGAAGTCACGCCCTGCCGGCCGGGGACCAGGCGGCAGGTGGAAACAGCACATGCAAAACAGAAGGAACGTCCACCGGCTTCATCTGCACAACATGAGACGTGCTGTCTTCCGGCGAGCGCCCCTCCTCCGCAGGCAGGTGTGGGGACAGGAGCGCGATCTCCGGGCCCCCCCACGCCGGGAGGTCTTTCACAAGGAGACCTCCCACCCCCTGCTGCCCGGGCACAGACACAGACACAGACACGGGCGCTGGGTGGGGGACTCCAAGTCGGGAGGCCGGGGAGGCCAGGCGTCTGCACCTGACACGGTCCTCCCCCGCCTGCTGGGCCGTGCTCCCGAGCGTTTTGGAAGGTGCCTGTCTGCACACCAGGCCCACCTGCCACCCCGGGCGGGGGCGGGGGGGGGGGGGGGCGTGGGGATCCCCAGCCTCTGGGGACTCAGGAGCCTCGCCCCCACCCACACAGAACTGGTCTCTGAATCTAAGACCGGGCCAGCCTCCCCGGTGCCTCCCTCTCCAGGCCGCAGTCCCGATGCCCACGGCCACTCCCCAGCCCGTCCTGACCCGGGGGCCCCTGAGCGGAACCTCTGCTCCCACAACGCCCCGCAGGCCGCTATCCGAGGACGCTATCCATTCCATGTCTCCTTGGCGGTCTGCGCTACCAAGGACGTCCTTCTTGGAATCCACTCCTGGGCCTCGGGGACATGGAGGTTCCTCCCCCAGCCCCACCACAAACCAGCCCGGTCCCCTCCCCTCGTGTCCCCTGCTGTGGTCTGCCTACACTCCTACATCTTCTCTCGGGATGACTTCACTGACCCCCGTGACTTTGACAACCAGTTCTCACTCGCAGCCCCGGTCTTTCTCCTGAGTCCCCCGGAGCAGGAGGTCCCCGGCCCTAGGGAGCGGAATTGTCACATGACTTGCAAGGGGTCCTCCTCGTCCTCCTTGGATCCAGGAGGAACTCGACAGTGCAGTGACTTGTCCGAGGCCCTACAGCCAGTGACCGGCGGGGCTCTGAACGCATGAGTTGTCGGTTACGCGTAATTTCAAACTCAACGTGTCCGTAACCACACTCATCACTTTCTGTCCTGGAAACCTTGTCAGTGGCTCGGTCATCAGGTCATCTTCCCCTTTGTTGCCAGTCCAGGATCCCAAGTCAGGATGAAGCCAGAGGCGAGTACGTTATGAAGAGCAGTGGGTCGTGAAGTCACGCACTCAGCTAAAGGCCTGAACCCGGTTCTGACACTGACCTGGTTACACGGCGATTAATCCGCGGATTTGCTGCTATGCCTGGAAAATACTATTTTTTTTTTTTAACGGGTTCAAAAAATAGTTTCTGAGCACCTCCTTTGGTCTGCGGATAGAAAAATGGATATAAGTGGTCTCGAGGAGTGTGCAGCCTGCTGGTGAGTCACAGATGCACACAGAAGTATGGGGGGGGCCAAGCGGATGAGGTGTAAACATAAGACGAGTAGTTAGGACTCGGGACATCGTAGCCGATGAGGCAAGAAATTCAAGATCAGCCCAGGTGACCGCTGGGAGGGCCAAGGGCCTCTTGAGCTCTTGGTCAACCACGTGCCCTTCTGCATGTCAAACTGAGACACAT
>NW_024412416.1:1881827-1917842 GCF_014898765.1 Herpailurus yagouaroundi | reverse complement strand
CCCGGGCGTCCTCATAAAATCTGTGGCCCTGAGTCAAAGACATAAGCTGGTATTTCCTGCACACTGATCTCCAGGGAGAGGCGAGAGGAAATGCACTCGTGACAGGACAGCCTCACGCTGGAGCACCACCATTCATTCCTTGATGGGGGAGTCTGGGACCGACCCGGGGGTCCCACGACCCCCAGCAGGTCACTGAAATCTGAGCCCGGCCGGTGGATATACCGAACAGCTCAGAGTTACGTTTGTACAAAGACTGGAAGGCGGCCAGGAGGCCCTGATATTCGTGATGAACCCCAGGACCGTCAAGGAGGGCTTAGTGTCACCCCATCTTAAGTATGAGCACCACACCCAACTAAGCTTTCCATCTCTGAGCGCCCCCTCCTGATTCTCCTGTTCTCCCACGGTCCCACTAATCCCTCTTGGACCCCATCGTTCTCCTGAGGCTGGAATTCTGATCCCCTGGGTCCCCTATCAACCACAGCCCACCTTCTTCGATCCCCAGGGTTACAAACCCCAGAATCCTCGGACTTCTTCACCATTCTACTGTCAAGCCCCAGCCCCGGCTTCGGCACAGACAGGTAAAGGGCAACGCCCACGGAGGAGAAGACGTGACATGGGGAGAAGCGGGCACCTGCTCATCGGCCGGGCCCCAGAATGCGGCTGGGGCGGAGCGGAGGGCGCTCTGACACCCGGGAAAGTCCACCGCGTGCGCTCGCTGAGATCGGACACCACGCTGTCACGCGGGGACCCTGGGGTCAGGACGAGAGACAGCTTCCCGAGCTTCCCCACCTCCAGAGGTACCAGGAGGGCAGGACGTGGGCGTGAGCGACAGGTGCTGGCTGGGCGTCCGTTTGCTGGGGCACGCGCCTCCCTGGCCTCCCCGGAGCCACGTCTGCTGTCGCCTCCTTCCTTCTGCTCCTCCTCGCGTCCCACCCTTGAGCGGGGCCTCCCTCAGAGCTCCCTCTCCTGGAGCCTCTTCTCTTCACGTCTGTCCCTGTGGACCCCGTGGAACGCCACAGCCTTGCCCGGCACCCGACACGCGGTCACCGCACACGAGCGTCCGTTAACGGAGAGACGCGCGGCCAGGGTTCCTGACGCGTGGATGCACTCCTGACATCGCGGCTCAGCCCCGCCCCTCCCCCTTCCGTGGCACTTCCCCCTGAACTTCACACTCCCAGATGGACTCCGTGTAGCCCCTCCCCCAGTCTTTCCCTCGCTCATCACCAGAGCCTTGACCACACGCGCTGGAGAAGGACGACGCATGTCTCTCTCTGGTCTCCCCTCTGCCTCTCACACACCGTCAGCCGCTGAGTCCCGCCGTGTCTGCGCGGAGACGCTTGCCCGACCCCACTTCTGCTCTGTGGTTGCATCCTGTGGTCGATGTAACAGGACCTGCCTGTCCGTTCAGCGCGTAAGCAAGCAGGGACATCAGCACAGGCACCCTGCCGCGGGTCTGCTACTCAGAGGTCTTTCTGGAAGGCTCGCCATCATCGCCTCTACCTGCCCCCCCGCCCCCGAGGCTCACGCTGTCCAGAGGGCCCCTGACCACTCAAACCACCCACCCGGTCTGCCCCATCTTTCTGGTTTGCGCGTCTCCTTCTCGGGCTGGTGAAGGGGCAGGTGTCCTAGCTCCTGACTGCTGACCTGGTTTCCATCCACGGCCTTGCTCGGACTCGTGCTAACTGCACACACTTGCACATCACGGAGCCTGGGAATCCCCAGGCCGGGCCCCCCCTCCATTTCTGACCTCGCCTCTCCCCTCTCAGATCCGCCCTCGCCCCGATGCAGCACATGAGCCACCACACCACGCCTTCCACTCCACCCCTCCCCCATCCATCCCACTACACAGACCCCCTCCTTTAAAAGAGAGACAGAGAGGGGGGCCTGGGTGGCTCAGTCGGTTGAGCGTCCCACTTCGGCTCAGGTCATGATCTCGCGGTTCATGAGTTCGAGCCCCGCGTCAGGCTCTGTGCCGACGGCTCGGAGCCCGGAGCCTGCTTCCGATTCTGTGTCTCCTCCTCTCTCTGCCCCTCCCCTGCTCATGCTCTGTCTCTCTCTGTCTCTCAATAATAAATAAACTTTAAAATAAATAAATAGATTAATTAACTAACTAAATAAAAGACAGACAGAGCAGGGCACCCGGCCGGCTCAGTCGGTGGGGCGTGCGACTCTCGATCTCAGGGTTGTGAGCTCAAGCCCTACGTTGGGTGCAGAGAGGACTTCAAAATAAAATCTTAAAAAAACACCCAACAATAATGAAAGAGAGACAGAGAGACAAGAAGAAACCTGTATTATGTTCCTTTGCTAATCACACCCTTCAGCAAATCACTAGCCTTCGGGTAAAACCCACGACTTCAGATTAACCTCTGTAATCTGGCCCCACCTTACCACAGCAACCTTTTATTTTCTCTGCGAACGAACCTTCTCCGGCAGTCAGGCTGCTCCCTGTCTCATAAACACCTTCTGCCTGGAACGTGCTCATGCCTTCCCTCCGGCGAGAGAAGTCGGGGTCCCTCAGGTCCTCCCGGTCCCACGTCCGTCACACACGTCTGCCGAACACGGGTCTGCGTGGGGTCTTCTCCCTCCTGAGCCACTCACCGAGCGCGCACCAGCACGATGGCGTGTGCGATCGACCGCTCTGTGGCACGTCCCACACCGGCAATGAGACTTGGAGTCCCACAAGGGAAGGGAAATGATACCCACACTCAGGGCAGGGGGGGGAGGGGGGAGATCGTACCCCGGAGGCGTTTCTTCCCGGGAAGGGAACGTGGTTCTAGCCAAAGACCGTTTTCAGACAAATCACAAGTCAATTCCATACGTGGTTATCATGCCAATGGATAGATCACGCCCTCAAAGTTCGGCATCTTCTTGGGGATCTGGGTACGAGCTTCTGGAATGTCCCGTCTGCAAACTAGCGAAGAGGAAGGAGTCCATCCGTCAAGGCCGAGAGCGAGCATCGTCTCCTAGGCGTCAGGTAAGAGCTACTTCGGACACGACCCAGGGAACTCAAGTCCCCCGCGTTTTGCCAGGGGCGAGCCTCGGCCCCAAATGGCGGCACCCCGAAGCAGGCAACGCTATGTGCACAGTAGCCCCCCAGGAACCTACAAGGCTCCCCCCTCCGGCCTCCCCAAATGTCTACCACCTTCCCTGCATCACGAGCGACGCCGGGTTTGGGGTGCCCACTTCTCTGCTCCCGTCGGCCCCCAGGAGCCCCCGCACCCAGGGTCAGCCGGGCAGGTTGTCCTGTGGGAACCATCACTCCACCGAGAACGTAAAGGCCGCTTCGTTCTAACGTGGGGCTCTCTCATCCGTCTACAAACACGGACAAGCCGAGCCTCCCCACGACACCTGCGTCCTATTTAAGTTAAGGGACCTTGACTTCGCCCTGGGTCAAGAGTGTGTCCACTTATCTCCTCAAGAAGCATGCTTGGCACGGTGCCACTGACTTTGAAGTCAGTATTTTAAATATTTCACAGCCAGGATTCCTGGTGGAAATACCTTCGGACATAGGACAAAGCTAAATACACAAGGTAACATGAATGTGAACGGAAGGCGAGGTCGGGGATGCTGAGAAACCCTGACAAACTTCAGGGCAAAGCCTCGGAGTAAAAGGAGTGTCCGGGGAAAGCGAGTGCATCACCAGGACCCGCCGAAAACCAGCGCCGCGCACGGCACCCTCCGTCCACGGGCACGGGAACGGTATGCCCGTCTCTCACGCTCTGTGGCCAAAGCTGAACCACAGGCCTCATCGTTTAATTGTCATAAAGATGAAAAAACACGATCACCTGAAACACGTTTCTTTTCTTCTTTAAAAAGTACAGTGTCGGTTTAGACTTTTTCTTTAACGTTCACACGATGTTTCGCGAACCCATTCGTACGTTCACTCCAACGGTGAAAAGCAAGGAAACGCGTTTTAAAGTGGCTGCTGCGGGGCGCCTGGGTGGCGCAGTCGGTTAAGCGTCCGACTTCAGCCAGGTCACGATCTCGCGAGATCTCGCGTGATCTCGCGTGAGTTCGAGCCCCGCGTCAGGCTCTGGGCTGATGGCTCAGAGCCTGGAGCCTATTTCCGATTCTGTGTCTCCCTCTCTCTCTGACCCTCCCCCGTTCATGCTCTGTCTCTCTCTCTGTCGCAAAAATAAATAAACGTTGAAAAAAAAATTTAAAAAATAAAAAATAAAAAATAAAGTGGCTGCTGCATTAACGCTGCTTGAAAAAATTAGTCAGTTTAGAGGCCAGTGAGGTCGGCTGTGTATCTGTTTCTTTTCATCCGATCAAGGGAATTTGGGGAAAAGGGACATTGATACACGAGATAATTACAGCCTCTGCAAGTGTTGATAATTGGGGCATGCTCACTCAGGGTATTCTCCCAACACTGGCTGCAAAATAAAATGTGCCAAACGCAACATTAGAAGCAGCCTCATTCACTGGACGGCACGGTGATCTGGGGGTGAACCACTGCTCCCCGGTCATGAGTCTTTGGGGAAATAAAGAACAACACACAGGGCAGCTGGGGGGCTCAGTCGGTTGAGTGTCCGACTTCGGCTCAGGTCATGACCTCACGGCTCATGGGTTCGAGCCCCACATCAGGCTGTGTGCTGACAGCTCAGAGACTGGAGCCTGCTTCGGATTCTGTGTGCCCCTCCCCCGCTTGTGCTCTCTCTCAAAAATAAATACATGTTAAAAAATTAAAAAAAAAAAAAAGTTTGGGAAAAGGCACTTGTGGGGGCTCAGTTGGTCGAACACCGGCTCTTGATTTCGGCTCAGGTCATGATCCCAGGGACGTGGGACCGAGCACCACGTCTGGCTCAGCACTGAGCATGGAACTTGATTGGGATTCTCTCTCCCTCCCTTTCTCCCTCTGCGTCCACGCCTCTCCCCCTACAAAAAAATAAATAAATAAAAGGAAAAAGAAAAAAAAGAAGTTTGGGAAGATACGGAGTCTCAAGTCACTGTGGAGCAGCCGAGGGAGGGTAAAAGTCAGACCCTCAAGGTCATTATGGGAAAAATCTCCCGGGGGGCCTGGCCAGCTCAGTTGGTACAGCAGGTGATTCTTGATCGTGGGGTTGTGAGTTCGAGCCCCACCTTGGCTGGAGAGATCACTTAAGAATAAAAGCTTTAGAAAAAGACACAGAAACATCTTCCTGAAACTGTTTGGATGTCTGTGCTCGACGGACCAGGCCCTGGACGCGCCTCACTCTCCCTCCTGCCGGGGCAAAGAGGAGGCCGGGACCACGGTCCAGCCGGAGCCACGGGAGCACAGCGGTCGGCAGAGGCCCCAGGCGGGAGCGCACGGCCCAGGCCCTGTGGAGACAGACAGACCCAACCTGAAATCTGTAAACTCAAAGACAAGGTGTCCTTTTCTTGAACAGACAGCATGACGATAATTAGATGGGACGGACCACGAGGACGTCACAGGCAGGCTTGCACGGTGACGTGCGTGCCCCATCAGCGCAGCCTTCCCAAAACCTCCCAGCGGCTCTCGAAACACAACGGGACACATGTTATCCGAGTTCTGTAAGGTGCACCCACGTGGGGGTACGACATTTCCTTCCAGAGGGCGGTGCAGGAAAGGGCGTCAGGCCTAAGCCCACGTTCGGAACAACTTTGTTCTCGACTCTGGGTCCAAGCAAAAATAAGTTAAGACCCGGAGCACCAGGGCGGCTCAGTTGCTTGAGGGTCCGATGCTTAGTTTTGGCTCAGGTCACGATCGATTCGTGAGATCGAGCCCCAGACGGAGCTCTGCACTGACAGTGTGGATTCTCGCCCTCTGCCCCTCCTCTGTGTGCACGCGCGCTCTCTCTCTCAAAACAAATAAAACTACACTTAAATAAATAAGTAAATAATAAGACCTAGCATGACTTCATTTTAATTTAAAAAAAAAAATCATTTTTCAGAGGAAAAGGTAGAGTCCTAAAGAACATAAAATGAACTCTTTTAGATGAGCTACAATGAAAATGGAATAATTTGCTTGGACGTGTTTGACTATAATTGTGCATGAAACTGCTCTCATAGTAACAGACTCTTCTGGTGCTCTCTGACCACCTGATGCGCTGGAAAGGCCAGGAGAGGCTGCCCCCGCCACCCCCCGCCCCTCCACCGCTGCACAAGTACCCGTGAAACGGTTGGACTCCCACCTACCCTACTTTTCCGAGAGGATTACAGAGCGGGCTTATTTAAAACATCTTGCACGGGCATCTGACCAAAAAAGCCATTTAATAAACAGCACTCCCGTCCCACCAAATACAGAGACGGACACTCGGCCACGTACAGCCTGACAGGTTCCGCATTCCCAGCCCAAGGAGCACAGCCAAGGGGGACGTGCGCGTCTCGTGAAATCCCCGCGGGGGGGAGAGAAACCTAAAACCTCTCATTCCATTATCTACTGGTCGCCAAGGCTGAATGTGGTTTCTTAAAACGAGACACTCCAGAATCCAAGTCCCGATTATTCAACGTCACTGCAGGGGGAGGTGTAAGGCGAGCGCTCACACTGGCTGCGGTCCACACACTGGATACAGTCGGTGAGTGTGCCCTGCCCGACACGGGCTGTGAGCGCCGGATCTGGGGTGCTGCACCCCACAGGCTGCTGTCCACCAGGTATAGCCGGACGGTCACATCCCGGGGTCGGGCGTTCCCGACCCGCTGTGTCTTTTCAGGGCGCGCCCCCCCCCCACCTCCCCGCCCTGCGGCTGGCGGTGTGAACCCACGCCCAGGGTCACTCCCGCAGGGACGGGCAGAGCTCGAACCGGATGGTCAATCGGCGTCCTCCTGGACATCCGTGCCCTCTCCTGGGTCACCTGCGTCACCACACAGAAAGGCCCTCCTTAATCACAGGGACGAAAGCAAAGCTGAGGGAGGGGCCGGCGAGCGGTTCAAGCCGGCGCCCAGTCCTGGGTGTCCCGGAGGTCTGACCCGGGTAGGCCTGGGGTTCGTTCCTGTCTCTGGACGCTGGGCTCAAACCAGACTTCCGTGAGCAGCTCAGTACAAGGTCAGGGCCACGTGAAGGTGTGGGGGTGAGCACGTGCACAGCAGGCTAGGGGGAAGGACGGACTTGAAATCCTGGCCCTGCCCTGCACCGACTGCCCGACCTCTCTGCGCCCCCCTTCCTGAGTCCCCCTCCCAGGTCTGAGGCGGGAATTAAACGAGGTGATGAGAGAAACCCCACGGAGGTTCCTCCCTGCCCTCTCCAGGCGGCTCTCCAGTTTCCTCGGCCAGACATGGCTGGAGCGGGGATCTAACGTGGCCCCTGCACCTGCCGCCTCCGCCTAGGTACCCCCGACTCACGCGGGGGATGCCCTTCGGGGCACTTTGCGTCCACTCAAAACGTGGGTCTGTAGGGGCGCCTGGGTGGCTCAGTCGGTTGAGCGTCCGACTTCGGCTCAGGTCACGATCTCGCGGTTTGTGAGTTCGAGCCCCACATCCGGCTCTGTGCTGACGGCTCGGAGCCTGGAGCCTGCTTCGGATTCTGTGTCTCCCTCTCTCTCTGCCCCTCCCCTGCTCACGCTCTGCCTCTCTCCCAAAAGTAAATAAACATTTTTAAAAAATTAAAAAAAAAAAAAAACAACAAAAAACGCGGGTCTGTTAAGTCAACACTGCTGGGGCAGACCCAGTGAGGAAACCCCCTGTCCCTCCTCGATGGCATCTCTGCTTCCTCTCTCGGGTCTAACCCCGTCTTGTGTCCTTCCTCTTTGTGTCCCTACTCTTCTTCCAGAACCTTCCACCTGCCCCTTCATCCCTCTTAAGAACACAGAAAGCTCATAGCGTCAATTATGGAAATATCGCAAGCCACAGGACAGGGATGGAAAGGCCCCCGGAGATGGTACAGACAGATCGCTTTATCTTACAGATCATGGAACTAAAGCTTTGAGTGGTTACCGACTTAACTCCCAGTTGTAATTACCAAGGCAGCGGCCACTTTACGGCTCCGGAACATGGGCGCAGGTGAAGGAAGGAGGAGGATGCCCGGGAACTGCACCCAGGCTGGCAGAATCATCCCGTCGTGGGTGTGGCGTGGGTTCGGAGGGGGCAGGCCTGTGTGACGGGTCAGTCTGCTCCGTGTCTGCCAACCTGTTCAGGGATCGCCTCCCCCCCCCCCCCCATGTGTGACGGGGCGCCTGCCCGATGGGGCTGGGACACGGCCGCCCCGTGGTGTTAGTTACCACCCCCTTCAGAGCAGAGGTAATGCGGGCTGGAATCAGGACGTCCACAGCACTGACCTGGGAGTTTCAGTTGCAGCGAATGGCGTTTTGTCTTATGTTAAGTTTATTTATTTTGAGAGAGAGAGAGAGAGAGAGAGAGCATGAGTGAGGCAGAGGCAAGGAGAGGGAGAGAGAGAGACAGAGAATCCCAAGCAGACTCCATGCTGTCAGCACAGGGCCACACGTGGGGCTTGAACTCACAGTGAGATCACGACCTGAGCTGAAACCAAGGGTCGAGTGCCTAATCGACAGGGCCACCCAGACGGCCCAGCAAATGGTGCTTTAGAAGTGAACATTCGGGGGCACCTGGGTGGCTCAGTTGGTTAAGTGTCCGACTCTTGACTTGGCTCAGGCCACGATCACTTCGTGGGTTCGAGCACCGCGTCGGGCTCTATGCAGACAGTGAGGAGCCTGCTTAGAATTCACGCTCTTTCTCTCTGCCCCCTCCCCCCCCACATGCGTTTTCTCTCACTCTCAAAATAAATAAACTTAAAACAGAGTGAACATTCTGTTTAATGGGAACAGTTTCCGTCGGGGGTCACGAACAGTTCTGGAGACGGATGGCGGGGACAACTGTACAACCGTGTGAATGTTCTCAAAGCCACAAAAACGTACACTTGGAAGTGGCTGAAATGGTAAATTTAATTCAGGTATGTTTTATCATAACAAAAGGAAGAAAAAAGGGAGGAACATTCTTCTTAAATCTGACCAATTATTCCCTTTTGAAAGAGTACAAAGGAATACTCCGGCCCTCCTGGGATTCCAAGTGACTTTTTACTGTGAGAGTAGAAACAATAAATAGTAAATAACAGAGTAATCAAGGGTAAAACTTGGTTTTTTTTAATTTTTTTTAACGTTTATTCTTTTTTTGATGGAGAGAGACGGAGCGTAAGTGGGGGAGGGGCAGAGAGAGAGAGGGAGGCACAGAATCCGAAGCAGCTCCAGGCTCCGAGCCATCAGCACAGAGCCCGATGTGGGGCTCAAACTCACGAACCATAGATCATGACCTGAGCCAATGTCAGACGCTTAATCAACTGAGCCACCCAGGAGCCCCTTAAAATTAAAACAAATTTTCAGTGTTTATTTATTTTTGAGAGAGAGGGAGACAGAGCACGAGTAGAAGAGGGGCAGAGAGAGAGAGAGGGAGACACAGAATCCGAAGCAGGCTCCAGGCTCTGAGCTGTCAGCAAAGAGCCTGACGCGGGGCTTGAACTCACAACCGGTGAGATCATGAGCTGAGCCAAAGTCGGATGCCCAACTGACCGAGCCACCCAGGCGCCCCTAAAACTTGTTTTCTTTACCTGCAAAATGTCTAAAACCCAAAGGCATTAAAATGTGACAGCGATGTGAAGAAGGAGGACCGTGAAGACAGGCACGTCACCAAGGCGGTGTTCTACAGATCTAGCAACGTCTTCTACCCGCGATCTTTCTCAGAGGGGAGGTACAGACTTCAGGGAAGTCCAGGGGTGATCTATGTGACAACTCTATTTTATTTAAACATAATTTTGACCTCATTGCGCAGCGGCCCCCCGAGGGGGCGGGGGGGGGCGCGCCGCGGGCCCGCCCCGCCGCCGGTTTTTTTTTTTTTTTTTTCCGAGCAAAAACAAAGGAAAACCACTCCCTAGTACAGTCCAAGGACTCCACTGTCCTCTTGTTCTTCTGGAGATAAAAGGAGTCCCCCAGGATCATCACAGAAGGCAGAGCAGAGCGTGGAAAGGCAGAGACAGCTTTCTTCTGCAGCACCCATCATGCGACTAAAACCGTGACGGAATTCCAATTTCTATATTTGGCCACTCAAGGGCAGTTGTGAAAGAGGTCGGCCGCACTCCGAAACACGCCTCGGCCCGTCGAGGGCGGGGGCCTGGGGACCCTGGGGCCGGGCCCAGCCACCCGGACTGTCGGCAGCACCCCCAGCTGCGTGACTCCAAGGCGTCGCCCACGTGGGGCCCTCACTTCCTACCCAAGTCAGGCTAAAATAAGGCCTCGAGGTAACTTCCACAGGATATTTTAATTAAAATACTATGCAGCACACAAACACAAGGAAGCAAAAGCTACGTCCTGTTTATCGTAAGCCGGAAGCCTTTATTTGGCCGCTAAGAACACTGTGTGCCAGGACACGAGTAATTCAGAAGCGCCCAGCTCGCCGCGTCCCACCCACACGCTTTGCGGGCCGTGTCTCCGTATCGCCACGGCCCCTTCCCTGACGTGTCCCACAGGCACCAGAGACGTGGTCGGAGACGCAGGGGACCCGGCTCCTCCCGCAGACAACACCAGCCGGAGACGTGTGCCCTGAGCTGAGAGAAGGAGCCCGCGAGCCCTCAGGCCTGGGTTCGCGTCCCTGCTCTCGGCCCGTGGGCGCCTCACGTGTTCCCTGCCGTGGCCGTGGCTCTTCTCCGGCAGGACGCGCCACGCTGGTCCTTGCGGACAGCGAGGGGTCTCGTGCAAGGTGCGACGCCGGTGACGCTCCCAACGGGGACGGACAGGGAGCAGGTGCTCGCTCTGGAATGAAACCGCCGTGCTGCTGCCGACACGTCAGACGGCGACACTCCCAGGCGCGTGTATCACACGCACCCTGGGGCCTGTGGTGGACACCTCCCTCTCCATCCGCCCAGCGGGCGCTTGGGGGGCAGGCCAGGCCGCGGCGGGGGAACCCACGCGTTCCGTGGCACGGGGGACTTCGGGGCCACTGCGGAGGCCGGGCTCGAGATGCTGAGAGACAGGAAGGCTTTTGCCAAGCACAGTAGTGGGTCAGACGCACTGGGGGTCCTGCTAACTCGGGCCACGCTCCTGGGACTCCGCTGCTGGACTGAGCTCTCTTCTTTGTTCTGAGCGCCAAGTAGATTCCGCTCTGCTGGGCGAGGCTGATCTAGAACCTGCCGCGTCGGCCCGAGGCTGATCTAGAACCTCCCGTGTCGGCTGCAGGGCGCTCACCTGGCTCTCCCCCACCCCAGCTGTTACCAGTGCTGCGGCCGGCTGGCCTGCTGGCTCGCCCTTCCTCCGGAGCCCCTGGGACCTCAGTCCCCGTCTCGCAGATTCGCTCCAGGACGCCGACCGGCACCCGAACCTGCTGAACTTCCTAATCTCTTTCTTACGCCCTAGGACGTTCCTGCCTGAATATTCCTAATTCATCCGACTGCCTGCTCACAACTGACCCACGGTTTGCGAATTTCCCTCAAAGCAAGTCAATTCAGAAAAGGGGGATTTTCACTGCAGATTTTCAAAGTTAGTCAAGAATGGTGTTTTTCAAAAAAAAAAAAAAAAAATTAAAAAAGGGGCGCCTGGGTGGCTCAGTCGGTTGAGCGTCTGACTTCGGCTCAGGTCACGATCTCGCGGTTCGTGGTTTCAAGCCCCACTTCGGGCTCTGGGCTGATGGCTCCGGGCCTGGAGCCTGCTTCAGATTCTGTGTCCCCCTCTCTCTCTGCCCCTCCCCCGCTCATGCTTTGTCTCTCTCTCTCTCTCTCTCTCTGTGTCAAAAAAAAAAAAAATTAAAAAAAAAAGAATTGTGTTTTTATCAAAACTTGAAAGAAATCAAAACGATACAAAATCTTCTATAAAGTACTAACGTTAAATGTCTTCAATACCAAAGGTCTATTTGTATTTCTACCTTGAAAAAAAAGCCTATTGTCACCTTCCTCTACAACGTATTAGAATTCTTCAAATTTAAAAAAAGTGAAACAATATAGCCAAAATTTTATGAAAACATGAATACTCATTATAATCTAAACCTCGCTTCTTTGGCATAAAGCAAGATTGATGAGCAAGGTTACACGTTTCCATAACTCTGAGTATCGGAACCAAGTATTACAGAGGAAGTATCTCAGCTAAGCTTTTTTTTCTCTTTTGTTTTCCTTTTTTTGCCCTGCTGGTTGCACACACACGCTGACCGCTTTCTCTCTGGGGGCTTCCCAGGCATCAGAGAGAGAGAGAGAAAGGAATCACATATTTCCCAGCGTGCAAGAATGAACAAGGAGGGGCTGGGTTTTGTCCTCGTGGGGTTACACGCTCGTGGTCTGGTTATATAGGCTGGTTTTATGCTAAAATACGAATGCCTGACTGTGAGGTCTGGCAGAGGCAGACCCGGGCCTAACGCGCTCCCCTCACTCAACGGACCGGAAATCCGGAGACCAGTAAATCACCCCAGTGCCGACGTCCCATCGTGTTCAATGCCTCCAGCCACGTTCATGGGGCATCGGAGCCAGGATTTGTGATTCGTGGGCTCAGGGCCCGTGGACTCACTTTCCAAGGGGATGAGGCCCACACCTCCCTCTGCTGGCCCCCCCTCGTCCCGGGCACTTGCTCCCACAGGCTCAACCCTCCCGGGTCAGAAGTCACAGCCATCAGGCCAGACCAGAGGTGTTCCCTCTGGGGAAGGCTGGGTCTCCCCCGCTTATGCACAACAGCAAGGAACCCCTGGGGGGGGGCGGGGGGCAGCTCCCGAAGAGGAGGACACACTTCCACTCCACCTACCTTGTCTCTGATCCTAACAACCTGCCAGGAGCTACTGGCCATTTCTTTAAAGTTCCCGGCAGCTAGGTGAATTACACGAGGCCACCGATGTGGCAGGGGCCACAGCCCGGCTCTGAAGCCACATCAGATGCCTGCCTCCAAAACTGAGCCCCTCGGCCCCGAGCCCCCCGTCTCCACGTCTCCCCCAACAGCCCCTCTGTCCCTTGGCGGCCAGGGTGAGTCCGGAGCACGGGAGGCCTGCCGACCCCACCCCTCACTCCACACTCACATCTATAAACAGCAAAGCACCAGAACAGGTGATCAAAGAAAAACCACAAGACATATGGAAAGATCCTACAAATTCTGAAAAGGCAGCAACTAACCAAGAGAGGAGGGACAATCTTAAAATTAAAAAAAAAAAAAAAAAAAACAGAAAAAACTTTCCATACAACTCCTAAATCAAGGAGAAGTCAAAACCCCAACGACAGGCCAGGTAAAAATGACAAGTGCGTGGGTGCTGAAAGGCAAAACGATAAGAAAATCATCACCATCACCATCAGCATCGTCATGGCCGTCAAAATATCCAAGTCGACACTGACGTTAACCTAGAATACAAGGCGCCAGAGCCTAACGCACAGGCAGCCGCCCCCGCCTGCTAATAGCGGGCAGCAGAATTCTCCACCTGCCACGTCGGCCAGAGCCCCACGCTCTCGGCGTCCAAGGGAGAAAAGCCCGCGGACCCCCTCTCTTCCGAGGGTCTGCTAATTCTCGGAAACTGCAGAGAAGACTTCCTGGGCAGATACGGGGAGTACCGGGGGCAGGTTTCGGTCGGCTACGCTCTGTTCCTTCTTGTGTCCCCCGCCGGACAGAGCCTGGTACCCAGAGGGCACCCACACCTCTGAGCGAAACCCCCACGCGTTCCAGGCGCGGCCGAGACACGTGCCCTTTGTAGCTGGGCGCCTCCTCCTGCCGGTGCCGTGGCTGACTCTGGTCACCCTCCAAGAAACCGGAGGACAAAAACATCGTCGTGGGGGGTTGCGTAACTCAGCTAACAAGGGAAGACTGCTCGGCACGGGATTTAAAAGACCCGTAACGGCACTCATGACACAAACGGGGAGAGGAAAGGCCTGTGTCTCTATTCTCCCCCTCAAATTCTACTCAAAACAGGAAGAAAACGATGTGAAGGAATAATGAGATGACGAAAATAAAGCAAGCACTCCAGCGAGCCTAGGGCAGGGTGTCCATGACCCCCACAGACCCACGGAGCGGGGGCCACGCCGTCCCTGGGGAAGGCACTTCTAAACCCCGCTTCTGGCTCCGTTTCATGTTTCCGGCCATGTTTTTATTTTTCCCTCACGGTAACGTATCTCCCTTTATGTTTCACAGATGATTCACGGCGAGACACAAATCGGTCGGTCAAAAATCACCACGGGGTCCGAAACCCAACTTCCATAGTGATGACCCCGGCTCCTCAATGTATTTTCTGCCTAGGACAGAAAAGGAGTACATGAAACGTTGAGAAAGACTTCATCGCAAATGGTTATCGGCTTTGGTACTTGAGGTAACACACGCCAGGCCGCGCTGGCCCCGGGCTGTGGCTTCCTGCCGGGCTCCTGTCTGAACAGCGCCTTACGCGCCAACCAAAGGCCTTCCGAGTGAATGGAGCCCCCGAGTCCCAGATAATCGAAGCCTGACCTCCCTTCAGGGCTATCGCTTGACTCTGTCAAGCAAGTTTGACGATGTCAAACTCAAGTCAAACTTCTCCCGAATGTCCATCTGGCCGGGAAAACTCCCAATAACGGTGGAGCAAGACCTGCTTCTCAGAACCACCCGCCGCAGGTGACTGTCCACCGACCTCCTGCCTTGAACCCCGACGTGGGTCAACCTCGCGCGGCCCGCCGTCTGGCCCGTGGGCTGCTGGCTTCTCTTCCTCGGCTCAGGACCTGCCCCTGCAGTCTGGGCTGGAGGAGGGGCCCTGCCGGCTGACGGTCCCCACGAGCGATGTCCTCCAGAACCAGCATCCACAGCTGTGGCCGGGAGGGCCAGCCCGGGAGCCCAACGCGGGGCCCACACTCGGCGGCTGGGCTCACTGCCCGTGGGCGGTCTGGCCCCCCGGCCCCCTGGCCCACCTGAGCTCAGAGAGGCTGAGGGACGGGAGACCAGGTTCCCCGCGCTGCACCGTGAGCGCCCCACAAATGCCAGATGCCCGCCTCCCTGGGCCCCTCGGTTTCCCAAAAGCCCCCAGCGTTACCCTATTTTAAGCCCTTGACTTCTGTTATAGTTTAAACTCCCTTAGAGCACAACACACAGAATACTTTCCAACGCCTTATTTTAAAAATTACGTAAAACGAACTTTGCTCGAAGGCCCGAGCAGCGCCGAGGGGACGGGCCTCCCCGACCGGTGACTCTCCAGCTGGCCCGCTTTTGGGATCAGAAGGAACTGGTGTTATCCACCACTCGAAGTAAAAGCATCTCCTCTGTGGGGGCTCCCGACACCCTGAGGAACCTTCGGCGACCCAGCTTCTCTGGGGTTTTGCCTACAGAGACCGTGCAAATACCCGCCTCCCCTAAGATTTCTCACTGAACGTTAACGAAGTGTCTCTTGACAGTCATTTGGTGCGTCTGGCTCCGTGTGCTCCACTCTGGACCCCCGTCAAGAGGGGGATGTGGGGTCCCCAAGGCGACCCGTGGTGAATTCTCGCTGGATTGCGGCATTCCTAAAGACACGAGGAGCAGAGGCCCTAACGGCAGGATCCTGCCCGTCCCTGCATCATTGGACAGCAAGTCAGACTGCAAGGGATTCTGCCCTACGAAACCCAGGAAGGTCTCCCCATATGGAGTGCAGGCCGTGCCCAGGGCGGCCCTGGTCACCCGCACACGTGATGACCTCGACAGTTCACAGCGAAATACTGGTTCGTGGGGCGACCGGGGAGGCTCAGTCGGTCGAGCATCCGACTTTGGCTCAGGTCATGATTTTATGGTTCGTGAGTTCAAGCCCCCGCGTCGGGCTCTGTGCTGACAGCTCAGAGCCTGGGGCCTGCTTCGGATTCTGTGCCTCCCTCTCTCTCTGACCTCCCCTGCTTGTGCTCTGTCTCTCTCTCAAAAATAAAAAATAAACATTAGAAAATAAATTTAAAAAAAAGAAGAAGCAATACTGGTTTATGAAGCAGTCATTTAAGATCCGTCTGACCACTAGGTCAAAACGAGGGCCCAGTCCATTTGATACTTGCTTCCCAGCCGCCTGCCCTCAAACCCCACTGAGGAAGAAACACGTGAGTCCAGAAAGGACCAAGCCCACCAGGGCAGAGAAGACGGGAGGATGGGGCGGAATCAGAGCACAAGAGATTTCGGCGCCTTTCCAGGGCACAGAAGGGGAGTGGCGATCGTTGACGGATGAAAGCGAGTGGATAAAGCTGTCCGGGAGACAGGACACTGCGGGGAAACTGGGAACCGTGGGGATCACCGGACGGCTTCGGGCTCAAAACTGGCACAGAGCTAAAAATAGGGAATCGCACAGATCAGCCCCTCCCCCCCCCCAGACCCTAAGGCCCCCTGGGGTGAGCGAGGACTTCTGGTTCCTGCCCTTGAGTGAACTCATCCCCATCCTGACCCCGGGGCCTCCTTCCACCCGCGAACAGAATGTGCATCTCAGGAAACACGCCCAGGCTGCCTTCCCTCTCGGGGAGAGGCCACGGGAGGGAGGGACAGATCTGCTCGTGCCACATGAGGACACCCAACCCGACGACCCAGTTCTCACAGAGCACCAGACACAGCCGTCAGGGCAGCAGACGCGTGCTGAGCATTTGCTGCTGATCCGGCACAATTCTAACACCTTGGCGGCTACAGACTCATCTAACCTCAACACGTCTGGCTGGCAGCTGCCGTCGTCATGACGAAAGTGCTTTCCATGCAGGGAAAGGTACGGCGAGGATTCAACCTGAGTCTGAGGCGGAGACCAAGCTCCTAATCACTGAGAGACACTACCCAACACACCAGGAAAACGGGGGGCACTGGAGCCCCAAGTGCGAGCCTCACAGGAACAGACAAGTGAGGGGCCAGCTTTTAGGACTTAAAAGAAAAAAAAAAGGGATACCAAAAGAGCAGGGATACTGATGGATCTGAGAACAAACATCCATAAAACAAGAACAGGGTGCTCTGAAAAAGGAAAGTCAAAGGCTAACCATGAACTGAGAGGCAAAAGACACATAATGCTAACACAGAAAATCTAACTCAAAGGCTACAGCACCAAGCCAAAGAGATGTCCCGGGATGTCAAACGAACTAGACAAAGAGACGGGGACCTCGAGAGGCAGAGGGGGGCCTGCAGGCCGGGGTACCAGAGGCCACGCCAGGAGGGCACTACGCAAGCGGACCCCGGCCCTCGGTGAGAGCCTGGCTGGCAGGGGGCATGTGGAGACGGGCCGACTCACGGGCTCACTGAGCGGACGGGGCTGGGCTGGAGCAGAAGCTTCTTACCCGCGATCACAAACACGGCCAACGGAGGCCAAAGAACCAGCGAACGCTGGAAACGGCAAAAGGAAGTCAGTAGGAGTGGATGATGGAGAAGAATCCTTGTGTTTCACAGCAGAAAATCACAAAGTGCTGTCCAAGGTCGTTCCTGGGTGCTGGGGAGTCCATGGCTTTTGTCATAATCTCCCCTGTTTATTATCACTCTACACACACGTATTGCTTGAGTCAAAACGTTAAGTTCCGTCGCTAGGATGTCACTCACGTCTCACGTCTTCCTGTCTACGTTTCTCACTGGCGCGTCGGCAGGACCCGGTGCCGGCAGTGACCCTCGCCGTATTTGTTACCGGGACACATTCTCCGGGACTTCCCCAAACACACCCTTCCTTCACAAAGACGAGGAGGGGGGCTGGTCACAGCCGTCGGCGGGACGAAACGCAGGCACGCCCGGGACTGACCGGCGAAGTTTCTCTGCCCTCACCGCGCCCTTCACAAACCGGCCGCGCCTCCGGCGGATGCAGGGTGACACCATCGCCCTGGAACGAAGCCACCGTCCTCCAAGTCACCAGCTGCTAATCTACGGTAATTACATTTAAGAACCTGATCTCAAAACCAAGACTGAATATTAATAAGGTCAGCGGCAAGGAGATACTGGCGGGCCAAGCGCGGGGCCTGAAATTATAAGACGACGTTTAGAATCTCCAAAGCTGGTCTCAAAGACAGCCGCAGCGCAGGCCTGAGGCCTCACGTGGAAAGAGTCCGCGTGCACGGCAAACCAGCTGACTCGAGGGGAGGGCGCTGGAAGCGGTCCAAAGCTTCGAGCGAGGCGCAATTCTGAGGGGGTTGTCGGGACGGTAGCATCAGCCGACTCCAGAAACCCCTGCTCTCCCAGCCCAGCCCACCTTCCGGACGAGCCGGCGTCACAGTGCACGCACCACACGACGGTGATGTGCCACCGGAGTGCCCAGTCGGGCCAGCAGCTCGGCAGACTCGTGAAACCCCCCGACTGTGTTACTGCAACCGTGTGGGAACTCGGCTCGAGGGCATCCTAAGTTCCTCGGGACAAAGATTTTAAAATCACTGTTTAAGTGCGTCTCGCTCTTAGTTTACCAAGTGAATGGACGACGGAAAAAACAGAGGTACTAAAACTAAGCCCCGTGGTCAAGGCAAAGATGAAAAGTGTCAGAGGTACCAGGGCTTTGGGAGGGCTCTTGGTTTTGTTTTTGGTGTTTCCCACCATCAAATGCTCACCGGCCTCCGGCCGACAGAGGCTATGTTCAATCGCAAAGGAAAAAAGAGAGCATTGCAGGAACGTGTATGAAAAGCTACAAATAAATGTGTTTTAAAGACCGTTTGCTCTTCCCGCCATCCTTTGGGGCCCCCGTGAGGGTGCGCATGACGGTCCCGGCAGACGCTCTCAGGAGCATCACCAACGCCGAAAAGAGAGGCAGACGCCAGGTTCTTACCAGGTCGTGCTCCGAAGTCAGCGTCCGGTTTCCGGCCCTGGTGATGGAGCACGGTTACACTGGGGAGCTTGGGGTCACTGATGCTCACAGAGCTGGGAAAACCACTGGGAACCCCACAGGCAGCAGGTGAAACACGTATGGGGTGAGCCGCCCCCGGTCTGCCGTACGACTCCAGGACCTAGAAAAACCGCGTAATCGTCTGGTCCCGTTCCACCAGTCTGGTTTCGTTGAACTGACAGCCTCAGCTGGCATCACGGACCATGAAGAAGCCGGACGGAAACACGCAGGAGGGAAAATCCTGGGATTCCTCCTCTAGGGAGGTAACACGTACATACAAATAAAAAGCCTCAATGGACGAAAAAAAAAAGACTCCTTGAAAACTGAGATGCAACTAGGACATTATTTTTTTAATGAACTCTCAGTGAATAAAAGCTTCCCTATAACACGAAGGTCTACCATTCCACTTGATCTCCTACTTTCAGAAATGCGTGCATACGCAGCAGCAAGCCGCATTAACTGGGGAGTCCAGGCCGCATTAACTGGGGAGCGACAGGGCCATCACCCTGCCCCGTGGTCAAGTCTCAGAGATGTCGCTAAACCAGAACGCATTCAGGGAGGACCACCACAACCGTGAGGGGCCGAAAGAACCGGGGGTACTGAGCCTGCGAAAAGAGATGATTAGGTACCAGCACTCGCTGAGGCTCTCCCTGGCGTTCCATTCTGTAGGGAAGTCCGAGACGAGCTTTGCCCTGAGGGAGCGTACCTGAGGATAGTGGTTTCCAAGCGCACGGTGGTTCAACGCAACAGCGAACCAAGAATTAGGACAGGGAAGAGAAAAAGTAAGAGTTGAGCTTAACCACAGAAAAAAGTTGTCCTTCTTAGAAGGATTCAACTGGTGATTTCCAGGTGTGAATTCAGTTATTCATCCAGACAACATCTGAGCCTGAATGGCTACCAGTAGTCAAGGAACCACCGGCAAAGATAAATCCAGGATTCAGGTGGTCGGCCACCTGGGGATTGGAGGGGGTTGGCGGGAGTTAAGGGGGAGACAGACAGGACCACACAGTCCGAGGTTTCCCCAGTCCTATGATAGGAAGTCCTATCACCTCCCCAGCTCTTCTCTGAGGGAAAGCTTTGGGATGTTTACTTTATATTACTAAAGCAAACACAAAAGCTAAATAATTAGTAGCGAGTCGCGAAAATATACCGAGAACCTACGATGGTGATCAAATTTTGCACTTGATGGTAGCAAAGTTTTTTTTTTTTCAAGAATAAAGAAATTCTTGAATCAAGCATGACCAAGACTAACTGAGTAGATCTGGACTTTTCCAGCTTTCACACACCGGCCAGACTGCCCCTTCCTTCCCTCCTCCAACGAGACAGGGAGACGATTTCGTCTGCCAAATAAAATGGCGTGAAAGGTGATTTTGACAACAAAACGCAGGAGCGGCACAAATCTCAGCAATATTGGACCCATTAAAAACGCCTGGCTCTGAGACACCACCGCTGTCCTTATTGTTCTTCTCTTGCTGTGGATGAATAAATGTGTCTCCCGGCACCGTGGACTGGTACGGGGACCCGCTGGAGTCCCCCAATCCTCACGTCCCTCCCAAGGATCGTGTGACCACACACTCGAATGGCTTCCCTGGCAAGGGAAGGGCTGAAGCCTTCAAATCCGCTGATAGACATCACGGGCTTTATCGGGCACAGCACAGTTAACTAGATGAACAATCTTGCCCCTTAACGTCTCCGGCTATAATTCTGGAAAACTAAACTCCTGTGGGGTGGGGACTGGGGGAGGGGGGGAAAGATGATTTCCCTTACGAATGGCACCTGACATCGGGGTCCACTCTGGCCAGACACCTGCAGACGTTCCAAACTTCAGCCTTCTGCTGCCTGCGCCCCTCTCGCTGTCGGCTTGCAAAGACCCTGTCGCTTTCGCGCCTTGGTAAGAACCCGCAAAGTGGAGAGGTTTCCAAGGACTTAACGTCACTTGCTGTCCTCTGCCCGTTGAGACAGGAACACGTCAAGAGGCTCGTCTGGGATTAGGCGGAAGAGCCCTTGCTGAGACCTGCCAAGTACTAGGCTTCGGGCAGCCGGGGACGAGGACCACCCTGTATCCTCGGGGTGGGCTCCATCCGGACGCCTTTCTGAGGTTCTCTGTCGAGCCTAAAGCACGCCAAGGTGCTTCGCAAGGTGGATTCGCAAGGACTTTTCACTCCCCGTCCGCAAACACAAATCCTGCAGCTCAGTAGGGGAAACGGGTCCGACTTGAAAGGCTCAGGAATAAAACGCTGTTCCATGTTATTAAAATAGGTCATGATGGCTCTTTAGAGCCAGTCTCAGGAAGGACAATAAACACAGGAACGAGAGATAGAAGCCAATGTGCTAAAAAAAAAAAAAAAAAAAAAAAAAAAAAAAAAAGGTAAAATGTGGAAAGCCCGCGTTGCTGGACCATCCGTACAGGACGACGGACAACATCGCCGGAGAGCAAGCTGTAAGAGTGCCCAGGCCACAGCACATTCAGAGAGGCCGCGCTGGAAGGAATCTGATCATCCAGACAAAGACACTGACCCCTGGCCCTCGGCCGCTTCGCAGCCCCCGGGCTACTGCCGACCACTCGCTCTCCCTAAACCTCCTTGTACTAGCGCCCCGGGTGCAAATGACAGTCCCTTTCTCCCCAAATGCTTCTCGGGACCAGAGAGGGCACACAGGACAGCACCCAGGAGGGTACAACACCCTTCAGAAACGCAGGGTGCTATTCTGAAAATCTTTTCCTAATAAAATTTTCTCACGTTTGCTTATTTTTGAGAGAAGGGGAGAGACGGAGCAGGAGCCGGGGAGGGGCAGAGAGAGGGGGAGACACAGGATCCGAAGCAGGCTCCAGGCTTCGAGCTGTCGGCACAGAGCCCGACCCGGGGCTCGAACTCACCAACCGCGAGATCACGACCTGAGCCGAAGTCGGACGCTTGACTGACTGAGCCCCCCAGGCGCCCCTCTTTTTCAAATCCTTTTTTCTTTTCTTCCTTTCGGCTGATTTCCAAAGGTTCAGGAGACATTTTGTGTCTTCAGAATACTGCTAGACAAAAGTACAGAATTCCACGGGGGGATGTCTCTCCAAGGGTATTCAAAGTCATCTTTTAAATGCAAATGGAAGGGTTTTTTTTTTTTTTTCTGTACTATAAAAGGCCTAATAACAATGAAAGATTGTACCAAGCATCTGGCCCAGCACCTGACACATGTCAGGCAAATTGTAAGGTTGAAAATTCTAAAAATTTAAATTTCTCAGCCTGCTCAGATCCTGTGATTCTAAGAGAAGAAGTCCAAGAAACACGAAGTAACAGTATGCGTCTAGACCACCGGTGTCCAAACTTTTCACCACGCTTCCTCCTTCCTAAAAATGAGCACATATAGGGGGCGCCTGGATGGCTCAGTCGGTTATACGTCCGACTCTTGGTTTCAGCTCAGGTCGTGATCTCAGTTTGTGGGTTTGAGCCCCACATCAGGCTCCGTGCTGAGAGCGTGGAGCCTGCTGGGGATTCTCTCTCTCCCTCGCTCTCTGTCTCTCTCTCTCAAAAATAAAAAAAATGTCTTTTAATAAAAATGAGCACACTATCTGATGCATGTACAAATACAGATATATACATATGAGTGTTTTAAAGCATCATATGAAACCTGGGGTGCCTGGGTGGCTCGGTCGGTTGGGCATCCAACTTCAGCTCGGGTCATGATCTCACGGTCCACGAGTTCGAGCCCCGCGCCGGGCTCTGGGCTGGCAACTCGGAGCCTGGAGGCTGCTTCTGATTCTGTGTCTCCCTCTCTCTCTGCCCCTCCCCTACTCATTCTCTCTCTCTCTCTCTCTCTCTCTCTCTCTCTCTGTCAAAAATAAACATTAAAAATTTTTTAAAACTTTGTATGGAACCTTATGAACATTTAAAGCAAAAAAGCAGACACTGAAAAATAATAATGAACAGAAATAGAAGTTCTGCTGTTTCCACGTGTGCAGTGTGCAGCCTTGAGTACCTTCCAAGACGCTCAGTGCCCATCACCCTGGGAGCCCACTGATGGAGAGAACACTATCTGATTTTAGAACGTGAGCTCCAGGGGCAGGCTGCCTGGGTCCAAATCCCGGCTCACCTCTCGACTCCGTGGGACCCTGGTCAAGTCGTCCCTCTTTTCCTGGTCCTCAGTTTTCCAATCTCTAAACTGGAGACAACAACAGTCCCTGCCCTACAGATGCGATGATTAGAACTACGTAACGTATGACATTTGCTCCACACAAAGAAGAGGTTCCGGGAGTCATGGCGAAACCCAAACTGACATCCAAGCAAACCTCTGGTTTATGAAGAGAGAAAATGGGGCCCGAAGACAGGACAGGCCCAGGCACCGTGTGCCTGCGCATCTCAGTGCCTAAGCAGGACTACGTCTCCTAGCTCCGGACCACCAGTGATCTTTTCACTGCAGCCCACTCGTTACAAATAGATGGGCCATACCTCCTGCCTGCCTGCCTGTCTGTCTGTCTGTCTATCTAATCTTTACGATGCTGATGTTGAAAATCAGTAGCCGAGACTCCGGCACCTTTCCTTTGATACGTATTTGGTATTAAATCTATTTAATATCCCCCTGAGATCCACTCTCGTATTGCAACCCATACTCCAATAATGCCAGGACGCCTCCCACAACGCACCAAGGTAAGCCTGGCTCTGCAGCTGGCTCATCACCACGTCTGAGTGCTGATACAGACAGCAAGAGGTTGCCGGGAAATCAGACAGCTAGGATAGGATTTGTGCATGTCGATGGTGTGGATTTTTCCTCGCAATAAAGACGACCTACAGGAAGGTAATAATCGCGTGGGGGAGGGGTGTGGGCAGAAGCGTGTCACAGGTACGGCAGAATATTGATAACCATTGAAGGTGGGGGATAAGGACGTGGGTGTTTTTTTTTTTTTTTTAATGTTGATTTATGTTTGAAAGAGAGAGAGAGACAGAGAGAGAGACAGAACCTGAGTGGGGGAGGGGCAGAGGGAGAGGGAGACACAGAATCCGAAGCAGGTCCCGGGCTCCGAGCTGTCAGCACAGAGCTCGATGCGGGGCTCGAACCCACAAACCACGAGATCATCACCCGAGCCGAAGTCGGATGCTTAACCGACTGAGCCACCCGGACACCCCAGGGACACTGTGCTCCTGCAGACGAGTCAGCTGTGGTCAGAACCAGCCAGGAGCTCTCACTAGCAGTGACGAGAGCCAGTGAGCTATGGTCAGAGCTGTGGGAGCAGAGAAAGGGACCCGGGCTCTGTGGGGACCACGGGTCCGGTCCGCAGGCGCAGGGGGGATGGTCAGCGGGGTGTGCGGGCTGGAGAAGGGCGGTCCGGGCAGAGAGCTCAGGGAGCCCAGCTGTCCAATCTCCATAGGCACACAGGCGGCGGCCCTTTCAACGAGCCTAGCCAGAAAACACTGTGGGTGGAAGAGGCCACTCCCGACACCCTCAGGTTCCAACCGTCCTGGGTGTTAAGGAATCACCTTTGCAGCTCCTGGTAAACGTGGACACAAGAGGAAAACGCAGACGACGGAAGCAGGGGCCACGGAGCGAGAGGGGGCTACGGAGGCCCCCAAGGAGCTCTCGTCCCCCGTTCAGCTCAGAGGGGACACGTGGGGACAACAGGCGGGCAGCAGGGATCATGGCAATTAAAACCACAGTCTTTAGCACACCTGATCGTGCAAAGGTAGCGGAGATGCTCTCACACCCTACACGCCGTGAAACACTGGTCCCCGGGGAGCAGTGTCAGGCTTTCCAGAAGCTAGCTGGGGAAGCCAGGAGGCTCGCAGCACCCAAGGGACCCTGGGGTGATGGCCGGACCCAGGAGTGGGCGGCGCCTTCCGCGGGGAACCACACGGGCGCTGGGAAGAGACCAAGGGGGTCCAGCCCTCCAGGCACAGAGCGTGACCTGGGAGTCACCAGCCACCAAGCAGAGCACACATCACCGGACGGCATGGTGCTGTCCCCCAAGGAGACACCCGTCACTCGGGGGAGCCCCTGACCCTGCCACGTGGGGCTCCCTCGAGGGCCAAGGGACACAGGCAGGTTCCTCCAGACAAACGCCCATTCTCTCCAATTTGCTTCTGGTTTCGTGGCTCCTCCTGGTTTCGTGGCTCCTCCTCCTTTGAAGGGACAATTCCCAAATTCATCCCAAAGTCCAGGCTCGCACCCTGTCGTCCCTCCACTTGACCCCCTGGACGTCTGATGGGCATCTCAAAGGCGACAATGCCCCAGCCGGAGTCCCAGCCCAGCCTTGGCACTTGGGAGCCACGCCAGCCCCCGGCCACCTCAGTGAGGAGCGACTCCGGCCTCCCGCTGCTCAGCCAAGACCCTCGGACTCGTCCACGCCCCTCCCGTCCCCACTGGGCTCAGCCAGTGCCGGTGGTCTGTCTGCACAAGAGCACCCCGGATCCGAGCCCTTCTCACCACGTCTGCTGCCACCATCGCCTCTAACCCACGATCCCCCAGGGGAGTCCCAACCCATCTTCCTCCCTCCCCGGTACCCGGGCCCTCTGTTCATCACCAACACAATCACCCAGAACTACTGACACCCGTCAAATCCGGTCCCTTCTGTCCCCGAGGCCCCCGTTACACGCCGTAGGACCCCCACCGCCCCCTTCACTGTGTCCCCGTTCTCACGGCCCCCACTGTGCACGCCTCGTGGCCCTGCTCCGGCCACACCGGCTTCCCTGATGTTCCGTGAACCTTAGGGCCTCCGTCCCCTGGACTTTCCTGCACCTGCACGGAGCCATGGGGCTGCCCCTTGGCGCTTGGGGCCAGACGTCGCTCTCCGGATGAAGCACATTCTCACCTCTGAAAACCGCACTGTGGGCGCCTACTCTCCGGGACGCCCATCACCCTACTCCGTTCTACATTCTCCGCCCTTTTCCCAAACACGTACCGTGTTCTCATCAAATACTGTTTACAGAATCATGGGGTTGGCCGCTTTTCCTTAGTTTCTGCCCCTTGCAAGGAAAAGCTTCAAGCACCAGGGGTTTTGTGCTTGTTTTGCTCTGGGAGAATGTCTGCTCCATGACAGGCCCTTAGTACATTCGCTGAATAAGTATATGCAAGAGAATACGAGACTGAGTCAGAAAGGGATGTTTCCTGATTCCAGATCCCGATGGCGGAGCGCCGCGGGAGGCGATACGATACGTACAAGGTGCGGCCGCGGCGGGGGCTGTGGAGCCCAGCCGGTGACGAAGGGCAGGGAGGGCGAGGGACGGGCCCAGCGACGAGGAAGCGGGGGTGCTGAGAGCAGGCTCCAGGGACGTCCCCGTGGGTGGGACCCAGACAACTTTGATCAGGTGAGCGAGCTCTGATGACTCAGCAGCAAGGTGTGGCTGGCCAGACGTGCGACGGACAGCGAGGCACCCAAGGGGACCCGGAAAACACAGGGCGACACAAGGTCAGAGTGGTGACGAGCTGTGTTTACAGTACGCTGACTCTGAGGGGTGGCGGGGCCCCCCGTGGATGCAGCCCAGGGGCGGTGGGACCCCAGGCCAGCTCCCGCTGGGCGTCAGGGACAGAGGCAGACACGGGGAAAGCCTTCATGGTGACATTCCTGCCATCTTCGGCCCTCTCATCATGACGTCCTTTCTGGGGTTTTCTCGAAGTTTGAGTGAGAAAAACTAATTTCATCCAATTAAATACATGACAGCACGTTCACTCAAAAAACTATTTCAGGGGCGCCCGGGTGGCTCAGTTGGTTAAGCATCTGACTCTGGATTTTGGCTCAGGTCATGAGCTTGAGGTTCATGAGATCAAGCCCCAAGTCAGGCTCAGTGCCGACAGCGTGGGGCGGCCTGCTTGGGGTTCTCTCTCTCCCTCTCCCTCTCTCTCTCTCTCTCTCTGCACCCTCCCCCCAAAATAAATAAAACTCAAAAACTCAAAAAAAACCCAGCAACCAAAAACAGGGAATTTGAAATATCTCTGGGTTATTTATGACAAGAGGGATAAATCAAAATACTGAAGTTAAACCGGCATATACAACTCCTGTACACAGACCTTTGCAGCACTATAATCCTCACGACACACGGGCTGGTTCTGTCTGCGACAATCGCCAGAAATAGTGTTGGGTAAGTTGGAACTCTCACTTGATTACTAACCATACTAGCAGAGGGCTTAGCTCGCAGTTATAATTAACGTCTGGAAACCCACTGAATACAGGCTCCCTTCGCACTCCTCCCCCAACCGAACTGCCCAGATTTCTTTTTTTTTTTTTAATCTTTATTTATTTTTGAGAGAGAGAGAGAGAGAGAGAGAGAGACAGAATGTGAGCAGGGGAGGGGCAGAGAGAGAGGGAGGTACAGAATCGGAAGCAGGCTCCAGGCTCCGAGCTGTCAGCACAGAGCCCGACGTGGAGCTCAAACTCATGAACCGCAAGATCGTGACCTGAGCCGAAGTCAGACGCTCAGCTCAGCTCAGCTCAACCGACCGAGCCACCCAGGCGCCCCGACTTCATTTTTAACCACTGAGAAATGGAGCCGAAAGAAACAAACTAACAATCACCACGGGATTCTCTGTGCTCCTTTTCCCCCCCAGGACAACGGAAGCAGCACTGCGTTAAAAAGTAATCTTGCGGCCACGCTCTTCCCGGTGACTCAGCAAATCACTGATACGCGACAGTCAACTAGCAGGCTGGGGGCCGAAGCGCCACGACCTGGACTTTCTGGAAACAGGTTCACCACGGTGCCAGGGTCCTCGAGCGCTCTCAAGCAAGCCAATGGTGTGAGCTCCAAGACAGAGCCTCGAAGACTCAACAGGAATCAGACCTACGAGGCACCGCGGGAGCGCTTGGATTTTCGAAGGAAGTGTGCGATTCGGGTCCCGCGGAAGCTCGAGGGAAAGGGAAGGCCAACTGCCTGCTGAGGTCGTCCCGTTCGTGTAGAGCCACCGGACCGTCCTGGGTGGTGGCGGGGGGCTGGCTTTCACCTTCTCCTCCTCCCCACCCCTGACTCTAAGCCCCAAGAAGTCTCCGGTTCCAGCCGGAACATACACCCCGCGAGTGCGGCCTGCCAGCGGCCTGGGGGAGGGAGAAGAGGAAGGGTTTGCCAAGGGACCGCAGGGTGCCGGGTTACAGGCAAAGTTTCCTCTCCTGTTCGGTCCTCCTGCGGGCACCCAGACGCCCGGGGAGGGGGGTGGGGGGCGCTGTCGGATTCGGAACCCCCACGCCCCCCCCCCCCCCAGAGCTACGACAGGACACCCGGAGCCCAGACGAGCGCGTTCGAAGAGCCTTCCTCCTGGGCACCGAGCCCAGTAATGCCCCCGGATCCCGGCAGGCAACCGCGATCCGGAGGCAGACGACCCCCCCTCCCATGACGCATCGCCAGGAGGTCACCAGCGGCCTGACGCCACGTCACCCGCCTCACCGGGTCTCCTCGCGTGGGCGCGCGTCGTCTCCCGTCGGCGCGAGAAAAGGGGGTGCAGCACAATGACAGATGCCGACAGGTCACGTGCACGTAACTTTCGTGACGGGATCTGACCGCGCTGCTCTCGTGTTGCGCACGTCTTCGTGTGCCGAGTGCATATGTGACCTTGATCGCGGGTATGCGGGCAGACGAAAGAGCACCGCACACGGGGGATGGGGGGGGGAGGGCGTCTGGTGCTCTGGGGGTTTGCACCGTGCCCGCCGTCTCCCACGGACAAGGGCGGAAAAGCATCAAACTGAAACATCTCTGCCCTTCTCTGCGTCCGCACCGGCCCGGCCAGGGTTGGCCTTACGTCTACGGAGAGCGGTGAAGGAAGCAATTTCTTTAATGGTCTTTCTGATCTGAGTGCCTGGCCTTCAGCAAGATCTGAACGCTCGGTCGTTACAGCTCTAATAACCGTATTGATGAGCGTAAACGATAAAAACGGCCCACTTGTGGCGCCCTCCCCTCGTGGAAGGCGCCGTGCTAGAACACGTGCTGTTCATGCTGTTACTTTGCTATGACTGTTACTGTTACCACTGCACCTGTCACGGAGGCTGGTGCTGCTTGGGAAACCTGCCCGAGGCCACGCAGCTAAGGGTGGCACCAGCGGGAGCCAGACTCAGGTCTGCTGGACTCCAAAGCCTCTGCCCTTAACCATAAAAGCCCCAGAGAGAGCTCAGACTCGCGAGAACATTCCTTTCCAGGTCACCCTTGAGACAACCTTGCTGCGTTACTCTGACGTAAGAGCCAGGGATCGGTGCGGCTGTAAATCGCCTAAATGAAGACACAAGTCACGAAGTCACCTCAAGCCGGGGGCCTCTGACAGGAGCCGCACACAAGCCACGCCGACACAGGCTCGCCCGTGTCTCCTGCCTCCTCTACCCACGCCCGCCCACTCTCCTCTGCCCCGGGGGCTGCTCAGAACCTAGTCCACGCCACCGGCCACTTGTCCCCAGCAGCCCAGGGGGGGCCATCAGCTGCAGGGCAGGAGGGAGGGGAGGCCCTCTTCCTACCGCCCGTCACCTGCCGTGGGAGCCCACACGCGTGGTCCCAGAAAGGGAAAGACGTCGCTGATCTACGGACCCGCTTTAAGAAGTGAATTGTGGGCTATTTTTCAAGGCCTGTGCTCTTTTGTGAGAGTGAGCCCTGTGGAGGCCGGGGCTCCGTGGAGACCGGGCCTCACCAGCCCCACAACCAGAGGGGGCGGGAGCTTGGCTGGCAGAGTCCCAGGGCCCCGCTCGCTCGCTCTCTCTCTCTCTCTCTCTCTCTCTCTCGGAACAGGAAACCCAAGCGTGTGGTGCCTTGTTCAAGGTGACATGATGGGCCAGAGGACAGCTGGGATCAGGACGGATCTCCCTGGCTCAAAAGGTTCTGCGCTTATCTAACTTTTGTAAATTAAATCTCTCAGACAAACCGGGAAGCCTGCTATTTAGAACAACGCGGAAAAAGAGCGCAGTCTTCCGAACAGCCGATTAGTGACGCCCTAAGTGGATCTGTGCTGAGACTCTGGATCCTGCACACCAGGCTTCCTCTTCACCTGGAGGTTTACAGCTTCCGCGCGGTGCAAGCAGAACGCGGCCAGAATTCTCGCCGCCGGTGCAAGCATTCTCGCCGCCGTTCCGAACGCCAGACTCCGAGTCTTGCGCGGGATTACCGACACGGAACAGGGTGGAGAAGTCCTGCATCTGGAGAGGAGGAGAGCAGTGGGAGGGGAAGGCTTCTTCTAAGTTTATTTTTATTTATTTTGAGAGAGACGGAGAGGAGGCAGTGACGCGACAGAGAGGGAGAGAACCCCAAGCAGGCTCCACACCCGACGCAGAGCCCGACGCGGGACTCGATCCCACGAACCGTGAGGTCATGACCTGAGCTGAAATCAAGAGTCAGATGTTCAACCAACTGAGCCCCCCAGGCGCCCCAAGGCTGCACCGTAAGTGACCTCGGGGTGGTATCTTGCAAGTGACTTCTCCAGAAAGGCCTTTTCCGCCCTTACGGAAAGACACAAATCACGGTTTCCAGCCCGAACCTCCAAGGGCACCCTACGTACAAACCAACACGTTTGGCCGAGAGAACACGCCCAGGACTGACTGCCCATTCGGTCGCTGTTCACGACTTCTGCAAGGGTATCACCAGAGGGAAGTGAGGCCCGTGAAACAGAACCATGGAGAATAATCGTGAATCACGACCCAAAGCTCCGAATCCCGTTGGGCTGGAGAGAAACCGTCCCTGCCAGATGCGTGGGGGAAGGCGGTGTGGACGGCCGGGCGTGGAACAGGTGCACTTGGAGGGAGAGGGGACGAGACAGCAAGGTGAGAGGCGCTGTGCAAACCCCAAAACGCACTTTTCAACGCATCTATTCTGAAGAGTCACGGTCTTCCGAGAGGGATATTCCCACACTGGCTGCCTTCAACGGCAAGCCCATACTCTGCTCCCTTTCTAGAAATACCACTGCACTTTCCCCTTACGTCACACACCGTCCGTAACACATTCTGTTCTCGTCCCCCGGCAAGCCCAGCTAGAAACCCGAAGCATCCTTCCCGAACGGCACCGTAGTATCCCCTCTGACAAAGCTTAAGAACAAAGAAGTCAGGTCCGCAATTTCCCCAGCCCGGGGAAGGGCCTGCTTTGCTGCCCCCAGGGGAGACCCATCTGGAGAGGCCAAACGATACGCAGCATTCACAACCAGCAGACAGGGCTCTAGAAGGGTCCCACGACCCGAGGGCACTCACTACAGCCTTCCCGGGACCTACCAATTTCCTAATTACGGATCCTATGAATCAGAGACACAGAAGTTACAAAAAGCAACACTTGGTTACATATTCAAAACGCCTCTAGGGGCGCCTGGGTGGCTCAGTGGGTTGAGTCCGACTTCGGCTCAGGTCACGACCTCACGGTTCGTGGGTTCGAGCCCCGCGTCGGGCTCTGTGCTGACGGCTCGGAGCCTGGAGCCTGCTTCCGATTCTGTGTCTCCCTCTCTCTCTCTCTACCCCTCCCCTGCTCACACTCTGTCTCTCTCTGTCTCAAAAATAAAACATTCACAAAATTTTTTAGAAACGCCCCTAAACTCTATCCCACCTTTCACCAAAAAAAGAAGGAGAAAAAAGCAAGCAAGAACGCGTCTGCGGTTAGGGATGCTCAAGGGGAGCGAACCCTACGGAGCCCCGTATCGACACGTGTGTTTAACGGCTAATGGTGTGTCGACAGAGGAAGTGAGTGTGGCTGCAACGTTATCTTTCCTAATTAGCCATTTGCACGCAGTCACCGGACGTCAGCTCTCTCTGTCTGCACTGGCTTTCTCTGATTGGGTCGGTGTTTCTGTCACCAAATGCCTCGCTCCGCCACAGGCTCTGCGTCAGATGGATGTTCCCACAACTTCTGTGAATGACGACGGTGAACACGGGTGCCCCTCCTGTTCTTCCGGATGAAGACGCTCCCGGCTGCCTCACACCCCATCCTCTGGCTTATCTGCTTGACTCACCTTCCTGAGCCCGGGGTCCCACTTCTGCACAGCCTATGACGCCGACGTCCGCGAGGACCCCCCCCCCCCGGGGGACGTGTGTCGAGGGGGCTCCTCCGTCTCCGCCCACCTGAGCCAACGGAGGAGCCACCCCCCAGCTCGTTACACACCGCCTTCCAAGGAGGCCACCCGGCTTCCAGTGTCCCGTCTGCGAGTATCCCCAGGGGGTCCCGACGCGTTCCCCCCAACCGCGCGTCCTCAAAACACAAACGTCAAGTGCGTCCTAACCGTCAAGCCGTCGATCACGCTCAGTCCTCACTCATAGAAGGTTCTCACCTTGCCTCCCTGTTCCCACACCGGCTGCCCGGGGGGGCTAGACAGTCATGAGTCCCCTCCCCAAAAGTCCTAAGTTGAAACCACACCCCCAAAGTGATACTGTCAGGAGGTGGGGCCTCCGGAAGGCGGTCGGGTCACAAGCGTGGAGCCCTCTGGCGAGGTTGTGCCGCGAACGGTCCCTTGTCCCTTGAGCTGAGTGAAAATACATAAGCCAGCAGCCTGCAACCAGGAAGAGCGTCCTCACCGGACCCCGACCACGCTGGCACCCTGATCACAGACCCGCGGCCCCTAGAAGCGTGAGGAACAAACCGTGAGGTCCCGAGGACCACCCAGGCTGTGGCATCTCCTCAGAGCAGCCCACGGACCGGGACGCCACGTGACTTCCTCCACGCTGTGTCCACACCCTTCCTGGGTCCTGCGAACCTGCTTCTCTTCCACACCTTGGCTAGCGAGGTTCAAATGCCTAAAATAATCGTCTGCTGGCCCAACAGCAACGGACACCCTGCTTGCTTCAAGTTTCCTTCCTCCGGAAGCCTTTATTCTGGAAGACTCGCCCGCCCGCCGCACGGTTCCTCACTTAGAGGCCCCGCTAACCTACGCCAGGCACGTGTGCCCCAGGCAGTGTCCACGCGGGAAGTCCCCAGCCCAGCACTGGGCAGCCCGGGACAGCGCACACGGGGGGCGGATACAGGTGAAGAAAACGCTTCGCCATCCCGAGGACATCCACGTCACGGACACAGTGCGTGTACGTCGTACAACCCCCTACGGTGGTACCCTTGGATGTGAAAACTTTGGAGGGAAAATTAAACCCAACTCCTTTTCCTAAGAGTCCAACCTAGGAAAAACTGAATTCATCCCATTTATCTATTTATGGGGCACCCATATGTGCCATTCACTAACCAAATATTTTTAAAAAAAATTTTTTTTAACATTTATTCATCTTTTTGAGAGACGGGGAGAGACAGTGTGAGTTGGGGAGGGGCAGAGAGAGAGAGACAGACAGACAGACAGAAGCTGAAGCAAGCTCCAGGCTCTGAGCCATCAGCACAGAGCCCGACGCGGGGCGTGAACTCATAAACCATGAGATCATGACCTGAGCTGAAGTCGCTCAACCGACTGAGCTACCGAGGCGCCCCGTCGTTAAACAAATATTTAATGTATGCCATTATTTTAAGGCATTGTGGGGCATAAGGAGGACACAGAGCTCCTGCCCTCAAGAGACTTCCAATTTGGTGGGAATACAGTTAAGTAACAGGACGTGGTAAGAAAGTACGGGAAGGGCAGGGCTGGGTACCAGGTGCCCAGGGACACAAAGGGTCTCCGGATCCAATCAGGACCCGGTCAGGATGGAGTGTTCCCGGCACAGGAGGAGGGCACACTCGAGAGGCCGGAGGCGAGCATTAGGAGGGAGAAGGGAGGCCAGCACCGGGCCGGGTACTGAGGGGAAGCAAGCAGGACGCGCACACCTGACTTACAGGCTTACAGTCCTCCTGCGGGAACCCACTTAGGAGGCGACTCCTAAGTTGTCAGAGTAAGTGAGACACATACACGCCCCTCTTGAGAAACCTGATAAACAGGCCCGCATGGCATCATGGGAAGAGCACTAAACCAGCAGCCAAGAGACTGGTCCCCCGTCCGACGGCCTTCCCTGGCCTCCGTCAGACGAGGCGGGCACAAGACCAATGGCCAGAAGGTAGGAAACAAATTCAGGGGCCAGCAACCTGCACTCTTTTCTTGTTTGTTTGTTGCTATTGTTTTACTATGAAATCGAATGGAAGACATTATACCAAGTACGTCGCCCACAGGAAAAAACAGGGGTTTGTGAAACGCTTCGGGTGTAAACGGATACAGACAGGTGCCGACGTTACCTGTGTGTGCTCGATAGAGACCTGACGTGTAGTATTTGTTACTGGGGGGCCACTGTCGAAAAGGCTTCAAAAGCCCAGGGCAAGATCATTTGTAAGTTTCTTCAACCTCTAAGACGCTCATCGTAGCCTTTAAATTCTAACCCACTTTGGGGACGCCTCGGGGGGCTCGGTCGGTTACCGACTCTTGGTCATGATCACAGGGTTGTGAGATCAAGCCCCACATCAGGCTCTGTGCTGACAGTGCGGAGCCTGCTTGGGATCCTCTCTCTCCTCTCTCTCTGTCCCTCCCTTGCTCCCTCTCTTTCTCTATAAATAAATAAACATTAAAAAAGTAAAATAAATTCTAACCCGTTTTACAGGAGTGTGAATCGATCCAGACGTGAATTGTGGCATGAAATTACATAAATCATGGGGAAAATGTAGATCCACCGTCAGATCATCCAAAACCGCATCGGACTGTTTATCCAGAAACCGTGCCTTTAATTAAACTAAATGTGGCAAAAGTCTCCAGGAAATAACTACACGTCGCCTATGTGGTAACACGGCCACACCTGTATACTCAGGGCAAAGGGCTAGCCTTGAATCTGACGGGCTTTAGCTCTAATGCAGTTTGGCACAAGCAGGGACAGGGGCTCCTAACATCTTGATACTCAAGGGAGGACTTTAATGGTTCGTTTGTTACGGACTTCAGGCCAACCCTTATGCTTACTACCTTTACCAACAGCACACTGTAGCAATGTACTGCCTGTGTAGGACACGCTGTTTTGCAACCCCTTCCAGGAACAGGTGGCTCTCAAGCACCGGCGGATCCCGACTCAGTGTATCTACGTACGATACATTCTCCTCTGCCCAAGTCATTTTCGAAAAACTATCAGCCAAGAGACGTCCTTCAAGACTCCAGGGGAACACAAATTAGCATCTGAAATGTTCTTCTGTCGGACAAGCTGTTTTCCCAGAAAGGCAGAGGGTAATTTATGAGCATGGCAGGAACAGGAAAGGAGACAGAACTCATTCCTGTCGGCCACCTGCATAAGCCAAGCAAAGACATTTTAGATCAAGTGCCCATCGCCATAACAGGGCCAACTGCATGTACCCTGGGGACTCTTTCCGGGGGAGGAAACCAGGTGGCATGATAGACGTGATCCCAAGTATTGTCACCATCATGGCTCCGGGGTGGGTGGGGGAAAAGTCACACACACCACAGCTAGAGCACAGCGGGTGACGTGACTGGCCCACCTGCCAGACACGTGCCCACGCGGAGAACAGACCTCAAGTTTTCTGAGTGCTGTCTCACCAGAGCACCACGACCCGGGTTTGGGCCTGGTCCACCAAAGGCCCCGCCTCCATACCTACTTCCCAGTCCTTCTGTGAATGCTAACTCAAGGTCAAGTGATTCCCAAACCCCATCGCAGAAGATTCAAACTCATCTTGGGCCTGTTCCTGAGGCTCTGTGAGGTGCGAGGCCCACAGGCCGTCAGCTAAGCTCCTGGCCGGGAGGCTAACTTCCCACTCCGCCCCTCCGGCCACCTCCAGGGCTGGCCACCTCCAGGGCTGCCCACACGTGGCCCCTCGGAGCACCTGACGACGGGAAAGTCTTTGGAAGCCATCCCGTGTCGCCCCCGGATGGTTCCCGGCCTGAGACCAAGGGTCTGGTGGCCCCCGCGCCTGGCCCAAGGTCACTGCAGTGTGACGACCTTCGGTCCCCGGCCGCCAGCTCGCACAAACTCGGCGCGAACGAACCAAGTTGTTCCTGCCCGGGCCCCGCGGCGCCCCCAGGCCGCCGCGGGCGGTGACCGGAGCCACGAGGGCCCCGGGCCGGCGGCACCCAGGCGTGCCTGAGCGGGCAAAGCCCCGGGATCCGCGCTCCCGGCGGCGTTTGGGGAGCGGGAAGGCCAGGGGCGGAGGGGGCAGGCGAACCCACCCGGCCCCACCCCCCCCCCCCCCGCGGCCGGCGAGGGGGGGGGCCCCGGGGGGGGGGGGGGGGGGGGGGGGGCGGGGGGACCCCCCCGCCCGCCTCCTCCCCCTCCCCCCCCGCGGGCTCACCGGGTGCGCAGCGCCTGCCAGGCGGCGTCGATGTCGGCGTACAGGTTCTTCTCGGAGGGCTTGCCCGAGCTGACGCCGTAGCCCGAGTAGTCGTAGGAGAAGATGTTGCAGTTGATGCGCGAGCCCAGGCCGATGTAGAAGCTGCACATCTGGCCCAGGTCCACCGCGTTGCCGTGCGAGAACAGCAGCGTGTAGCGGCTGGAGGGCGCGCAGCGCACGAACATGCAGCCCAGCCGGTTGTCCCGGGCGGTGCGCGAGAAGAAGACCTCGACGGCGTCCAGCTCGCGCTGCG